>NC_000079.6:24062324-24408574 GCF_000001635.26 Mus musculus | reverse complement strand
TTGATATGGAGATCTTGAGCCATAGTGGCTATGGATTCCAGAAGATTGAATCTCCGAGTTTAAGGAACACACCTTTAATCTGGGCTACACCTTTCATCTGGGATTAAAGGTGTGGTGGAACACACCTTTAATCTGAGCTACACCTTCTGCTGGAGACAATATAAGGACATTGGAAGAAGGGAGTCTAGCTCTTGCTCTTGCTCCTTCGCCTGCTTGCTGCGTGAGACTGAGTAACTGCTAGATCCTTGGACTTCCATTCACAGCTGCGACTGAACAATTGTTGGGAATTGGGCTGCCGACTGTAAGTCATCAATAAATTCCTTTACTATCTAGAGACTATCCATAAGTTCTGTGACTCTAGAGAACCCTGACTAATACAAGTTGAAAGTCAGAACAAAAATCAACCAGAAGATGATCAAAGACCTTTGCAGATAGAAAAAGAGCGAATACCAAAGGTTGTAAGCAACCCACATCTGGAGAAGACCAGGAAACTACTCTTTTGATAATAAGCTCCCAAGGAAGAGAAGGACAGGATGAAGGGAGGGAAGCATGCAACAAGGAGGGGGGCAGGGAGGCAGGTAAATAGGCAGGCAGACAGGCAGACAGGCAGAGAGGCAGGCAGACAGGCAGAGAGGCAGACAGACAGGCAGAGAGGCAGACAGACAGGCAGAGAGGCAGACAGATAGGCAGAGAGGCAGGCAGACAGACAGGTAGACAGACAGACAGACAGGCAGGCAGGCAGACAAGCAGACAAGCAGGCAGAAGACAGGGCAAGCAGCAGGCAATGAAATGGCTTCACAGGTAAAGCTTTTGTTGGAAAAAACCTGAAGACCCGAGTTCTATCCACAGAAGCCACAGTGGACAGAGAGAATCTACGCCAAATGCACTGTGACACATGTCCCTTCCCAATCACACACATACACACACAAACACACACACACACACACACACACACACACACACACAGAGAGAGAGAGAGAGAGAGAGAGAGAGAGAGAGAGAGAACAATAACCAATCAAAAATTAACTAAAAGGACCCACCCTTTCACTATTTTTGTACATCGATAGCTTATGGCAAAACGATATGCAGCTCGAAAGGCATTGCCCCAGTACTAGAATCCCACTCAATCATTAACGAACCCACTCTGTAATTACACTGTAAAGAATGTGTCTCCAAGGCGAGAACACTCACATCTGCATGCTCGCATTCATTGGTTGGGCTCCTAGAGCAAGGCCATGGTTCACAGTGTAGAGTCACCCTTCTGGGATCCTGGTAGAACTGTCCTAAGAGATAATACTATCCTTTTCCTCTGAGCTTCTTCCAAGCTATTTATAGAATGTTGGATTTCCTCTGATACATAACCCATTTAGTCCATCCTTTATTCTCAGCTACAGTTCTTTGCTCTTTTTGTTTCTACTCAGACTTTGTCCACATTGAGAGGGCATTGAGTTTGATCATTGCACTGGTCTAGACTGCAGACCATAAAACTAGTCTACTCGGTGCCACTTCCTCCATCCACTCCTGTTCATATGGGGAAACATCCTATTCAGATGTGGAAACCACTAAGCTATTTTTACCACCAGGAAATACATGTGCATTCACACTTAACTCTAATATAGTCAGATGAGATAGTGGCACCATCAGCCACCTGAATTCTGACAAAGCGTTTAAAAATACAGTTTTGGACTAGTGCTTTGGAATCATCCCTACAGAACACAGGACTTGGTCCTATGTCCACTGTCAGGTATAGAAGGAAGATTGAGACAATGAGCAGAAGAAAGGGAAGAGAGGGGAAGGAAGGAAGGAAGAGAGAAAGAGGATAGAGAGAGGAAGGAAAATCTGTCACTTGTCATATAAGCGTTCTGTTCTGGACCCTCTTCCCAGGTTTACCAGGGAACAGAAGAATACCCAGGTGGTCCTTTCCATGCCTCTGTCCATTTTAGACAGCCAGTGTTTTGACTGATCATTCTATCTGTTAAGTCACTGCTGCAGTGAGCAAGAGATTTCTACTTACTGTTGGACATGTGGTTTGTGCCATGTATTCTTTGGTAAGAAGGAACTACATTCAGCAATGTCTCCTGTTTTGGTTTTCCTTGCACAGTCTGAATTTTTATTTCTCCCCTACATTAGCAAATTTCTACTCTGAGTTGGTATCTGTCATGAACAAGATGTCTGAGCAGCTCTCGCAGTTTCACAGCTCCAATCTTATTTGCTAGCTATGTTCAGGGCCTTCCCATCCACAAGCATCCAGCAGTCCCTACTTCTCTTGCCAACAAAAGGAACAGTGCTTGTCATCATAGTATGGCAAAGGAAACTGATTTCAATTCAGACTGTCATTGTATGGCAGCAGCCTCTCAGTTTGTACTAACTCATTTCTTAAGTGCCACTTCCCATGGGCCAAGCATATTCAAACTATCCCATCTTCCAAACCCAGAAGGGTCTTCTGGTGGCCATCAACATGCTTAGCTTTAATGTACCCTTCAAGCTTCTCAGGGTCACATATCTTATGAGTATCCCTTTAGTACCCAGGGATTTCTATTTGGTCTATATATCTAGTCCGTAAAATCACAAGTCTAAAGCTCTTCTGGATAGATATTCAATATCAATGCGACCAGATTTGCCTTTGGACATGTGATTTAACTAAGAAGGGAAGATACCCTGAATATGCCCTATGATTTGGGTCCCAGGGTGAATAAAAAGAAACCAATAAGAAACTGAACTGATGGGGGACTTTTGGGATAGCATTGGAAATGTAATTGAGGAAAATATGTAATAAAAAAATTTAAATAAAATAATAAGATAAGATAAAATAAAATAAAATAAAAAAAGAAACTGAGCTGAGCTCTGTCATTCATGTCTCATCTGCTTACTGACTGTGGGCCTGAAGTTTAGGAAAGGTGAGAGGAGCAGAGATAAAGATATTATTAAAGGTATGATTTTCTAGGTGGGAGGTAGTAGTACCCAGCAATTGCCAACAGTTGTTCAGTTGTTGAAAATAAACAACTCTGTATATGTGTGTGCTTGTGTGTGTGTGTGTGTGTGTGTGTGTGTGTGTGTGTGTTATCCGTAGATTCAAGGGGAGCTGGGAGGGGGCTGGTGACATGACCCAATTCCAGAGCTTAGGTGGGGTAGTGAAAAGCTACATGCAACATCTCCCATAGGATGTTCTGCTTGTTAACTCTGGGCTTCTGCTACCCAACTCCAGATAAAAACATAGTCTCTCCAGGAGCTCCTGTAGTACCAGAAACTTATCCCAAGGGAGAATGCTTCTTGGGGCCTGCCACTGGGTTTCTAGATGGATTTTTGAAGATGTTCCAAGCCTTCTACTAAGAAATCTCCCCTAGACTGATGGACAGTGCTGGACAGAGTTGGTGAACAAGACTGATGACAGAGTACCTAAGGACTGGGTAGATTAGAATGGCATGCCGTGGCTAACTAAAAGTGTAAAAATTGCATCTTAACCTTAAAGTCTTGGGGCTGGAAAACCTCCTCACAGGTTGGTGTGGTTAGAGAGAGTTTGTATCTGGGAGGAGAGGGTAATCATAGAGACCTATCAAGAAAAAGCTTCAGACGAGGTCTAAGAGAGTGAACAAATTCTCCGTTCTGGTTGCCCGCAAAAGGACTCACTTAAATCTGTTATCAAAATATGATTTTTTAAATTTAGATGTTTTGCTTTTTAAAGAATTTTATACATGAGTACTATATTTACATTATTTCTACCTCTCCTTCTGCCCCCTCCAAGTTCTCCCTTACTTCTCCTTACTCCCTCCCAAATTCATGATCCTTGTTTATTATTGTTACATAGACAGATATAGATTATACACCCAATATATACACGTATTTAGGGCTGACCACTTCAGATTAGAAAACCTATCAGGGAGATCATCCCTGGAGAGATAAATTCTTCTGCTCTCTGCAGCCACTATTGCCTGTAGTTCTTCTCCTAGGGGTGGAGCCCTGGGAAATTCCATATCTGTGCTAGCATGTCACCTGGTGCTGTCCTTATGCAAGTCTTCATTAGACAACCATATTGATAAGATTTCATAGATACCACTTCTCGATCTTGTCAAGGAGATCTTGCTGCAAGTGTCCTGGACCTCTGGCTCTTGCAATCTTTCTGCCTGCTCCTTCCATGATGTTCTCTAAGCCGTAGTTATCAGGTTTGCATTGTAGATGCACAGATTGGGATGGGCATCTTAGTACCATTTATTCTTTGCCTTTTGACCAACTTGCAGATCTCCATAATAGTCTCCATCTGCTACTAAAAAGAAGCTACTCTGATTAGGCAGGAGAGCTATACTTAACCTGTAACTTTCATGATTTTTTTTTTTAATGGAGAAGATGTATATTTTGTTTCTTCTTGTTCTGCAAGCCTCTTGCTTTGCATAAAAGAGCAGCAGCCAGTGCAACATATTGTGAGCTTAAGGCAGTAGTCCTTCATATCACACTGTATAGCATACAATTTATTCCACTCCCAGACATTTTCTTTTTTTTAAAAAAAGATTTATTTATATGAGTACACTGTCACTGTCTTCAGACACACCAGAAGAGGGCATCAGATCCCATTACAGATGGTTGTGAGCCACCATGTGGTTGCTGGGAATTGAACTCAGGACCTCTGGCAGAGCAGTCAGTGCTCTTAACCCCTGAGCCATCTCTCCAGCCCAACCCAGACATTTTCAATGGGAAGATTGTTAAGTCTTTTGACATAAACCCAGGGGTAGACATAGACAAGTTACAATATTATATGTGTTGGGAGCAGCCTTTAATCCTAGAACTTAGGAGGTAGGGGCATATGGGTTTCTATAAATTCAAGGCTCTTTCTCAAACAAAAGCAAAAAACCTAACAAAACAAAACACCCCAAATTATGTGAGACTTATAATAACATTGCTATCCCAAAATACAGAATTCTTAGAAGCACTTTTTACTGTAGATAATACCTTGAATTCTGAATAACAAAGCCTAGTCCCTGGTCCAAAGACTGAGTCTAAGGCATGATCAAAAGAGAAGTGCATAATGTTTACCTGCACCCATTAGGAAGTTTGTTGGCACAACACACACACACACACACACACACATACACACACACACACACACACACACACGTATATATTGCTATTTCATTGAATTCTTCTATCTACCACTCTTTCAATCCTTATTACACTCTAACCCTTTCAACCCCACAGCACTGGGTAGGTCAGGCATGGATCTCCTTAGGCTGCTTCCTGCTAATTAGAGGCATCTGGTCTCTAGGGGCAAGACAGAGATCTTCCTTGTCAGAATATCAATGTCCAGAAACCCAACAATGGTAAACCAGCAATCTATTAAAAGCAACAGCAGGAAGCAGCAGCCACCACAGGCCCTTGGGGCTCTTCTGTTTATACCTTCTCCAGAGTCCTCAGAATTTAACTATCTGCAACTGGCAAGAATCATGCCCCTGGTAGTGCAAGAGGAAAGTCATAATCACCTGCTGTGACACAGCCTCTTATTCCACACCTGGGATTAAAACAAAAACATATTCACATAGCATAACTGAGTCTTTAAAGAAACCAGAATTCTCATTACAGAAGCTGTTTTTTTTTCCTAGCAATACTATTGAGAGGAGGTTACACACACACACACACACACACACACACACACATACACACACACATACACACAGAGAGAGAGAGAGAGAGAGAGAGAGAGGAGGGGAGGAAGGGAGGAAGGGAGGGAGGGGGAGGAACAGGGATGGGGAGGGGGAGAGGAGGAGGGAAAGAGAGGGGGGAGGAAGAGGAGGAGGGGGAGAAAGAGAGGGGAATGATAAAGATCATTTAGCCTGTCTATCCACTACTATTTGAAGGCAAGCATGCTGGAGCAAGTTACTTCACCCCATATATTTGAGGGTAGCATAGAAACTCCCCAATGGATTTTACACGTGCTCCCTTCAGCAATGAGTCAAGGGCCTCATGGCATCATCTTGATCATCTGACATAACAGATGCTCTGCAAACACTTCATTAACTACAGTTACTTCTCCCAGCAGAGGAGCATTCACTGGAAGCATTCACACTCTCTGAGCAGTAAACTCAACTTGCTTTTCAATGTGTCCCAACTTCGGGCAGACTATGTAAGCATCTTCCAGTGACTGCTGTACAACGTTGCTGCTTCCCACCCACTATTACAATAACATTTTCTGTTGTCATCTGTTCATGGCCACCCTGAGCTTTGCAGTGAGAAGACAGCACACCTGATGTGCAAGGTAACAGAGTTCTGTGCCCAGGGCCACCAGGAGTGTGGCAGGGCCAGCACCAGGACAGTCAGGCAGCAGTCAATGTCCACTCGCTTCTTGCTACCCACACAGACAGCAACAGGATCATAGGGGTTCTGTCACTTAGCTGTGCCACTGCTACCAAAATAGGACCTTTGACATTTAACCGACCATTTCAAAAATTAATTGCATGAGACACCTTGGTGGTACACTGTAGCCTCCCCTCCCCCAGCTTTAGGGTTCCTCTGTTTACACCTGGATGGAGCTTGCCTGCTCAATCGTTCTGCCACGCCCACTGCTGGAACCTGCCGCTTTGCTGTTTGGAGCCATCCACGTGGTCACCCTGCTACTGGTCCCCCAGACTATTTGGCGGGAATCGGCCCCCCCTTCCTCTCCTACATAACTGCGTGCTGATTTAGTAAAATTGAGCTTTGATCAGAGTTGCTTTTGACTTGGCTCCGTTCTTTCTTCTGTCCGTCTAGTTCCTCTCTTTCAGCCCGAGCTGCCATCTCAGTTGAACCGTTCGTTTCGAGCTGCTGGTTGGCCGCAACAGTACACGCCTTTAATCCCAGTACTATCTAACTGCAAAAGAAACTCACTGAAGTATCTAGAACATGCCCCAGATTTTGGGTTTTGTTTTTTTTTTTTTTTTTTTTTTGCCACATTGGACTTTTAAAGCCTTCTCAATGATATTTACATTATGCTCTGATATTTTAGATGTACATACTATTATTTTCTTTTGCAAAAAGACCTATGTTTGAAGGAATACATTTGCGATTAAAGATTGATTGCCTAGGTCCCTGAAGGAAGCAGTCACATCGCCACGGGTTTAACTTTCTGAAAATTAGCAAATGATGATTCTAAGTGAAGCTATGAAATCTTGGGGCTTTGACTATTCTTATGTATGTGTACAGGTACGTATCGTATATCATATCTGCCTGTGTGCTTATGATTGCATATTGTTTGTATAGTTCCAAATTAGCTTATAGATAAATCAGCACCCACTAAAGTGTAAATTTAGCACAAATGCCCTTTAATTCACATGATTTAAATATATGTGTGTTTATACAATTTTCCAATTTATTTCTATTTTATATTTTATATATAAATTTTTATTTCTGGTTTTATTGAGACAGGGTCTCTCTAGGTATCACTGACTGTTCCTTAGAGATTTACCTGTTTGGGATCAAAGCTACCATTCTTAGCTATGTGAGCATAGTTTTGGAAATATGATAATTTAAGTTTGTTGCTGAAAGAAAAGTAAAGATTTTTTTTAGTTGCCAACTAGAGAGACCTTTCAACAGTTAGATGTGACAGTTAGATGTGACTCCTGCTCTTCCAGATGACCTGAGTTTTGTTCCCAGCTCTCACCTCTGGTAGCTCACAATGGCTGTAACTCCAGGTGATTGTACCCCTTTTTCTGGCCTCTTTGGGCACCTATACACTATGTGTAGTGTACATATTCCCAACCCCGCACCCTGCCTACTGTCAGATCAAACATCGAAGGGACCCATGATAAACAATGCCTTGGGGGACTGTGAGAAAAGCTCCAGGAAAAAAGGGAGATGGCCTTTTACCTCAGGTGCATTTTGTCCCCTGGATTGTCCTTGAACATGATTTTGTGCCTCCTGTGACAAGCATTTACATTTACTGTATAAGAGAGGTTCATTCTTGTTAAATATGAGAACATAGCTATAGAACCCAATCTGGTCAGTGTACTCTGAATCCGGATATGGCCTTCTGCCTTGCTTTCCCAGATTATACCTGGGAAGATACACACCAGGCAATTGTGTTTACATCAGTCTGTCCTGAGGCAGTTCTGGGAACGGGCTGCTCTGTTAATATTTAGTATGTGCTTTCTGGCATTTACTTACATATTTTTCTGATCATGTTTTTTTCTGGCCATGTTTTTCTGAACTCAACCTTCCTTGCATTATTGCTTTTTTTTTTTTTTTTTTTTTTTTTTTTTTTTTTTTTGCTACATTCATATATAGAAGTGTACTGAAATTGAAGTAAGTTTTTCTACACCATTAAACTACAATTTGCCCCGTTCTTTCAGCATCTTGAATCCTGGGTCTTGAAGACACAGTTCTGAATAGGCCATCAAAAGTTGATACCATGCTCATAATTGTTTTATTGATAACAACTGTTTTGCCTAGGCTAGCAGTCAATCCGGATCATACTTATCTGTTTCATACTTAACAGTGGAATAGCCAGTGTTTTCTGCTTCAGGAACAGCAAGCTCTAAGGGCTTATACTGGTAAAATAAATAAATAGATAGATAGATAGATAGATAGATAGATAGATAGATAGATAGATAGATAGATAGATAGATAAAGTCTTGACTGTTACATGATGATATCTTGGGAGGCCTACAAGTAATTATAAAGAGTAAATACATTAAGTAAATTTAAATAAAATGTGTTTTTAAATGCATTCTTCCTGTAACTTAAAAACCTAAACGGTTTTATGATAAACTAGTGTGTCCTGTCCCAAATAATCTTGTCTTGTTTCAAGTTGCCAATTTAAATAATAATAATAATATAATTAAGCAACATAATTTGTTTTCTGAAAGGCCTGGTAGCATATATCCATAATCCCAGCACTCAGAAAGCAAAAGTAGGAAGTTTGTAGTTCAAGGCCAGCCTGAGACACTGTACACAAAATTACTTAAAAAAATCATAATAATTGTAAAAAAAAAAAAAAAGGCCAGTTAGTGATAGAGAATGAATCTTTTGCTAGGAAAAACTAAAGAGGAAATAAAGATACATTTTTGTGGTACTAGATGTTGAACTGAGGGCTCCGTGTGCTGGTAAGTCCTCTGCCACTGTTGATTTTTTACTTTTAGTATTGATATAGGAGCTCAAGCGGTTGCCCACGGCACGGTTTCCTCGAGTTAGCAATCTTCTCGTCATAACGTCCTGAGTAGCTGGAATTAAAGGTCTGCACCACCGTTCTCAGGTAGAGAAAGAAAAATCTTTGCATAACTTCCATATGATAGAACAAGATTTTATTATTGTATAGACTTACTAAAATAGATAGGACAGGACTATAAGATAAGCAAAGGAAAGGAAAACAGTCCAGGATGGTAATTACACAGTCCTGAGAAGTTACTTTGTGTCTCAGAGTGCTCCTGATGTATACAGAGGCCTCTCAAATGCTGCTCTGGATTCTGATACTGACTTTTCTTGGCTGCTAGAGATGCTCTTTATGGTTTTTTTTTTTAACAACATAAGGGTGACTGAAGCAAAAATTTTAAAAAAAGAGAGAGAGAGAGAGAGACAGCAAGCAGTTTTACTGAAAGTCACCCTGCAGTCCCCTTGAGGGAACTTTGAAGGAAGAAGCCACTTCAGGTATGGTGGTACGATTTCCTGGGTTCATCATGCCGTATAAAGAGGGCATGAAACCAAAAGGTTGTGTTTGTGTGTGTATGTTAAAGTATAAAGGGGATCATGAGAAGGAAGGAAGAGGTATCAAGGGAGGAAGAGAGGAAAACTCAAGTTGAGCTTTGCTCTTAGCTTCTTAAATTCCACAAAAAGGATGGCACATATTCAGTGTGTTTAGAAACATGTGCATGATCTGAAAGCAGAAGATGGACTCTTGGGAGAAGGAGGGCAACCATCTGGAGGAAGAAGTGGGCCCCAGGGTGCAGACACTGGGTCGAGAAAGCAAATGAGAACAAACTATACGCATGAAGATGCCAAAAGGAAACCCGTTACTTTGCATGTCAAATTTATTTATGCTTAAAATAGACTCAAGTGAACCTAACAATGTCTATAAACAAGGTCCAAAACTCACTGAAAACAAGGGATTAATCACAAGCATCTCCAAGCTGCCGATTTTGGTCTGTTTTAATCTCCTGACTGATTCTGCTATTTTGAGTTAGAACCTACAGTTGCGTTTGTATCAGATTGTGTCAGAAGACACAAAAATTCATTTTGCTTTTGTTGTATTCTCTCAGTTGACCTGTTTGCCTGTTTTGGAATAAATTTCCCCAAGACATTAAGTATATATTTCCTGGGTTATTTAAATGAGGAATATAAGTTTTCTAATTTTATTCAAGACTTCCCTCAAAATTTGCTGAGCTTTAAAGTACTACACTAAAACAATTACAAAAGGAACTCAGGTGATGGAAGCAATTGTGACCTTAAGATGTATCACAGTTTGGCAGTGGGGGAAGTGATACCCTAAGGAGGACAACACAATGTCTACCCACTCAGAAGTTGTCTTGGAGGATTAATCTTCATCTCCTTAGCCTCTCAAGGATGAAAAGCGGGGACTAGAGAGATGGCTTAGGGGTTAAGAGAGCTTACTGCACAATCATAAGGGCTGAAGATCCCAGCACGCATTTAACAAGCTGGGCATCGCACATGTGTCAGTTAACCCCTGCTCTGAATGGGGCAAAGGCAGGAGGTTTGCTGGTACTTGCTGGCTCCCAGCCTAACTAAGAAGACAGGAGCCCTAGATTCAAGGAGAGACCCTGCCTCAAAGAAATAGGCTGTGAACATAGAGGACGATACCTGATGCCTTCTTCTGGCCTCTGAGTGGGTACATCCCTGACCACCCATACCCACACAGAGACATACCGAGAGAGGGAGAAAGAGAGAGAATGAGAGAGAGAGAGAGAGAGAGAGAGAGAGAGAGAGAGAGAACTTCACAGCTTCTGTATTTCTCTCTGATCTCCCCTCAGCCACACTATCTGTCCACCTCATTCTCTATAGACAGCAAGCTCTTGGGCTCCTGACCACTCATTTTCAGGTAAGCCGTAGAAGAAACCCGAGCCTTATTTCCCCAAGCAAACCACACCATTGAAAACAGTATTCAAATCTTCCCCTTACCTTTCTGTCTTAGAGCTAGCCATGAAGACATTTGTTGACTTGTCTTGCCTGAGAGTAGATCCTAAGACCTGTGTTTTACAAGAGATACTGTGCTAAAAGTCAGGAGAAAGGAATGTGTGCAGACAGAACAAGAAGACTCAAGGCAGATGGGCTTGCTGACTTCCCACTCAGATTATTGTCTGATTAGATCATCTATCTTTTGCTCAAACACATCAGACAATGGCTGTCCATGCTTCAATTCCTCTTATGCCAGCAAGTTACCCATGAACGTCACCAAAAGGCCCATGAAAATCCTATTACTTCCTCCAGCTGCTTTTATTTATCATTATACTGTTTGTGTGATAATATGTGTGTCCATGTGCAAATACATGTTATGACACGCATGTGGAGCTCAGAGGACAACTTTTGAGAGCCAACACTCTCTTTTACCATGTGGCTCAAGCTCAGGACCACCAAGCTAGCAGCCAGCGCCTTTACCTACTGGGGTACATTACCTGCCCCCTTCAGTTCATTTTAATCTACAGTCTTGCTCTTAATGACATGTAGTCTTCATTCATTTCCTCAAAATATAGCCATGTGCCTGGAATACTCTCTGCCTCCTGTGCACATATTTAGCTTCCTTACCTCTCAGCCCCAAGTCAATTCTCATCAAGGAAGACTTCGCAGAGAAGGGGAAATTCACTACAAGCATGACCCTCTCACAGTACCATGACCTTTTCCTTCGTGGGACATATCCAAAGTTATCGTTTGGTTTTTAGCTCTGCTGTTTATCGATTTCTCTATTCCATAGAAAACTGTCAGACATATGTATACATGAGTCTTCATGGTTCCTCCGCAGCCTGACGCACAAAAGGATTTTAATAAACAGTTGGGTGACCATTGCAACTAATAGCCCACACAGGTGATTCCCACAGAATCTTCTCAGGAACCTACGATTTAAACCTGATGCCACCCAAGGGTATCTTCACAACAGTTGTGTGCTTACTTGTAAAAGTAAAACGAGATGTTACATTTGACATTCTAGATTTCAAAAGTATAACAGAAGGCACCCCGAATGCTGACTAGGAAGTGCTCTAAAGGATGATTTGTACTGTGTTTGATATTCCCCAACAGAAAGAGAAGGCGGGTGGGAAATTGTTCCCACAAATGGTCAGCATCTTATTGGCAGGTGTTTTAAGCCTGATTACATTCTGTTGCTGTTTGTTTTGAGAACATGTAGCCAAAGTTGGCCAAGAAGCCATGACCCTCCTATCCTCTTCTGAGATCTTTGGATCCGTGAATTTAATTTACCTCCTAGGCCAAAACATCCTCAGGTCCAGACCCCAGCTCTCTAAGCCCTGGAACCCTTGTTGCTCAGTGTCTCTCTTGGCTGTGACACTTACTGTGCTCCTGAGCAAAGCAGAAATTATTAATATACTAGCAGAAGGAAATGCCCAGAACCATAAAGATCTGCTGGCAGCTGCTCAAGAGGAAGAGAAGTGCCCAGAGAGCGACCGGTGACAGTGGACTGCCGAGAGCAGGCTCTGGAAGATAAAATGTATGTGGATGGCAAACAAGGTGTGGGCAAAGTGGACTTTCCACACAAGTACCTCAGTTAACTGCCTACCCAATGTTCCTTAGGTAGACACTGCTATATCTTCAAAGATAATTTTAGAGTTGCCAACTCTGCCAACAAAAACACTCAGTTCTTCTACCTAGTCACAGAACACGAAAGACAATCTACTACGGATGTGAACCCTTAAACTTGATGTGGTCATCTGCACCTGTAATCCCAGAATGGGGAAAGTGGAAGCAGGAGGATTAGGAGCTTGAGATCATTTCGTCTTGGCCTTTTGGCTAAGATCAAGTGTAGGAACTTAAAATCATCCTCAGTTACAAAGGGATTTGAGGACATCTTAGGCTACATGACAATCAATCTCAACAAGTCACCACCTGCAAACACACACACACACACACACACACACACACACACACGAATAGCATAAAATTGAAAACATACCTTTACTCCCTTCTGAGTAGACAAAGGTGACAGCATCCAAGCTGGTCAGGAAACATCAAAAGGCCCAGGCCCAGATCTTCTTTTAATTGATGTTTATAATACAGCCTGGATTTTTCAATTTGCTTGATTAAAAATTTTATTTGATTTCTGTGTGGCCAGGAGGTTTTTTTCAGAAGCAATTACCAAAGTACAGCTGGGAAGTTCAAGTTCCTCTGGAGACACAGATGCAGAGCAGGCTGATGTCACATTATGTGTCTAACATCAACACTACCCCTCTCCCAGCTCCACCCTAAAGACACAAGGAAGGAGATTAGAAACTTTAGCTAAACCAAATTCTATGCCAGGTCAGAGATAGGGTGTGTGAATGATTCCATGAATGTGTGTGCGTGTTATAGATACATACACATGGTCCAACAGGAGACATTAAGGAGAACTTAATCCACCTCTGACTGTTGTATTCATCTGGAAGGAAGTTGATGTATAGCCACACCTCTGCTTGTATCATGAAAAGCATTGATTTTTTTCTTTTCCAAGACAGGGTTTCTCTGTGTAGCCCTGGCTGTCCTGGAACTCACTCTGTAGACCAGGCTGGCCTCAAACTCATAAATCCACCTGCCTCTGCCTCCCAAGTGCTGGGATTAAAGGTGTGCGCCACCACGCATGTCGAAAAGCATTAACATTTATTACAAAGAAAGGATCTGCGTGTCTGGAGGGCGGGGCAGAATTTAGTTGTAGGGTCACTGCTTTCTAGTCCACTTGATGCCCTGAATAGTATCCTACTGTCTTCCTGGTCCCAATGGCTTAAAGTCCAAGCCTGGATCTCACAAGACACTTCTAGCTCTCCTCCGTTTACTTCCCTCATTTGACAAATATCTTTGCTTTAGTTCTTAGAAGGGTTACTTTTATGCTCACTTCAACAAATACGATAGTGTCAAGAAATATGTGGTGGGCTGGAGAGATGGCTCAGTGGGTAAAGGCACTAGCTGCTCTTCCAGAGGACCCAGCTTCAATTCCCAGCACCCACATGGTAGCTCACAACTGTCTATAACTCTTATTCCAGGGGATCCTCACACATGCAGGCAAAACACCATCGTACATAAAAAAAGATAAACTATTATTTTAAAAATAGAAATATGCAGTGTCTTGTCTCCCATTCTAATTTGAAAAAAGTCAGCCCAGGTGTTCTCATTAAAATCAACTAGTCAAGTGAGGTGCCTCACGCCTGTAGTCCTGCACTTTGGGGGCTGAGGTAGAACTGCCATGTGATAGAAGCCAACCTGGATGACACTGTGAGTTCTAGGACAGCCTGTGTTATAGAGTAAAACATTAAACAAACAAACAAACAAACAAACAAATAAGTAAAATAGAATAAAGGGCCATTGTAAAATCTTGTCTTAATTCACTAATTCCAAAACAGAGCATGGGCCAGAGAGATGGCTCAGCGAGTCAAAGCACTTGCCCAGTAAGTCTGAGAAATGAGCCCAGGACTCCTGTGAGGCAGAAGGTGGAGACAGGAGAATGGCCCTGAGTCTCTTGGGCCACCTAAGCAGGGAGCAGGAGATGAAGCAACAGAAATACTGAAGGACCCTGTCTTGACAAGGTGGAAGGTGAGAACCAACTCCCCAAAGTTGCCTTTCTGACCTTCAAATGCGCTCCACGGTACAAAAGCTCACCCAGTCCCACAACATACCAGAAAAAAAAGTAAAAAAACACACTGGCCATGGTACAGTACATCTGTGGTCCTAACACTCTGGAAGCTGTGTGTATGAGGACAGACAACCAGGTAGTGTAGATTCCAAAATGAGACCCTGACTCAGAACAATAGCAGCAAAGAAATAACTAATACGTCATTATGGAATTTTCTGTCTCACGAGCCCCAGGGAACCTTCAAACTTTCACTTAAAAAAATACTAATACTGAGTTCTCTGAGAATTTTATTTATGTGCCTCTTGCCTCTCTAAGAACATTATAAATATCCAATAGATTATAAGTCTGTAATTAGATTGTGAGCCTCGCTCTCTGATTAGCTTGCCCCTGTAATTAGATTGTTGACCCTAGAAGTCGTAGCTCTGGTCCTGAATTCACCACAGCACTTAAAATGGCATAGAGGAAACAACCTGGCAGCAAGCCAGGAAATCAAAGCGCAGTTTTTAACAGCATCTCTAGCAACAGAAGTGCCCATCAGGATGAAAGATGGAAAATAATTCCCCTAGAGTTTCTCCAGGCAGTGCCTGGCCCCAGCAGTTCCCTTATCTGCTCTCAGCCAAACTCTGTCAAACTCTTGCTTCTCGTTTTCCACCTAGAGTCATGTGACTATTTTTAATATTTGTTTCCGCTTCTTATGTCAGAGTCTCACTCTGTAGTCCAGGGGGCCTTCAAACTCATGGTACCACCTCAGCTTCAGACTCCCCAGTGCTGGGATACCAGGAATAAATTCCCACGTGGCATTTTTAAAAAAATAAGCATTTATATTTCATATAGGAAGGTTCTCTGATCTCTTGAGTGTGCTTTTCTGGCTTTTGTTTGTTTGGCTTTATATAGGCACACATTTATGCAGTTACCTTCCACGCCGAAAGATGAAACAGAGGTCTGGAGAAAGGCCTCAGCAGCTGACAGCTGTTGCTGCTCCTGCAAAGGACCTGTGGTTAGGTTCTAGTTCCCATGCCAGATGGCTCACAACCAACTGTAACTCCAGCTACGGTGGGTCCAATGTCCTCTTCCAACCTCCACTGTTGTGTGCATACCTGTGGCTTTTACACACAGACACAGTGACACAGACACAGTGACACACACACACACATACACACACATCTTTTTTCTTTAGGTTACAGACAAGTTCTGGAAATTAACACACTCTTCCAATTAGCTCCCATGCAGAGGATGACCATTCTTCTAAGCCTGCCACTGTAAGGTGGTGATGCCTGGTTCTTGAATTTTACATTACTAATCACTCAGTTGCATACTCTACTGTCTCATCTTCTCCCTGACATAAATATGGTGTTTAACAATACAGCTAAGCTAAGCAATGGTTGTTCTCTTCATTGTTGGTTAGCACTATTTAATTTTTACAAACAACATTTTGTTTCTCTATTCCTCTACTGTTAGACATTTGAGGTCATTTCTTGCTTTTGACTATTATTATTAGATATTAGCATCTTTGTGTGTGATGTTTCAGGGGGCAGAAGTCCCCATTTATATTGAGAATTTATTCAAGGGTGAAATCTTGGAACCAAACAGCAGACGTGCAGTAAGCTTTCATAGGTGTTGTCAACTCATCTTCCACAGGGTTGTGGAAAATTACAAGTGAAAGAGCCTCCTGCTGTAGTACCTCTGGCTTTAGGCACCTGGCATTTGTAGTTACCTGGACACTGACCAAGTACACACTGGCTGAATTGGCTTGTCAGCACAAAGGCAATAAATAACAAGAACATCTCAGGTGCATTACCACCCAGAGGGATGTCGGCTAGAGATAAGGAATGAAGGGTGAGGGAGAGGATACGGGGGAAGACGGACAAGGTATGCCGAGTGAAGGATGGAGCCTGAGGAATGAGAAGGGAGAGATAAGGACTAAGAGATGTGGGCAGAAGGATGAGAACCAAATGTTTCAAAAAGTGGATCCAGATCAGGGGAGCAAAGACAGAGAGCTCGGGCTATTATATATTCCTGGCTTGGGTGATTTGAGAATCTGGGAGGGGCAGTAGGAGTCCATGTTAGAGTAGCATCCTTGGGAGTCCATGTTTTATTACTGGAAGTTCCATACGTATTACCTTCTTCATAAATTCTCTGAGTTTCCTTTTTTTTTTTTTTTTTTTTTTTTTTTTTTTTTTTTTGACTCTGAGACAGGTTCTCTATATGGATGCCCCTGGCTGGCCTAGAACTTTCTATGTAGCCCAGACTGGTCCTGAAATTGTGACAATCCTGCTGTCTCTGCATATGAAGAGAGACTAGTTTGCTTGTCTGGAGTCTCACCTTTACAAAGAAACTTGGAGCTGCACATGTTAACAGGTCAGGAATTCCTGGCCTTGAGAGGCCTAGGTTAGGGGGACCATGTGATCCAGGCCACCACTTGCAAGACTTTAATCTCAAAAAAAAGAGAGAGAGAGAGAGAGAGAGAGAGAGAGAGAGAGAGAGAGAGAGAGAGGAAGGAAGAAAGAAAGGAAGAAAGAAAGAAAGAAAGAAAGAGAGAGAGAGAGAGAGAGAGAGAAAAGGAAAAAAAGAAAAAAGAAAACGAAAAAAGAAATAAAAAGGAAGCAGGAGGACATCAGCAGGAACTGAGCCCCTATGGCCGTGAGCCGCGAGCCGTGAGCCGCGAGCCGCGAGCTGCGACCCCCAAGCCATGAGCCGCAAGCCCCCTGAACCGCAAGCTGCAAGCCGCGAGCCGTGAGGCATCTATCATGGATATGAACAGGTTACGACTGCTTAGGACAAGGGCAATCAGGCCTGGAATCCCAGCCCTGGGCAAGAGGAGGCAAGAAGGTCTGGACAAGGTTATCCTTGGCTACACATCGAGATTCAGGACTGCCTTGGCTACATGAAATTGTGTCTCACTTAAACCAACCAGAGACAAAAGAGAAGGGAAAAAGAAAGAACAACCTAGTTTCTCCTTATAAGAGGAAGACTAGATGAATTTACAGATTGCTCTTTCTAATTCGTTGAAGAATTGAGTTGGAATTTTGATGGGGATTGCATTGAATCTGTAGATTGCTTTTGGCAAGATAGCCATTTTTACAATGTTGATCCTGCCAATCCATGAGCATGGGAGATCTTTCCATCTTCTGAGATCTTCTTTAATTTCTTTCTTCAGAGACTTGAAGTTTTTATCATACAGATTTTTCACTTCCTTAGTTAGAGCCACGCCAAGATATTTTATATTATTTGCAACTATTAAGAAGAGCATCATCCTGAGTGAGGTAACACATTCACAAAGGAACTCACACAATATGTACTCACTGATAAGTGGATATTAGCCCAAAACCTAGGATACCCAAGATATAAGATACAATTTCCTAAACACATGAAACTCAAGAAAAATGAAGACTGAAGTGTGGACACTATGCCCCTCCTTAGAATTGGGAACAAAACACCCATGGAAGGAGTTACAGAGACAAAGTTTGGAGCTGAGATGAAAGGATGGACCATGTAGAGACTGCCATATCCAGGGATCCACCCCATAATCAGCATCCAAACGCTGACACCATTGCATACACTAGCAAGATTTTATCGAAAGGACCCAGATGTAGCTGTCTCTTGTGAGACTATGCCGGGGCCTAGCAAACACAGAAGTGGATGCTCACAGTCAGCTAATGGATGGATCACAGGACTCCCAATGGAGGAGCTAGAGAAAGTACCCAAGGAGCTAAAGGGATCTGAAACCCTATAGGTGGAACAACATTATGAACTAACCAGTACCCCGGAGCGCTTGACTCTAGCTGCATATGTAACAAAAGATGGCCTAGTCGGCCATCACTGGAAAGAGAGGCCCATTGGACTTGCAAACTTTATATGCCCCAGTACAGGGGAACGCCAGGGCCAAAAAGGGGGAGTGGGTGGGTAGGGGAGTGGGGGTGGGTGGGTATGGGGGACTTTTGGTATAGCATTGGAAATGTAAATGAGCTAAATACCTAATAAAAAATGGAAAAGAAAAAAAAAAAGAAGGGTGTTGTTTCCCTAATTTCTTTCTCAGCCTGTTTATTCTTTGTGTAGAGAAACTAGGATAGCAAAAACTCTTTTCAAGGATAAAAGAACCTCTGGTGGAATCGCCATGCCTGACCTAAAGCTTTACTACAGAGCAATTGTGATAAAAACTGCATGGTACTGGTATACTGACAGACAAGTAGACCAATGGAATAGAATTGAAGACCCAGAAATGAACCCACACACCTATGGTCACTTGATCTTCGACAAGGGAGCTAAAACCATCCAGTGGAAGAAAGACAGCATTTTCAACAAATGGTGCTGGCACAACTGGTTGTTATCATGTAGAAGAATGGGAATCGATCCATTCCTATGTCCTTGTACTAAGGTCAAATCTAAGTGGATCAAGGAACTTCACATAAAACCAGAGACACTGAAACTTATAGAGGAGAAAGTGGGAAAAAGCCTTGAAGATATGGGCACAGGGGAAAAAATCTTGAATAGAACAGCAATGGCTTGTGCTGTAAGATCGAGAATTGACAAATGGGACCTCATGAAACTGCAAAGCTTCTGTAAGGCAACACCGTCAATAAGACAAAAAGTCCACTAACAGATTGGGAAGGGATCTTTACCTATCCTAAATCAGATAGGGGACTAATATCCAATATATATAAAGAACTCAAGAAGGTGGACTCCAGAAAATCAAATAACCCCATTAAAAAATGGGGCTCAGAGCTAAACAAAGAATTCTCACCCGAGGAATATTGAATGGCAGAGAAGCACCTGAAAAAATGTTCAACATCCTTAATCATCAGGGAAATGCAAATCAAAACAACCCTGAGATTCTACCTCACACCAGTCAGAATGGCTAAGATCAAAAATTCAGGTGACAGCAGATGCTGGCGAGGATGTGGAGAAAGAGGAACACTCCTCCATTGTTGGTGGGATTGCAAGCTTGTACAACCACTCTGGAAATCAGTCTGGTGGTTCCTCAGAAAATTGGACATAGTAATACCGGAAGATCCCGCAATACCTCTCCTGGGCATATATCCAGAAGATGTCCCAACTGGTAAGAAGGACACATGCTCCACTATGTTCATAGCAGCCTTATTTATAATAGCCAGAAGCTGGAAAGAACCCAGATGCCCCTCAACAGAGGAATGGATACAAAAAAATGTGGTACATCTACACAATGGAGTACTACTCAGCTATTAAAAAGAATAAATTTATGAAATTCCTAGGCAAATGGATGGACCTGGACAGCATCATCCTGAGTGAGGTAACACAATCACAAAAGAACTCAAATAATATGTACTCACTGATAAGTGGATATTAGCCCAGAAACTTAATATATTGAGATATAAGGTACAATTTGCAAAACACATGAAACTGAAGAAGAATGAAGACCAAAGTGTGGACACTTTGCCCCTTCTTAGAATTGGAAACAATCACCCATGGAAGGAGTTACAGAGACAAAGTTTGGAGCTGAGACAAAAGGATGGACCATCAAGAGACTGCCATATCCAGGGATCCATCCCATAATTAGCCTCCAAATGATGACACCATTGCATACACTAACAAGCATTTGGTGCAAGGACTGTGATATAGCCGTCTCTTGTGAGACTAGGCCGGGGCCTAACAAACACAGAAGTGGATGCTCACAATCAACTATTGAATGGATCACAGGGCCCCCAATGGAGGAGCTAGAGAAAGTACACAAGGAGCTAAAGGGATCTGCAACCCTGTAGGTGCAACATTATGAACTAACCAGTACCCCGGAGCTCTTGACTCTAGCTGCATATATATCAAAAGATGGCCTAGTCGGCCATCACTGGAAAGAGAGGCCCATTGGACTTGCAAACTTTATATGCCCAGTACAGGGGAACGCCAGGGCCAAAAAATGGGAATGGGTGGGTAGGGGGTTGGGGGGAGTGGGAGGCTTTTGGGATAGCATTGGAAATGTAATTGAGGAAAATATGTAATAAAAAAAATTTTAAAAAGAAGAAATAAATGTTTGGGTAGAAGAAAAAAAAGAGGAAGACTAGGCATGTAAGGATAATTAGCTGCTGGGAATAACACATTGAATCCCCATCGTAAAAATACAGCTCCATCAGATTTTAATAAAGGAAACGGAAAACTTGGCAAAGTGTATTAAAGGCAGAAACCTTCTGAATTCCCAGAAATGGGAAGACAAATTTTGTGACTTTTTTTTTACTTAGCTTATTTATCAAAAGGACAAGGATGACAATGGGATTCAGAAAAGGGAGCTCAGACAGCCAGGATGTGGGGATGAGGGTGGAGGCCTCTTAAGAACAAGCTGATGCTCTCTAGGGGACTAGGATTCCAAGCCTTCTCCCCTTCCCCACTCCCCAGGCCTCATCAAAGTGTGCCACCAAGGTTGAATAGTACCAGTGCCATTTAGGGAGCACAGAAGAAAGAGCTGCATTCATGTCTGGACCAGGATGAGGTGCGGGGAAGTGGGTGTGAGTGTGAGATCACCTGTTGGGGTACACTATGTGTTGGGGCACACTTCCTCACCTTCGGAAAGCACTCACTGATTGGTTTAATAAGGAGCCAATGGCCAATAACTAGGCAGGAAAGGGAAGATGGGTCTTCCAGGCTGAGAGAGGGTCTCTGGGAGAAGAATCTGGCTGGGGAAGCTTTGCTAGTGTCACATGGAGGCGGAAGGAACGGAGCTGGGACTGAGGGAGAGGTGACAGGACGTGGGGCAGGGCTTAGGCCAGGAATAGTAGGGTTTAATTTGTATGAACTAGCTGGGAGTCTACCCAGCTATACTGTCTAAGCTTTCATAAATATTAAGAAGTCCTTAGGTTGTTATTTAGAGCTGGCGGATCCAAAATCAGCCTGGTGATAGTCACCAACCAGAGAGAAACCAGAGCCAGGGCACCCAAGACATACAAAAGTCACTCAGAACTGAAAACAAAAACAGTGTAGTGGGTGCGATGGTGTATACCTGAACCCACTGCACTCCAGAGGTGAAGGCAGGGGGGTGAAGAGCTCAAGACCAGCTACATAGTGACTTTTTGAGGTGATCCTGGGCTGCATAAGACCCCAAAATAAATTAAATAAATAAATAGAATAAGCATTGCATTTCCTACTGCAGATGAAATGTAGAATTATAAATTTTCTTGAAATCTCCCAGGAAAGGGGGTTTTATAAGTGAAGCAGGAGCAGTAAAGGAAAAAAAAAAAGAGAGAAAATAAAACAAATTCTTGAAAGTTATGATAGTCAAGGCAAATCCAGGGGACATCAAAGACTTAAGTAGCAGAGACGCCAACACCAAGCTTAGCAGCAGGAAGGAGCACCTGGATCCATGGTTTGTACAGGGGCGTTCAGAGAACACAGAAAGGCAAATGAAGACAGGGTTAGGGAAACCACAGGAGAACATTTCTTTACCTGGAGAAAAACTCCAGTTCTCAGTCAATGGACCTAATAATTGTTTCGAAAGAACAATGAGAAAAGTTATATGCTGATGACTGACACCACCCCCTTCTCCCAAAGTGCCAAGTAATCCTACACACTAGGCCTGATAGTTAGTTCATGCCTATAGTCCCAGCACTTAGCAAACTGAGACAGGAGTTTGAGTTTGAGGCCAGCCTGGTCTACATATTAAACTCAAGTCCAGCCCAGGATACACAGTGAGTTCTAGGGTAAGCCAGAAGTACATAGAAATACTTTGCCTTTAAAATAAATAAACAAACAAACAAACAAACAAACCAAACCAAACCCCAAAACAAAAGCAAAACCAAGAAGATGAAGGAGTGAAGAGGAGAGGAGAGGAAGGAAGAGGGAGAAGAGGAGGAGGAGAGGAAGGACAAGGAGACACTGTCCGCTCCATTCACCTCCCACAAACTAACACAAAGAAAGTGCTCTGAGACATCTAGTTTGTCTAGTCTGCAAGCCTGGGGTGCTGCTAAGGGGACTCCCAGGGAGAACCCCCTCCCCTGCCATGTGCCCAGCTCCCTCCCATGCCACAGGCCCACCCCCGCCTTACTGTGTGATAAGATGAAAATAATCTAAAGGCTTATTTACTCCGCCAGTAAAGAGAGGTGGTGTTATGTGCAGAACCTGCTGGGAAGATCCAGAGATATTTCTGAAACCTCCAAAATGAGAACTTTAGCCCATTTGGGCTGGTGCAGGGTAGATGATCCTGCTCTTGCATTAGTCTAAAGAGAGAGCATCCATTCACAAAAGAAGAATGGCCAAGCACTGGCACTCCTCCCAAAGTCAAACACAGAAGTTGGCAGACCATTGCACTGCATGCATCTCTCATCTGTTTTCCTTAAAAACTCAGTCATGTTATGTGGATGTGTTTTGTTTTAATCCCAAGTGTGGGATATGGGGCCACTTCAGAGTCCAAAGCAACTGACTATGATTTGCCTCATGCTTTGGCAGGGGCATGCTTTTGCCAGCTGAAGATAGTGTAAGTTTGGAACTCTGGGGATTCTTGTAAGGGCTTAAAAATTCCAGAGTCACGAAGGCTGCTGCAGCTGCTGCTGGTCCTGGCTGCTGCTGCTTTTGCAGGCTGTTGATTTCTGTTTTGATTTCTATTTTGCTGAATTGCTGGTTGCTGGTTGGAAATATCCTGACAGCAAAGGTTGAACTTGCCCTAAGGAACTTGATGCTTGATCAGCAGGAAGTAGTTTAAAGAAGTCTACATCCTTTTTTCCCTCTAACCTTCTTTCTCATCTGCCAACTGTTGGGGTGGGGGTTGGAAGGGATTGGGGTGGAGAATGGTGGTAGATATAAGACCCAATAAACTAGTCAGAAAGTCAAGCAGCAGTAAATGGGGGCTGTTCTGGAGCTCTTGTTTGCTTGTTTGCAACAGTCTTGCTATGTAGCCTAGGAAGGGCTAGAATTCAGTATTTAGTCTAAGTTAGCTTCTAACTCATGGCAGTCCTCCAGCCTCAACCTCCTGGATTCTAGGACTACAGGAAGAAGCTTTTTTAAAAAAAATGATAAAGATAAACTGGAAGTTTAATCCTAGATAGATGATAATAGATGATAGATTATAATAATAGATGAATAATAAGTTATAGGTAATAATGATAATAGATACATTAGAGGTGATAGATAACAGATATATATATAGTAGACAAATATATATAGATAATAGGTAGATGATACATATATTAGGTGATTTATAGACAATAGGTAGATGAATTATAGAAGATTAATAGACAAGTAAACTATATGTATATATATACATATATATGTACACATACATATATATGTATGTATATTCCAAAAGAACTCAAAGCGAAGACCCCAATAGAGAGTTACACATCTGTGTTCACCATTTATAATAGCCAAAAGGCGGAAAAGGTCCAAGTCTCTATCAATAAACAAATGGATGAACAGCACATGGTGTGTGTGTGTGTATCATAACTATATTGTTCATACATATATTTATATTTGAAAATATTTGAATATATATATGTGTGATTTTATATATTGAAATATATAACTATATATATATATATGAACAAAATTCTGACCTGCTTTTCATCAGGGGAAAACTGAACTAAAGCGTGCAGAGTGAAATAAGTCAAACACAAAAGGACACCTCTCTTTCTCTGCAAGACCCCAGCATTTATTATTTTTGTATGTTTGATAAGAGCCAGGTTCACTAGAGAAACTATCTCACAGACTTTCTAATTAGCATTTCCCTCCTGATGAGTGCTGATTGTGATTAAAAGACTCTCAGGCATGTTTTAGGCATTTGCATAGCTCTTTTGAGAGCTCATTAGCCAGCTCATTTGTTCTTAGCTGCATGACCTAATTTTCTCTGTTGAGCAGCTTATATTCATATATTCTGGACATCGAGCTCTTGTTAGGTAAGTCATCTGCAAATGCTTTCTTCCGTCCTAAAGGCTGTCACTTAGCTGTTCCCATTGCCGTATGGAAGCTTCATTGTTTGATTTAATCTTGGTTGTCAACTTTTACTTCTTGCATTTGAGATCATGCTCTCAAAATCTTTGCTCAGGCCTGCATCCTGATTTTTATTAAATGAGTCTAGTCATTCTACAGTTGTAGATCTCACACTTCAATCTTGACTCATTTTAAATTAATTTTCGTATATGATGAGTGTAGGAATCAAGTTTATACCAAGCTGATGTGTGGTACTCTGTACATGTGCCCTGAAGTGCCTGCTGAGAAGTAGAATCTGGTAGGAAAGACCTATTATTAGACACTGGGTTATTGATTTATTTAGTTAGTTGCCTACTTAGAGCACTGTCTGTCATGCCAAGCAAAACTTCACTATATGTTACTTGGAACAGAGTGACCTGGAGAAACCACTGAAACAATGGGCTGTTGCCTTTAACCTGCTAACTGCCACATATGCTTCTGTAAAATCTTGTTTGCATGCCCATGCCCGTCTGTGAGTTTTGCATATAGAATACAAACTATACTGGGCCCGAGACCTTTCAGGAGCTGTCCTGGCTTTGGTCCACCAGGGACATCTCCCTCCTCCAGACTCACTGGTGTCAAAGTGCTTATTCTGGAAAGACTCTCACAACATTTCTGGAGGTCCCCCAGCCAGATCTCCTTCACCACTTCTCCAGTTGGTTTGGAGAAGCTGTAGCTCTTGAGCCTTGCAGCACAGTGAAGATCCCTAGAACCAGAAAGCTAGACCTCCAATGGAATTCGGAGGTCCTCTTCCAGTGGCCAAGAGGTCTTTGAGACCCAGGACTGGAGTCTTCAAGTGGAAAAAGATGAGACTGGGCTATGAAGACAGGCACGAAGAGCTAATACAGGTTAGCTCACCTTGCAAAAGATTGTATCTGAAGCCTCAGTAGGATACTAAGGTGGCCTACGTCTTCACGGAAAAGCCTCAAAGGAATACTGAGGCACTGGTATTGGCCTCAGAGAAATACATAGACTAGTCATTTAATATGAGAATGGATCCTTCTAAAGGGATGGTGAGCAAATCTGTGAAGGTTTGTAATGCGACAACCCCACCCCCAATTCTGTGGTTATAGGATTTGATTGGGCTCCAACCTGTGGTTCAATTGAGGTCATTTTACCTGAAGAAAATCTTACCTTTCCTAATAGGAAGCGATACATTGGGGCATATGGCCCCAGGTAAGAGCTCCTAATTTGGAACAATGTGGCAGTCAAGCAGGCACCTTCTTGAAGGAGAAGCTGGATGTCTCCAGCTTACCCTATGCACCACAGAGTTAGGTCTAAGCATACACCCCACCCCAACTTCTCCTTAGGAACTATTGTGGTCACGGGGGCTACATAGTCCTGTGTGAGACCTTCACAGTCCTGAAAAGCCTGTTAAGCCTGAAGAAAGCCCTCATTATCTTCCCCAGAGGAGGAGAGCTTGCTGGGATGCTACCTCAGATTGCCAGGCTCACAAGGAACCAAGGCAGATGCAAGACCACCAGATTGTGTCCCTCCATCGGCATCTGCCTGCCACTGAGGGAAACTCCAGGTCCTTCTTCATCCAAGCTGTGTTATCTGGCCACATGCTTGCCTGAACAGAAGGAAGAGCCCCTCCGTCGTCCTGGAGACATTATAAAAGAGATTTTCTCCTCATACACCAGACTTGAAGGACTAGCCACTCCCCAATTCAAAAATTTTTATTGATGGAGCTGAAGCCTGCAACAGGGGGAGAGCCTCTCACAACAAGAGGACAATATCAAAGCAGGACAATATCGAGATAGGGGGCTACTTACGTCAGGAGGCAAAGAAATTAAAACAGAGATCACATCCTTGAAGCTGCTGGGCCCCGGGCAGTGGCAATGGTGCATTGCCAGGCTCCCACCACTGCCTGGGTGTTGTATGTGGCAGGAAAGAAGCAATTGTTTCTGACTCCTTAGCTACCTTGAAGACCTCTGTATTTTTGCAGAAGAGTTGAGGGAACACACCACCCGCATAGCATGAGTGACTCCTAAGTCATAGCAGACATGGGTGAGCACGTTAGTTTTGAGATTACAACGTAATCAACCTGATAGGTCTTTGGATAGTTTTACATTTGTGTGTTGTGTTTAATGTTCAGCCTGGGCTGCAGCTTGGCGGGTATTGGGTTCTGCTTTCTGGTTTCTAGTCTGGCTTTGAATTTACTGGGTTGCTAGCAAGAAAACAAATCTATTTTTAAGGTAATAGAATGTAGAATGGCATAGGCGTAGAAGTATAATACACAGTGACCATCATAGAATACACAGCTTTAGAGTTCTTAGCCCCCAGGACTTCCTACATAAAAGGCCCAGGAAGCTCTAGCTGCGGGTTGCTGGTGTGCTCAGCACAGCTTTCCTCGATGCACTCCCAGCTTATAAGAGACTTTGGTTTATTTGCGATTTGCCTTGCATGATACCACTTTGTATCTTTCAGGAGGTCAGAGGACTCTTTTGTCCAGGTTGAAGTCCCAAAGTGTCAGTTGTACCTAAGATTGTTTCTCAATGACACCCCCCACAAGGGTCCCTGATTTCCATGTATCAGGAAGGTGACTGCTTCTATCTATCCATGTATATGACATTATATACATCAAGTACTGTATCTGATTTCTGTGCCAGCCATCTGACCTGATTCTTTGAGACCCATAAAGGTACTGGTTATAGGTAATAGTTGCATCCCGGGAGAATAGAGTGGTCCAAATACTTTCTCTGAATTATAAAGCTAATGGGGTTTGCATTTTAGTAAAGAGTCCTGATTGTCAGTGATACAGGAGCTTTATTTTTAATGTTTTTTTTAAAATACAATTCTCTAAAAGTGATCAGTAATGTATAGGATCCGTCACACAGTAGATTCATTCTGGGTCTTCTATTGGGAAAGCCGTATGTAAAACCACTCTGGTCCATTTACCTTACAAGCACCACTTACGCAGCATCTGATTCAGCATAATCTATGGCAAAATACAACAGTGACTCTGTTCCTTTGCGGTATACCATGTCTCGTCTGAGAGGCTCTAATACCGGAAGAGTTTATTCTTAAAAGTAAATAAAGATGGTTCTGTATTATAAGATAACCCCCAAAGCTAGCCACCAAGGCTTCTTTTCTCTGTTCTTCCTCTTTCCTAACTTGGGTTTTGGAGTCCCCTTAGCTTATGCTACTTTCTTAGGACATGTTTTTTTTTGGTTTGGTTTGTTTTGTTTTGTTTTTTTTGTTTGTTTGGTTGGTTTTTTTTTTTTTTTTTTTTTTTTTTGAGCCCAGTAGTCTACGGTGTGACCCTTGTCAGTGAAGTTATTTTGTTTTAAAAGATTCATGGTAACACAAAATGTATTTTACTGCTACAACTAAAATGTATTTATAATAAAAAATACCTTTTTAATAAAAAAAAGAAAGAAAGTGGACTTTACTGACATTCAGCCCAGCAGAGGGGACTAATACTTGCTGGTGATTGTGTGCCTTTTTCAACCTGCATAGAGGTCTTTCCTCCTGGCACAGACAATTAGCTTGGAACTTCCACACACAGTACCACCCAGTCGTAAGACTAGATTGAGAGAAGAAATAGAACTATTAAAAAATGGCACTGAATTGTATCTTGGGTATTCCATGCTTCTTGGCTAATATCCACTTATCACTGAGTGCATATCACGTGTGTTCTTTTGTGATTGGGTTACCTCATTCAGGATGATATCCTCCAGGTCCATCCATTTGCCTAAGAATTTCATATATTCATTGTTTTTAATAGCTGAGTTGTACTCCATTGTGTTAATGTACCACATTTTCTGTATCCATTCCTCTGTTGAGAGGGGAATGCCAGGGCCAGGAAGCGGGGGGGGGGGGGGGTAGATAGGGGATTTTCAGAGAAGAAACTAGGAAAGGGGGAAACATTTGAAATGTAAATAAAGAAAATATCTAAAATAAAAAATAAATAAAAGCCTGGTACTGGCCAAACATGGCTAAGAAACAGACCTCCTTCCCTTGGCTGGGAATTGTGCTGATTGCACTGTTTAGGGTGCATTGCCTGTGCTATAAAGGCAGTTACTCTCTTTTTGAGATTATGTTTGGCCATCCACCTCCCCAACTCCCAAAGGACTCAGGAGACTTCTGAGAATACAGACACACCTGCTTCCAGCAGTTCTTGAAAGACTTAGCTGACACTACACACATACAAACAAGTCGAATCCTCGCCCTTCCTTAACCCCTAAAGTTCAATCCATGGATACACCACCCCCACGCCAAGGCTACCGTGGACTGGTTGGCAAGAGCCAAGCCAGACCAACCTCTGAAACTGACCATCTCAAAAAGACCTGGGAATAGAAATGATGGCTCCAGTCCTCTTAATGTCCTTCCTGGTCTTGAGGTACATCTGAGCCAGCCCCTACTCAGCCTCTTCCATCTTGTCCATTAATCTAGAGAAAACCCTGTCCCAGGGCAACTCCCATTCCCGAAAACCCATCAATATAGCTAACTGTCCCCAAGAGACGGTCTGCCTTATCTCCTTCAGGTGGTGGTGTTAGCATTCTGTCTAAGCTCTGCCTGACAGTTACCTGACAACAGTCAGGTGTGCCTGATGCTATAAAAGGGGCTGCTTGCTCCCCTCTCTTGCTTTCTTGCACCTCTCTTGCTCTTGCTTTCCCGGCCACCACTCTCTCCCCATTTCCTTCCCCCTTCTCTCTCCACAAACTCATGGCCAGCCTCTACTACTCTACTCTTCCCTGCCTCCTGCCTTTCTCGGCCTCTACTACCCTCTTAACTCCCCTCCCCATACCCTGAATTAACTTTATTCTATACTATACCATCATGTGGCTGGCCCTTCAGGGGGAAAGGATGCCTCAACATGGACCCACAGAGGCACCCCCCTTCTTCCACACCTCACCACACCTCCACAGAACATATCACTGCCCCTTTCTTTATCTTTTTATAAACACATCAGGTGGTACTTGGGACTGGGCCAGTCCCAGATCACTCCTTGAACCACATCGCACTGCGTATGCTGGAAAAACAGACTGTGATTCCTTTTGGCAATGGTCCCTGGTAGTGATACCCTATAGATAAGTGACCAGAGGACAGAGAAAGATTGTCAGAGAGCTTATTGATATTAGAAGCGACATGTGGACTTTGCCACAAAAAGAACCTGGAAAGGAGCGCCGACAGAGGGACAAGGAGTTAAAGCTGTAATGGTTCTTGGGGGAGAAAAAACATGGGAACTGACCATAGAGAAGCCTTTCATGTGGGGAAATAATGTCTCAAAATGCTGGCTTCAGTAAGTGCTGTCCATGAGCTCCTTAACCTAGGTCAGGACTGTGGGGTCTGTTTACATGCAAACCAGGTTACTTATACTGAAGTGGGAATGATTAGCCAAAGCCCAGCTTAAAACACAAAGGGGATGCATTTAACTGGGCCACCTGGTCAGTTCCTAGAAAAAGCCCAGTGGTGGAAAAGAAAACGGGTTGTACCAGACTCATTAAAAAGAAGAGTGGTTTCTAATGGGACATACTTCTCCTGCTCTGAGGGTATTTATACCTGCTGCCCAGGAATCAGTTGTGAAATCGTATTCTTGGTCCCGACTTACCTGCGCTCCCAGGAAATGAGGTCCATCAGTACTTGCATCCCTTAGATCCAAGAAATAAGAAACCCCTGTACTTTTTGTAGTCCTGCTAGGAATAGCCCTGGCTGGGTCCGTGACCACCAGTGCCATTGCAATAGACACCCAACAAATCCAACATAGCCACCTCTCTACTCGGATCAAACAAACAATTGTTGAGGAAAACCCAGTCACTCTTAGAACTGGAGAGATTCCTGTACAGCAATGGTCCTCCAAAATCACAAAGGATCAGACTTGACTACAGCTGACAAGGGAGGAACGTGCATGGTTTTAGATGAGCAATGCTCTTTTTATTCTAATCAATCAGGAATAGTACAGGAAATGTCAAAAGTCATTTAAAAGCAGTCAGGCTAGAGGTACAAATGGGAACTATGAGGGTAGTATGCCAAGAGTAACATCTCATTGCTTCAAGGTAGATTCTCAAGGTGTTGTAAAGGTGAAGAGGAAAGAACAGAACAGAAAAGGTAGAAAAGTCCAATCACTAGATGCTGGTTGGTTGGACCATCTAGTGATTTGATTAGAGCGCTGATTCCTAGCTAGCATTCCTAGCAGGACCTTGCTCACTTCCAAGTATAACTTCGATTGCTACCTGGAGCAGATTGATCTAGAGAAACAGCTGATGCAATGGGCTGTTCCCCTTAATGAGCTGCTGACTGTGGTAGAACAAAAAGAAGTAGGTTTCAGGCAAGATTTTGTGTTTGGACAAGGAAGTGGGCTCAGATATTTTGGTCATCCTGACAAGCCCTTGGAAACAACTGCCATGGGAGTAATCAAGGGACTTTTCTTATTACCTTGCTAGTTCCATATTATATTACTTGCCCTTAATATTTGCATGTAATTAAAATGGTATAAAAGCAGATTGGGAACGATAAACCTGCCTTCAGTCTCACAATTGACTGGGGTCATGCTACAATGTCTAATTGTCTGATTTCGTTTTAATCCTCACTTCAGCGCTGGAGCACCTGTTGACTGACTGAGTGGGCTAGGTCAAAGAAGCCTACAGACCTCCAAATAGACAGGACCAGAAAAGAAATTCCTCCCATAACATAAAAATCAAAACACCAAATGCACAAAACAAAGAAAGAATATTAAAAGTGGTAAGGTAAAAATGTCAAGTAAGTAAAGAGGCACACCAATTAGAATTAACCAGACATCACACCAGAGATAATAAAAGCCAGAAGATGCTGGGCAGATGTCATACAGACCCTAAAAGAACACAAATACTACACCCAACAAAACTCTCAATTAACATAGATGGAGAAACTAATATACTCCATGACAAAAACAAATTTATGCAATATCGTTCCAGAACTACAGCTCTACAAAGAATAAGAGATGGAAAACTCCAACACACGAAGGGAAACCCTAGGGAGAGCAAAGTCATCTTCTTTCAACAAACCCAAAAGAAGAAAACAACACAAACATAGTTCCATATTTAATAACAGAAATCAACAATCACTTTTACTTAATATCTCCTAACACAAATGGATTCAATTCTCCAATAAAAAAAAAAAAAACTACTGACAGACTGGATATGTAAACAGAACCCAGCATTTTGCTGCATACAGGAAACCCACTCAGTGACTAAGACAGACACTACCACAGAGGAAAGGGCAGGAAAAAATTTTTCCAAGCAAATGGTCCCAAGAAACAAGCTGGAGCAGCCATTCCAGTATTGAATAAAATTGACTTTTAACTAAAAGTTATCAAAAAAGATAAGAAAAGACATTTCATACTCATCAAAGGAAAAATCCACCAACATGAACACTCAATACTCTGCCTTGTAGTTTTAGAGTACGGAATGAGAAGGCAAACTGGACGTAGGACCAAGGCCTTTTAGGAGCTATCCTGGCTTTAGTCCACCGTGACAACTCTCTTCCAGAGTGCTTATTCCAGAAAGACTCCCACAACAGCTCAACCCCATAGGTATGAACAATGTGCCCAATATATTTCAAAGAAGGACTTGGCTAGATTGCCACCAATGTAATCAGGAAGCATCAACTATGAATCCCACTCTAAGATTTTGATATGTAGCTAGAAAAAAAAAGTAAACATTGAACTGAATAATATAATGTCATTTGTCAAGCAAGCCAACATACCAGTTCTTCATTCTCTTTCTTAATGAAACTCCTCAGTCCTCTTGCTTTGAGGCAAAGACTGGGTCACACTTTTAAATAGCGTTCAGACAATCCTGCCCATCACCACTTTCTCCGTTGTGATAGCATCCTGCCATTCAAAACCAGCAGAGCAGTTTCTGGGAACTCTCAGGCTGGCTGTGGTTAGCATCAAACAGGAAGCAACATTACACTTCCTCGGCAAGTGCCAACACACCCTGTTGAAGGGGCTTGGGGGCTGAAAACTCTTAAGCAAAGACTTGTGTTTGCATTGCAGTTGTGGCCTCAAGAAACAGACGTTTAAGTGAGTTCTCTTATTTCCTCTTCTGTTGAGCTATCTGTGAACTGATCTGGTAGAATCTGGCATTCCAGTAGGAAAAGCATGGGTTGGGCCTGGGAACATGCTTATACTGGCTCTTCACAGCACAGAGAGGATGGAGCTTCCTCAGGAAGCCTAGAAAGTTTGTATGCTACCTAGAACTTTGTTTCTGTGCCAGCATGGATTCCTTTGTAAATGAAACTTTTGCAGATAACTGTTAAGTTCAAATGGTTAGGGTTATGGTAAGAAACATGTCATAGCCTGTACCTCCACCTCCCCCATCCCCATCATAGATTCTTAGTGCATTCGCCCTGGGAGGGTTAAAAGTATGTAGTGACCACAGGACAACCCTGAGTGCCATTCCTCAGATGTCATTGTTTTATTGTAACACAGGGCTTCTCACTGTCCTGGAACTTGTGAAATATGCAAGGCTCGCTGCCCAGAAAACCCTAGAGATCTGCTTGTCTCTACTTCACCAGAGCTGGAACTTTGAGCAAGGACAGCTTCTCTTACGTGGTGTCTGGGCATTGAATTCAGGAGCTGGAGATGGAAGGCAAGCATTTTATCAAATGAACTATCTCCCAAGCCTACAGTGACTCTATTTTTTTCATTTAAATGAGATGAATATTTTGTTAAGTATGAATATAACTTCTTTTCTTTCCTCCTCCTTATCTCCCCTCCCCTAGTGTGTTAAGGATTGAAAAGAAAAAAGATGTATGATTCATAACTCTAAGCGTGAGAGTCCAGGTTAGATGAGTATGTCATTCCTCATGGTTCTACAGGTCTCAATTTTATACCACGCTCATCCACTTGACCAGATATCTTCCTGTTAAGACATAAAAAGAAAGGCTGTCGCATCCGCCCTCGACCAGCAAGAATGAGTTCTTCTATCAGCAGTTTATTCAGCAATCTTCAGTCTTCATCTCTCTTCCTCTTCATCTCTCTCCCCTGAACCCGGAGCCTCTCACTCTTATATACTCTCAGCCCCCATCCACTCACAGCAGGCCACGTCACCTCACCAGGCACACAGCTTCAGCCAATCAGGGCGACAGGGGCGCATCTTCACCAAATATGGACTTGTTTACACCACCAGCTCTGCATCCAGCAGGTGCCATCTTTCAGGTGCAGCTCGGGCAGCCTAAGGGGAGGCTACAGCCTCCTACAAAAGGCTTCACAGAGATAAGAATGCCTCGTGGGCTCTTTCCCCAGTGGGGCTGGGCTGTTGTCTGTGACCCTGCCCACAGGCTTCTTAGACCATGAAAGCCACTCTTCTCACTTTGTACCTTCCCATGAGTCTGAGTGGGAGTTTGTAAAGACAATGGAGCAGGGCAGAGGTAGTAGTGGCCTTGCTGGGGGTGTGGAGCCTGTGGGCTGTGGGACCCAGCTGGAAGATGTGGGTCATTGAGGGAAAGGGTGAGCTCTGTTTCCAGTCCTGTCACCGCTTCTCATCAGTGCCTTTTGAGACAAGGGCAGAGATCCACTTCCTCTGCCAATGGTCTGCCACTGCAGGTCATCCACCTAGCCCGTTCTCTTTGGAATTCTTCTCAGAGGCAAGGCACCAGGTTAAAAGGAAGCCTGGGTCCCACAAATTATCCACACATAGGTGTCTGGAAAGGACCCCTATCACTAGACACACAAGAATGTAAACTGCTTAATAATGATGAATTTATTGACACACACGCGCACACACACTTATTTCAGTAATCCTTTGATTTCTACTAATACAAAGTAAAACCTTTTCAGGTATTGTCATGTTAGAGGTCACACATGCCAGTAACGTCATGTAAAACACAGGGTCCTAGCAGAGCACACAGAGTCTGAGCAACCTCATTACTGTACAGCCCTGGCTAGGCACAGTCAGAACCAGATTTGCATGTCCCCCTACGGCCCAAGTGTTTGAAAACTTTATCCCCAGATTGGTGGTGCTGTTTCAAGGAAGTGGATCTCTGGGGGATGGACCTCAAGGTTTATTAGCTGGCCCTGCTTCCAGGTCTGTCTTTGTTTCCTTGACCTGTCCTATGTGAGTAAGCAGCCTCAAGCTTCTGTTGCCATGTCTTCCTCTCCATGATGGACTGTGTTGTATTTTATAAAAAGATAAGAAGGAAGGAATACGTTTGGTGGAGGCAGGTATGGTGTGGGGGAAAGGGGTGTCTCTGCAGGCCCATGCTGCGGCATCCCTTCACCTTGAGTTACCAGCCACACACGGTATAGTATAGAATAGTTTGTTCAGGGCACGGAGAGGGGAGTTGAGAGAAAAGCAGAAAGAGAGAGGGAGAGGGAGAGACAGAGGGAGAGGAAAAGAGGAGTAGAAGCAAGTGATGAGCACGTGGAGTGAGGAGGAAGAGGGAACAGGAGCAAAAGGAGAAAAGAAGAGAGTAAGAGCAAGGGAGAGAGAGGGGGCAAGCAGCCCCTTTTATAGTGAGTTAGGCACACCTGGCTGTTGCCAGATAACTGGGGCAGAGCTTAAATGAAATGCCAACAAACTGTACCCTCAAACCACAGATAGTGCTGCTGTAAGGCATAGTAAACCCTTCTTTAGACTGCATCTTTTCAGGTTAGCGCAACATGAAGGTAACCAGTTCAGTTTGTGTGTCCCTCAGAGTTTGTGTACCGTATGCCTTAGAGGAAGTCAGGTTCTAGCTGTAAAGCACTCCTGATGTAGAACACTGCAGAAGAGGTGAGCCGTGACTCTGTCACAGGACTACAGAATATGTGGCCCTCTAAGCAAAGAGGGCCTACTGAGGCCAGGAGCGAGAGAGAAATGTATACCAGTTGCCTAAGTTTGCAAGGAGATTGGGGGTGTGCATACTGAAAGCCAGAACAGTCTCCACGAGCCTCTGAGTAGCTGGAATGCCAACGCTACCACAGGCTGGCTCAGTCTCCTCAGCTAGGTTGTCCAGAGCCAGCAGCTCTTTTTAGACATAAAGGAACACACTGAAAAATTATCCTATTACTCAGCTGATCTCCCCTGGCCCCAGGCAGTTAACATGAACTGAGTCATTTTTCATATTGGCCTATAGCATCTGTATTAATTTCCCAGCACCCACACGGTAGAGCCTAACTGCCCTCCTGTTCCAGGGGTTCTGATGTCCACTTCTGGCCTCCATGAGCACTGTATCCAAACGGTGCATATCCACACATGCAGTCAAATTCTCTCACATAAAGTAAAAATAGGTAAATAAATCTTTAAAAAAATAAATGCAAGTATCCTTCAACTAAGAAATTATACTTCGAGAGTAAGTTCCCCTAGAATATAAAAATATATAAATTATATTTGTTGTTGCTGCTGGTGGTGGTGGTGGTGGGGTGTTTGGTTATGTTTGGTTTCATTTTTAAGATAACAACTCTCAGTGTAGCCTAGGGTGGCTTTGAACTCACAGCAGTCCTTCTGCCTTAGCTTTTTGAGGAAGGGAGGAAGAAAAGTTGGGAGAGATGGATTGAAAGAGAGACGTGACTGGGAGAAAGTTCTTTTATGGAATTCAAGTTCACTCCAAGGAATGTCAGTGTGTCAAAAGGGACAAAGGTGGACAGGAACAACTGAGAAGCAAGGGGAGATAACTGAAAGCTAAGCACCAGGGCAGGTACCACACCTGAGTGCAAGCCGTGATAAAAAGAAATCACAAAGTTGCATCCTGGGCATGAAAGGCTTCTTTGATAAGATTGGATCCTTGCAGCCAAACTCTTGGAATCAAGAGGTGTCCATATAAGCTGTCATTTTGACAGCATGGTGTACACTAGTCTTTTCTCATCACAGCTTTCAACCGTTAGTGGAGAGGAAAATGCCCACAAACTCAGAAGCCACGTGAGGACATGGATGTTCATGCACTGCCCACTTTCATGGATTTGGAAGGCAGAAATGTCAGGCTGACGTGTGGGTAGAATGTTTTCTTCCTGGGGTTTTGAGAGAGATCCAATCCACACCTTGCTTCACGGGGCACGGGCAGCCCCTGACCTTCCTAGGCTTATAGAAAGCCTACCTCGTGATACAAATTCATCTATGTTTTTCCCTGTGTACACGTACACACACACACACACACACACACACACACACACACACACGAGAGAGAGAGAGACAGAAAGAGAGAGAGACAGAGAGAGAGAGAGACAGAGAGACAGAGAGAGAGAGAGACAGAGAGACAGAGAGACAGAGAGAGACAGAGAGACAGAGAAACAGAGAGGGAAAGTATTTAACTTATAAGTTAGGCACCGTGAGGCATTAAGAACAGTAAGAGGGCTGAGGAGATGGGTGATTCAGTCAAGTGTCTACCAAGCAAGATATCTACGAAGCAAGAAAAAGAATCTGAGTTTGATCCCCAGAATTCACATTAAAAAAGCCAAGCCTATGGCGGTGCACACTTGTAATCCTGGAGTTGGAGATGTGGAGACAGGGGGATCTCTGGGGCAGACACAGTGAGAAACAGCTTGAAGCAGCAGACTTAGTAATGTCACCTTAAGCCCCACCAAAAGTAAAGTCCCTTTTTTTTTTTATGACACAGGTTCGTCCTGGGGAAGAGTCTAGATTGAATGTCACAGTGATTGAATGACACAGTGACAGGACATTCTACAAAGGTAAACCATCTGTGTGTTTGGGGGTAGAGAAGACAGCCAGGAGCACTTCGAGATAGAGGAAGTTTCTATAGTGTGGTTCTTCCTACTTCCTACCTAATCACAGGCTCGCCCAGAGGCTAACCTAGTCTAAATAATTTCTTGAATCAGATGTGACTTGAGGCCAGTCTCCTTGGTACTGTAGACCCTGTCAGACTGACAGAATTAGCCATAACACTTACTGTATGAACCTCTCCTCTTTTTAAAAAAAATTGGCTATTTTATTTGTTTACATTTCAAATGTTATCCCCTTTCCTGGTTTCCCCTCTGCAAACCCCCTATCCCATCCCCCCTTACCCTGTTTCTAGGAGGATGCTTTCCCACCACCCACCCACTCCCGCCTCACTGCCCTAGCATTCCTCTACACTGGGGCATCAAGCCTTCTCAGGACCAAGGGCCTTCCCTCCCATTGATGCCAGGTAAGACCCCTTCAGCTCATTTAGTCTTTCCTCTAATTCTTCTATTGGGGTCCCTGTGCTCAGTCCAATGGGTGGCTACAAGCATCAACATCTGTATTGGTCAGGTTCTGGCAGAGCCTCTCGGGAGACAGCTATATCAGGCTCCTGTCAGCAAGCACTTCTTGGCATCAGCAATAGTGTCTGGGTTTGGTGTCTGTATGTGAGATGGATCCCCAGGTGGGGCAGTCTCTGGATGGCCTTTCCTTCAGTCTCTGCTCCACACTTTGTCACTGTATTTCCTTTAGACAGGAGAAATTCTGGGTTAAATTTTTGGAGATGGGTGGGTGGCCCCATCCCTCAACCAGGGGTGCCATGCCTAACCTCTGGATGTGGTCTCGACAGGTTCTCCCTCTCCTTTGTGGAGTATTTCAGCTAATGTCTTCCTTGTGGGTCCTGGGAGGCTCTTGCTTTCCTGGCATCTGTGACTTTCTGGTTTCTACCCCAGTTCCCCATCCCTCATTGCCACACACCTTTGTTCAATTTCCTGACCCTTTGTACATTTCCTCCTATACCTAATTCTGCCCTTCTTTTTCCTCTCCCCTTCCTTTCCTCCTCCCACCCTGTACTTCCCTTGACTATATTGTTCCTCCTTCTAAGTAGGACTGAAGCATCCATTCTTTGGTCTTCCTCTTGAGCTTCATGTGGTCTGTGAGTTGTTTCATGGGTATTCCACACTCTTTGCCTAATACCCACTTAACAGTGAGTGCATACCATGTGTGTTCTTTTGTGAATCAGTTACCTCACTCAGGATGATATTTTCTAGATCCATCCATTTGCCTGTGAATTTCATGAGTCATTGTTTTAACAGCTGAGTAGTACTCCATTGTGTAAATGAACCACATTTTCTGATTTTTCTGTAACCATTCTTCTGTTGAGGGACATATGGGTTGTTTCATATGCTATGAACATAGTGAAGCATGTGCCCTTATTACATGTTGGAGCATCTTCTGGGTATATGCTCAGGAGTAGTGTAGCTGGGTCCTCAGGTAGTACTATGTTCAATTTTCTGAGGAACTGCTGAATTAAGAGATATTAAGGAATAGTGATTGTTGCTTCCTGTTATTTTTGTTGATAGAGGTCAAATTATGTTTGTGTGGTTATCTTCTTTTGGGTTTGTTGAAAGAAGATTACTTTTTCTAGGGTATAGTTTCCCTCCTTGTGTTAGAGTTTACCATTTATTATCCTTTGTAGGGCTGGATTTGTGGAGAAATATCATGTAAATTTGGTTTTGTCATGGAATATCTTGGTTTCTCCATCTATGGTAACTGAGAGTTTTGCTGGGTATAGTAACCTGAGCTGGCATTTGTGTTCTCTTGGGGTATGTATGACATCTTCCCAGGATCTTCTGGCTTTCATAGTCTCTGGTGAAAAGTCTGGTGTAATTCTAATAGGTCTGCCTTTATATGTTACTTGACCTTTTTCCCTTACTGCTTTTAATATTCTTTGTTTTGTGCATTTCGTGTTTTGACAGTTATGTGATGGGAGGAATTTCTTTTCTGGTCCAATCTATTTGGAGTTTTGAAAGCTTCTTCTATGTTTATTGGCATCTCTTTTGTTAGGTTAGGGAAGCTTTCTTCTATAATTTTGTTGAAGATGTTAACTGGCCCTTTAAGTTGGGAATATCCAATCTCTTCTATACCCATTATTCTTGCATTTGGTCTTCTTATTGTGTCCTGAATTTCGTGGATGTTTTGGGTTAGGAGCTTTTTGCATTTTCTTTGACTGTTGTGCCAATGTTTTCTATGGTATTTCCTGCCCCTGAGATTCTCTCTTCTATCTCTTATATTCTGTTGGTGGTGCTTGCATCTATGACTACTGATCTCTTTCCTAGGTTTTCTATCTCCAGGGTTGTCTCCCTTTCTTTATTGCTTCTATTTCCATTTTTTATATCCTGGATGGTTTTATTCAATTCCTTCACCTGTTTGGTTGTGTTTTCCTGTAATTCTTTAAGGGGTATTTGTGTTTCCTCTCTAAGGGCTTCTACCTATTTACCTGTGTTCTCCTGTATTTCTTTAAGGGAGTTATTTATGTCCTTCTTAATGTCCTATATCATCATCATGAGATGTGATTTTAAGTCGGAGACTTGTTTTTCTGATGTGTTGCGGTATCCAGGCTTGCTGTGGTAGGAGAAGTGGGTTCTGATGATGCCTAGTAGCCTTGGTTTCTGTTGCTTATTTTCTTGCATTTGCCTCTCACCATCTGGTTATTTGTGGTGTTAACTGGTCTTGCTGTCTCTGACTGTGGCTTGCCCCTCCTTCAAGCCTGTGTGTCAGTACTCCTGGGAGACCAGTTCTCTCTGGGGGGAATTTGGGTACGGAAAGCTGTGACATAGGGTCAAGTCTGGGGAACAGACAAAAACTGGAAGAATCCTGTCCCTGGCTGCTCCTCTGTTTCTGTGTCCTGAGGACTCTGGGGAGGTCCCTCTTGGGCCAGGAATTTAAGCAGAAGTGGTGGTCTCACCTGTCCTCTTAGGAGCTGTGCACTCCTTGGAGACCAGCTCTCTACCAGTGGGATTTAGTTACTAAATGCTGTGGCACAGGGTCAGCTCCAGGTACAGATCAGAACCTCTCCTCTTTAAGCCCCAGTCTCCATATCTGTAACAGGAAAATAGTGCCACCTACGTAGGTTGTTGAGGTTGAAGTTATGACATGGAGCATCCACTACCATATTTATCTGGCACTCAGTATGGATAATCAGCAGCAGACTCACAATTCTTAGATACTTGCTTTGGATTTCTTCAAAGTCTTTCCTGCTATTTTTTATTTTTGATTAAAATACTACATCATCTCTCCACCCCTCTCTTTCTCCCAACTGACCCCTTTCATACCCTCTCTCTTCTACTCCTTCTCAGATTCATGGTCTCTTTTTCTTTACTTATTATTGCTACATACATATAAGTGTACAAATATATAAACACAACTTGCTGGGTCTATTTAGCGTTGCTTGTGTGAACATGATTTCAGGGCTAACCACTTGTTATTGTATAGTTAGTTAGGTGGTTCATCTCTGGAGGAGATTAATTCTTCCTCTCTCGGTAGTTTTTAAATTGTTTGTAGTTGTATAGGGCAGAGACCCTGTGAGGTTTCTACCTTCATATTAGTATATATATTAGTGTTGTCATTGTTTGGCAGCCATTTTGTTGAGGTGTCAAAGCTGTAGCATCTAAGTGACAGAAGCTCGCAGCATACATTTCTAGCTTTTAAAATCTTTCCACCCTCTCTTGTAAGATGTTCCCTAAGCCTTGAATGGAGGAGTTCTGTTATCCATATTCATACTTCTGTCTCTCCATATGATAATAGCTCAAGCACAGTATTGCTGGGCTCCTAGTTGACATATAATCAATACGTAGAAAGAACAATTGTTGTGGCCACAATCACCCTTCTATCACTAGGCTGGTTACATATTAGTTGCATCCTAAATGCTTCCTATGTTATAAAAAGGAGCCTATACCATTGCATGGCCTCTCACATTGGCTAAATTGAGGGAGGAATGACTTTCTGGCCAGAACAACCTATATTAAGCCATGGATTGAAAAAAGCAATGAGGGTTCTGTGATGGTGAGTCTTCACTGTCTACTCGAATGGGTCTAGAATCATCTAGGAGACGGAGGCATAATTCTGTTTGTCTGTGAAAGAGTTTGAGACAGGATTTACTGAAGAGGAAAGAGTCACCCTGAACAAGGGTGGCACCATCTGCACAAGCTTTGGACTTGTGTGGTATATTAGTTAGCGTTCGCTATGGGAGCAGGATTTATAGAATGAAAATATGTATTATGGAAATATAAAAATATAAATTGTGATGGTTTGTATATGCTTGGCCCGGGAAGTGTCAGTATTAAGAGATCTGGCCTTGTTGGAGTAGGTGTGTCATATGTTACTGTGGGTATGGGCTTAAAACCCTCACTTTAGCTGTTTGGAAGTCTGTATTCTGCTAGCAGCCTTCAGATGAAGACATAGAACTCTCAGCTCTTCCTGCACCATGCCTGCCTAGATGCTGCCATGCTCCTACCTTGATGATAATGGAGTGAACCTCTGAACCTGTAAGCCAGCTCCAATTAAATGTTGTCCTTTATAAGATTTGCCTTGGTCACAGTGTCTGTCCACAGCAGTAAAGCCCTAACTAAGACATAAATATATATGTATTTACATATAGGGGGTATGATACATATTATATAGAGAGTTTATTAGAATGATTTACAGGCTGTAATCCAGCTGGTTCAATGATGGCTGACTACCTATAAAAGGTCCAAGAATCTAGTAGTTGTTCACTCCACAGGCTGGATGTCTCACTTGTCTTCATTATATGCTAGAGTCCTGAAGAAGTAGTCTCTAATACCAGTAAGGAATGGACTTGCTAGGGAGATCAAGAACAAACATGTAAGAAGAGTAAACTTCCTTCTTCCATGTTCTTTATATAGGCTGCCAACAGAAGTCATGGCCCTGATTAGAGGTGGGTGCGCCCCCCCCCCCATCTTAAAAGATCTGGATAAAGGACATGTCTTCCCAGTGGTATGTAATAGTGCACTCCTGTAATCCCAGCACTCAGAAGGCAGATGGATCTCTGAGTTCAAGGCTGGCCTAGTCTACAAAGCAAGTTCTAGTACCTACATAGTGAAACCCTATCTCAAAAACAAACAAAAAGAAGTGGATCTTCCCACTTCAAAAGCAAAACATTCCTCACAAGTATGCCTATGCGTTTTGGGGGGTTAGTTAATTCCAGGTGTAATCAAGTTAACAACCAAGAATAGCCATCCCAGGTGGAAAAGGAGAAGAAAAGGAAACGTGAGCAATGAATGAATGAATAAAAAAGGAAAGGACATATCTGCTCCTAGGTATAGTGGAGGAGAAGGTTTATTGTAGGTAAAAGGGAGCGCATAGGCAGAGGGAGAGTCCAGAGTGAACATGGCCCTACAGAGCGGGGCCATGTAAGGAGAGACAGGGAGGGAGAACAAGAGAGGAGCTGCCGACCAAGAGCATGGCCTGGGCCAAGACACCGGCCAAGAGATGAGGAGGGTAAAGGGTAGATAGAAAGTGCCAGGAAACAAAAATAGTTGGATTATATAGAAAAGTTCATCTGGGGACAGGGCAGCCCTGCCCCTGGGCTGAAGAAGTTTAGAGCAGAGTGCAGGGTATGCCAGGCAGAAGGATCCCGTAGCATGTAGGGACTGAGGAAGGCTGGGAGAACCTGGTGCCAGGTCTACTTTGATAAGTTAAATAGGCAGCTCAGCCACTTATTAGGTTAGAGACCTAATGAGCACAAGCATTCATCTTGTTGTAGGGATGACACCTCCACAAGGTGAATAAGCACCTCGATAGCACTGAGAATGGAAGTGAGACGTCACCAGTGAACAAAAGCAAGGACAGTTAGCAGGTTGTTAAATAACATTTTGTTATTTCTTCCAGGGCATTCTGTTCCAGGTAGCAAGTGGAGTTGTGCTTGGCGAATAGGCAGTACAGGTGATGTAATAAGTCCATCAATAAATCAGTATCTAATAATCAGGGTTTGTGTATTTCAGTCTACTTCGATCTGTTTTTTTTGTTTCCTCGCCCAGCCCCAGCTTTGATCTGCATCTACCTTCATGACAATACATTATTTCTTCAAGTTGTGAGCGCCAATAAGCCCTTCTTTCCTTGGCCAGCTTCTTGTCAGGTATTTGGACATAACAGAAGAAAAGTAGCAAAGACCAGGCCTTTATAGTAAAGACTGACTATAAACTGGGTCGCCTGTTCTCTACTCTAGCTTCCAGGAAGAAAACTGAGTGAAAGTTCTGTCTTCTAAAACCAGGGGGTTTTTTTGTTTGTTTTTTGTTTAATTTTCCTATAATTTTGTAAATTGTCTTCCTTTTTTTTTTTAAATCTTTTTGTTATCTTTTGCTTTTTCTTGGGGCCCAGAGTGTGAAAGCTTAAATGTGAGGGTCTAAGAAGGTATTTTAAGGTGTATAGATATAAAAAAAAATTAGAACTTGTTCAAATTTCTTCCCTTTCTATGCTACTGGTATTCTAAGACTTCAAAAGTTCATAGTTTTAACATTAATCAGTGGAGTTCTGATAAGCTATTAATCTAGTCCTGGGAAAATACTACTAATATTATCACAGTCACAAGCTCGAGATTTTAAATATACTTTGGTTGTCTCCTAAATATAGACTTTTAAAAAATTCTCATTGTGCAAAAAATAAAATAAAAAATCTCTCTATATCCAATCTATATGCCAGGCCTTTAAAAAGAGTGTTAATGCTTTTAATCTAAAATCATGTTTGCATCCCTAAGCTTTTACTTGGACTCAAAGACATGAGTCTACTGCTTTTTATACAGTGCAGATTTCAGTACAGATTGTAAACAGTAGTAATGCTAATATATCTTAAACTTTTGTCTCTTTTCATAAATTTGAAAAATTATTGTATGCTTCAGGGAGTGAGCAGGTCCTCTGACAGGTCAAAGGGGCTCCAGAGAAGTACCCCTGTCAACCAATAGCCTATTTCCCCACCTCCCTATTCCTGAATGTAGGATCTTTCCCCTGGTCTTGGGACTACCCTCCCCCAACTATCGGCTTTCAAGTGTACACCCAAGATAAAATTTTCCCCTACACGGCTTCACTTTACCTTCTGTCTCTGGTCTATCTGTCCCAGCAGATGTCAAATCAACTGCAGACTGCTCCAGCAAGTTTCCAGCTCCCAGTGTCCCCTCAAAATCTGCATCCCAGACACCTTCAAAGTGACTAGTCTCACCCATCCCACCTCACACACTACTCCAACCTGACAACATCTTTCTAGCCCCAGTTGGTCCTCCACAGCCTGGACTGTGGGTGAAACAACCTGCTCTTCCCAGAATGGGCCAGCATTCCAGCTTCCTTGGAGCCCAAAAAATGATTCCCAGTGTCAGCAGGAAGTAGTCCTAGAAGATTATATGTTGCCCCTTATCATTTATTTATTATCAACAAAAAGGCTGGGATGTTAGGTTTCAAACCTGGGACAAATAGTGGTGTGCCTATTTAACACATCAAAGTGGACCTGGCAGCCAGGTTCTCCCAGGATCCTCAATTTTTACCCTACAGGGTCCTCCTGGTTTGCCTACCCTGAACTCTGCAGCCTAGGAAGCTGCATGTATATAATAAGAGCTACCCTTCCCTATTATAATCCAGCCACTTTTGTTACCCCTCTTCTTTTGGGCCTCTCTGGCTGCTTCACCTGCCCCCCCACCCATGACTCAGGGTCACATTCACTCTGGACTCTCTCAGATATGTCTGCCTCCGACTATGTCTTCTTTTTTATCTATAGCAAACTTTCTTTTCCATCATCCCTAAAGGCAATCATGTCCTTTCCTCCTTTTCTTTTTTTTCATTTTTCATTAACTATCCAACATTGATTACTATTTCACTGTGACCCATTTGACTGAGCAGTGACGTAGAACTTCAGGGTGAACTGTTTGATTGCACAGATGACTTAGAGGCTGTGAGAATTGTTAACCATTGCTGTATTACATGTCAGATGTGACACTCTTTTGTTTCAGTGACTCTCGGTTCAAGGCTGCTTTATTTTCACGTTTTTCAATATGTTTATTTGCTTTAAGGGATTGAGTTTTTGTGATCTTCATAGCTTTTTGAACACATAAGTAAAAAATACTCCCCTAAAGTTTCATATACTATAAAAGATAACATAAATACTATTACATAACAAACTAACATAAACATAGATAACTATAAAAATAAATAAAAAATAACAAATACATACAGTTGCACACACACATACTAATAAATATAAAATAAATCTTTTCTTAAAAGATCAGGATCCACTGCAGTGACTTGAGGTACCAGGGAGGATTGGTACCCAGGGGGAACCTCTCCCTTCTCAGAGGAGAAGGGGAGGGAGGGATGGAGGAAGAGCCAAGTGATAGGGACTGGTAGGGGATGCTGCAATTGGGATGTGCAGTGAATAAATAAGCAAATTAATGGGAAAAAAGATCAGGATCCAAATGGGCTCATCACACTGCATTTGGTTGACAGATCTCACAATTGTTTTTACTAACAGCCTCCCTTCTTTTTCCCATTTAACTTATTTGTAGATAAAAGCAAATTGTTTGGACATTGGCATTTTCTGCCGCCTGGATTCTGTGGATTTCAGCTGTGTGGTAGGACAAGTCCCTCTTCCTTCTTAGGCCCAATTAAGTTGAAGCTCAATTTTCACATGGTGCACTTTGCTTTTACTTCAAGGATGCCTTGATTTGTAGTCCCTCTTTTCCTGTTCACCACTGTAATTCATTATGTCACCGAGGACTTGCAAAATGGTAAAATTCTAACTTTTAAAATATATTGACTTGTACCCTCTTGTAGAGAACTGGTGGATACTACTGGGAAAGGCAGTTATACAGTTTATGACTTGAGGCTAGCTACATGATTTTTGTTTTATTGCCTTTTTCAAAACAATGATTTGATTTTCTAGAATTCTCTAATTTCATTTAGTTTCATTATGGTTGAGTCAAACATGTCTACTGCCCTTGAAGGCCCTTCATGTTTTTCTTGGGTTAATTCTCAAGCTATCCCATCTTGCCATCTTGAACCCGTGGGAAACTTTCTGTACTGGCTAGTTTTGTGCCAACTTGACACAGCTGGAGTTATCACAGAAAAGGGAGCTTCAGTTGAGGAAATGCCTCCATGAGCTACAACTGTAAGGCATTTTCTCAATTAGTGATCAAGGGGGAAAGGCTCCTTGTGGGTGGGAGCATCTCTGGGCTGGTAATCTTGGTTTTATAAGAGAGCTGGCTGAGCAAGCCAGGGGAAGCAAGCCAGTAAGGAACATCCCTCCATGGCCTCTGCATCAGCTCCTGCTTCCTGACCTGCTTGAGTTCCAGTCCTGACTTCCTTAGTGATGAACAGCAGTATAGAAATGTAAAACCCTTTCCTCCCCAACTTGCTTCTTGGTCATCATGTTTGTGCAGGAATAGAAACCGTGACTAAGACACTTTCCTTAAAAAAAAAAAAAAGATTTATTTATTTATTTTATGTGTATGAGTACACTATAACTACAAATGGTTGTGAGTCATCATGTGGCTACTGAGAATTGAACTCAGGACCTCTGCTCACTTTGGCTCAAAGATTTATTTATTACTATGTGTAAGTACACTGTTGCTATCTTTAGACACACCAAAAGGTGTCAGATCTCATTACAAATGGTTGTGAGCCACCACGTGGTTGCTGGGATTTGAACTCAGGACCTTTGGAAGAGCAGCCAGTGCTCTTACCCACTGAGCCATCTCACCAGCCCAAAACTTTCCTTTTTAAATCAACAAATATAGTTGTATATATTCAGAGTGTCCAACATGCAGGCTTGACATGTGTTTACATTATAGAGTCTCTGTAATGGATTATGATGGTGGAGGTGGTGGAGGTGGTGATGGTGATGGTGGTGGTGGTGATGGTGGTGGTGGTGATGGTGGTGGTGATGGTGGTGGTGGTGGTGGTGGTGGTGGTGTTGGTGGTGGTGATGATGATGATGGGAGACCCATAGGTTTCAGCAACAAGGTATCACCTTGCAAGCAGAGACTTGGCTCTGACCAGACAGCAGTTTGATCCTATTTCTGGAACTATAGAAATGAAATTCTGGGTTTTTTATTAATAAATTACCCAGTATTAGACTTTCTAATAACATCACAAAAATGAAATCCATCCGGAAATGGATCTCATGTAATATATATAAGATCATGCGATATTTATCTTTCTGTAGAAATCTGGTTTATTTCACTCAACAGTATTCTCCAGGGCCAAATGACAGAATTTCTTTTGCTTAAAATGCTGAATAGTAATGCCATAGTGTATATAAATCACATTTTCTTTTTCCATTGTCATAGTGGACCCTTTCTTTACTCTATACCTTGACTAAGAGATTAACTCTACAATTACCTTGAGAGTGAAGAGGGGTGTGTGTGTGTGTGTCTGTGTGTGTGTGTCTGTGTGTCTGTGTGTAGCTGACCTGAAGTCTGTTCATGAGACTATCCCTTGAATGAGAAAAGGCCGGCATTTGATGCTGAGAGAGTTACTGAGACTAAACTTTAGAAATGTAAGGGGAAATGAATGTTTAGAAAAGTTAGTCAGGCTTTGATATCTTCTGTTTAATCTGCTTTAAAGAAGATTTAATAGGAAGCTCTATTTTTATGGCTCGAACCTAGATCCTTAAGAATTTTGGGCGAGCACCTAGCACTTTTCATTTTTTTGTTTCAAAGACTTAATCTTCCTAAACTGCCCAGACTATATCCTTGAAGCCCCTGTATAATCCAGACGAGCTTCAAATTTGCAATCCTCCAGTATCAGCCTCCAAACTGCTGGGATGACAGGTTTGCACTGCCCAGCCTAGCCTGACAGCACTCTTCCAATAGCATCTGTATTAGTTCGAATGTCTAAATTCACATTCACATGTTTAAAAAGAAACCACTTTATATAATTACTTTATACTACAAACCTAGCTGAAATTTTAGAAGAAATGTTTGTGTGACAAGTTTTAATTACCTATGGATGGTTGACTTCACCTGAAATTTTTGTTTGTTTGTTTGTTTGTCTATTTGTTTTGGCTTTTAGAAATAGTGTCTCACATGTTGTTCTGACTTTCCTGGAATTCACTATGTAGACCAACCTGCCTCAAATTCACAGAAATCTACGTGCCTCCACCTCCCAAGTGCTAGGATTAAAGGCGTGTACTATCATGCCCGGCCCTACCTGAAATTCTCAATCTTTTGAACAGTTTATTGAGTGTCCGAGAAAAGCAAGGGCCAGACTGAGATATCAGATGAGGGGGTGCGACAGGTAAAATGAAAATCTAGCCCTATCCTGGAGAAGGGGAGTGGGTAGCTACAACAATGGATCTATTCTGGCTTGACCCCAGGAAGGGACTTAGATGGAAAGTAGACCTGCTCTATTTTATCAGTTTTATTTTCTTTGAGTTTTGAGACAGTCTCATTTCTTAGCCTAGGCTTGCCTGAGAATTATGGTACTCCTCTTGCTTCAGGCTCCCGGTGCTGGGATTCCACGTGTATAAGATCATAGACTCAAGACACAGGGACACTCTTGCAGCCTATTCCCAGGCTTGCCGCCTGCTGGGATTGGTTCTTTGTTAAGCCTTCTCTGGCTGCTCCTCTGGTCTCTCTTCTGTTCTGCTCACTGGCCAGCCTCTTTCCCTTCATTAGTCACAGTTCCCAAGAGAGGAATGAAAGTTTTTTGGTTGCAAATGACAAGAAATACAATTGTGGGTACCTCTAGCAAATGTGATGTAAGGAAACTGCTTGCTATGAACACAACAGCAAGTTAAGAGCTGGAGCTGGACTCCATTTGTAGTGGTACCATATGAAAGCAGGCTTGGTGTGGCCTACCTACCATCCCAGCACTCCAGAAGCCAGACTCAGTTACACAGTGAGTTCAAGGCTATCTGCTTGAAACTGAATTTCAGGCTGACTGGGGCTATTGTGAGTTCTAGGCCAGCCCCAAGCTGTGAGTGAGACCTTTTGTCCAGGAATTAAAACAACAGAAGCTGAAACAATAGCTTCTCAGGAGGATCCATTTGTCACCGCTCAGGAGTGGGCTCTACAGACTGATACACTCCCTCCTCCTCTCTCCTGGGGAGGCTATATCCAACAGTGGAACTGTATCTGGAAATCAGCTAGTAGAAAGAGAAAGTGAGCGATGATCAACCAAATATTGTTTATATTCAAAGCCCTCAGCTTATAGCAGCATAATTAATTATCTCAGTTCCATGATTTCCCTCTTAAATTTGTAAATGGAATACTGTTTCTTCCTTCTGTTTTTGTTACAACTAGAAACTTATGTTTCTTTTCCTATGAGTTACCCCTGGATTAAGGCCAAGAGTAAACCTCCCGTTACTAACCCGGCCCTACAAGGCAGAAAATGTTCTCCCTGCCATGAGCCTTTCCTAATTCTCTCTACTCTCAGGAAAATTATCAGCCATTGAAGCCAAGGTATTTTTTCAGTTTTTCATGGAAAATTGACAAAAGAAAAAGAAAAGTGTCTGGGTGTAGAGGCACGTATTTCTAACCTTAAGTCTGGGTATATTAAGGCAGGGCGATCAGGAGTTCAAGGTCATCCTTGGCTACAAAGCCTACTTGATCCCAGCCTGGCCTACATGGGACCTTGTCTTAAAGCCAACAAAATCTAAAGAGAGTTTCTTGAACCAACTCCAGCAATCCTACCTTCCACACATACACAACATGTACACAGCCCACATGTTACTTGATCACCTCCAGCAGAGTATAATGCTAACGCTAATGGAAGTATTTATATGATTTGCCCTCAGTAGTTCAATATGCACCCCAAAAATATTCTAAGTACAGATAAGCACACATCATTGTTAAAGCTAACACATTTGCTAAAATTTTCTTCATATCATCAAATATCTAGTCAGTGTGGTTGATTTTATTCAACTATTTCATATATTTCTAGATTGCCTTGGGATCTAAATGTAGTCTCTATCCAGGCAAACATTTTAAGAATGGCTGGGTACTATAATTCCAGCATTTAGAAGACAGAGGCAGGAAGATCAGGAGTTCAAAGTCAACCTTGACTACATAATCAATTTCATGCCTGCTTAGGTTGTACTCTATCATATTTCAAAAAAGCAGCTTTTGATAGGCAGGGGGTAGGTCAGCAAGATGGTTTGATGGGTAAATGTGTTTACTGCCAAGGCTGGCAACCTGAATTTTATCCATAGAAACCACCTGGTAGAAAGGAGAACCAATTCCCACAAGTTGTCCTCTGACCTACACACACACACACACACACACACACACACACACACAGAGAGAGAGAGAGAGAGAGAGAGAGAGAGAGAGAGAGAGAGAGAGAGAGAGAGAGAGAATATAATTTAGGAAGAAGAAACTGAAGAGATCTTAACAATTGCCCCAAAGTTTACAATATCAATTTTAAGTTCCAAACTAATTCTCCTTGTTTTAAAATATAGATGTGGGGCCAGAGATACGGCTCTCTGACACCCACATGGCGGAAGAAGAGAACCTCCTGAAAGTTGTCCTCAGCCCCCCCACATGAGAGCTGTGACAGGTGTATACACACATAAACAAACAAACACCGTTTTAAATTTTTGTTATTTATTTTATATGTATGGGAATATTGTCTTTATATATGCATGTGTGTGTGTGTATACAACCATGTATGTTGTTAGTACCTATGGAGGCTAAAAGAGGGTCTTGAATCCCATGAAACTAGAGTTATAGACAGTAATGAGCCACCTTGTGGTTGCTGGAAATTGAACCCAGGTTCTCTGCAAGAGCAGCCAATGCTCTTAACCCCTGATCCATCTCTCTAGCCCCTTACTTACTTACTTTACTATGTTTAGGTGTTTTGCCTGTTTTATACCTGTGAACCACTTGCGTGACTGATACCCTTGAAGGTCAGAAAAAAAAGGCTTCAGATCTCCTAGGACTAGAATTATAGATGGCTGTGAGCTCCCATACAGGTGCTGAGAATCAAACCTTGATCCCCTGGAAGAGCAACCATTGCTTTTAACCAGTGAGCCATCACTCCAGCCCATTAAAAAGAGAAGAATTAAATGTACACTTTGGAGGTCCTATTTCTTTTTTACAAAGGACCTGGGCAGCCTCGCCTTCTGGTGATCAGCTCTAAGTCAACCATTCCCTCCAAGAGGCCTCTTTACTACCTGGTGTGCTTTTCTGGTATGATCTTGTTTGAAATAAAACACAATTGCTCTGTTGTCTCCTGTGAACAGGAAATGTGCCATACTCATTTGCCAAATCACACTTAGCATTTTGGTTCCTTTCTTTATGAAATAAGAAGGTAAATAATCTCTTCCTCTTGAGGTTATTGGCTAGTGAAAAGTATTATGAAGCTTGGTCCATACAGTTTTGCTGGAGTGCTCTGTGTTTCATAGATGCTCTCTAAGCAAATTGTGCCATCCATGCATGATAGAAAGTGCATTTATCCAATTATGAGCTCAGCGTGATAGCTATCATCTGTAACCCTAGCACTCAGGGGCCAAAGCAGGAGGAAACTTAAATGAATTATTTATTCTAGCTAGTTTTATTAGTCAAGGTTCTCTAAAGTAACAGAACATATGAAATGTCTTTAGGGAAATTATTTAAGGGAAATTATTGAAATGACTTATAGTGTTAAATCCAACTAAACCAACAATGGGCAGCTGTGAATGGGAAGACCAAGAATCTAATAGTTGCTCAGTCCCACAAGGCTGGTTGTTTTAGCTGGTCTTCTGTATAAGCTGGAATCCTGAATAAGTAGGTTCCAACAGATGTGCTGGCAAGTAAGTGCAAGCAGATGAAGAAAAAGGAATCCTTCCTTCTTCCATTGTCCTTATGTTGGTCTCCAGCAGAAGGTGTGGCCCAGATTAAAGATAACACCACCATGCCTGGACCTAAGCTATTCTTTACTTGGAACTTGCTCTGTCCCAGGTTGGCCTTGAATTCAGAGATCTGATTGCCTCTGTCTCCTGGAATTAAAGCCATGTATTACCTTGCCTGGGAATAAGCTTTTCATGACCACTATGCTTCAAGATCCAGATCAAAAGCCTATGTCTTCCAGCCTCAAGATCTGGATCACAGATGTGTCCTCCAGTTCTAGACTGTAGCCCATTCCAGGTATAGTCAAGTTAACAACTGGGAATAGTTAACTTGTAAAGTTAACACAAATCATATCTCGAGCCCAACTGAAAACAATAACCAGGCCATAAATACACCTAACTTGATATACATATCCCTCATATAAACTGCACACACATTGTAAATTTAGAATAGCCAAATGACCTTTGGGAAACAACCTTTTAGTAACAAAATAAAACATAAACACCATGTCACTTATAATCCTCATTTCTGTAACTAGTCATGTGACCTTAGATGGTATTTATCTTCCTCTACTACCCATTCTGTATTTTCTCCACTCCCTGAAAGCACCTCAGCAGGTCTTGGCTCTTTTCCTGGAGGAGTGACCCATATTTTCATTTCTGATGAGTCTTTGCTGTTTGTCATCCTTCTTGAATTAGGCTGTTGTAGTTTCCCATTGACTTTAATCACAGGACATAGTAATACTAAGAGATGCCCTAAAAGATCTCCTGCACTCCAGACATAATCCTTTGTACCTCCATTGTAGAGAGGCAATCCAATTTCCCCATGGTAGTCTGGATCTTTCTGCTCCTAACACTGTCATTCCTTTCTTAGCCTGCTGGTTTAAGGGCATTAGAAGCCCAAAATGACTGGGGGGTGGGAGGAGGAGTCTGAGCTTCCGGTTCAATGGAATGTTTGTGTGGCTCCTAGCAGGAGCACTCCCCGCTCTGGAATCAAAACTTCTAGACAGCTGAACTATGGGTTGAGGGAATAGGAAGCAAAAACTTTCCTAATGGATCACTATAAGAGTGGTAGTGAGTGAAACTATTCCCTTTTGTACCCCTTGATTCCTGGACCCATGGATCCTGGCTATGGGAGAAACTGTACTATATATCGAATGCTTATTCAAAGCAAATACTGCCTTCTGAAGGACTCTGCCCCAGTCCTCCATGCTGCTGCCACCTAATTGGAACTGTAACTTCAAAAGGCCATTCCATCTTTCTATCAGGCTAGCTGCTTCAGGATGATGAGGAACATGGTAAGACCAGTGAATTCCATGATTGGGGGCCCACTGTCACACTTATCTGGCCATGAAATGAGTTCCTTGGTCAGAAGCAATACTGTGTGGAATGCCACGATGGAGAATAAAGCACTCTGTGAGTCCATGGGTGGTGGTTTTGGCAGAAGCATTATGTGCAGGAAAGGCAAATCCATAACCAGTAAGAACAAAGTACAAATCTATTCCAGTACATATCTATTCCAGTAAAAACAAAACTTTGTCTTTCCATGTGGGAAGTGGTCCAATGTAATCAACCTGCCACCAGATTCCTGTCTGGTCACCTCAAGGAATGGTGCCATATCTGGGACTCAATGTCAGTCTCTGATGTTGACAGATCTGGCATTCAGCGGCAGCTGTACCCAGGTCAGCCTTGGTGAGTGGAAGTCCGAGTTGCTGAGCCCAAGCATAACCTCCATCTCGACCACCATGGCCACTTTGTTCACGTGCCCATTGAGCAATGACAGGAATGGCTGGGGAAAGAGGCTGATTGTCCACAGAAATGGTCATCTTATCCACTTGATTATTGAACTCCTCCTTGGCTGAGGTCACCTTTTGATGCGCATTTACATGGAACATATAATATCTACACAGTCTTTGCCTATTTGGAGAGATCTATCCACATACTTTTTCCCAGATGTCTTTTTCACCAATTTTCCAATCATGATCTTTCCAAGTCCCTGATCACCCAGCCCATGAGTCAATGAACAGTTGGACATCTGGCTATTTCTTCTTCCAAAGAACCTGTAATGCCATGTGTACTACCTGAAGTTCTACCCACTGTAAAGGTTTCCCTTTACCAGTATCTTTCAAGGTTGTCCCTGAGAGGAGTTGTAATGCTGTAACTGCCCACTTCTGGCTTGCATAAAGTGTAAAGCCATCAGTAAGCCAGGTTCTGGTCTTCTCTTCCTCAGTCAACCAATCATAGGGAACACCCCATAAGGTAAAGGTGCATGCTTGGCAGCAGATGGCATTGTAACAGTAGAAAACACAAGCATTTAGGCAACTTCTTCATGTAACTTGCTTGTGCCTTCAGGACCTACTTGCGTCCAATCACATATATACCATTTCCATTCAATAATAGACTGCTGCTGTACACATCCTACTTTATGACTTGATACGTCTGATAACTGAACTGGGCAGTTCAGGTCACATGGTAACATGGTGTCCTATTTTTAAACATTCAGTTTCCATTAAGGCCCAATAGGAGGCCAAGAACTGTTTTCAAAGGGAGAAAAGTCTACAGATGATGGTAGAGCCTTGCTCCAAAATCTCAAAGGTTTCTTCTGTGATTCACTTATAAGGTCTGTCAAAGGCTCCAAACAGAATCTTTATCTGCTACTGACACCTCAAGTACCATCTGGTCTGCTGGATCATATGGTCCAAGTGGTCCAAGTGCACAGAGGCCTGGACCTGTTGAAAAGCCTTCTGTTGCAGGTCCCACACAAAGCTAGCAGCTTTCCTACTCACTTGGTATATGGGCCTGAGTAACACACCCAAGTGAGGAATGAGCTGTCTCTAGATTCCAAATAGACCCACTAAACGTTGTGCTTCTTTCTTGGTGGTGGGAGGGACCAGGTACAATAACTTATCTTTCACCTTAGGAGTATCTCTGCATGCCCCACTGGACTACTAAGAATTTCACGGAGGTAGACAGTCCTTGAATTTTGGTTGGATTTATTTCCTATCCTATGATACACATATGTGTTACCAATGAGTCCAAAGTGGTTGCTACTTCCTGCTCACATGGTCCAGTCAGCATAATGTCATCAATATAGTGCACCAATGTGATATTTTGTGGAAGAGACAGATAATTACGATCGCTTCTAAGTTATGACAAAGGGCAGGAGAATATAACCATGAGGCAAAATTGTAAAGGTGTACTGCTAGTCTTGGCAACTGAAAGCTAAATCGCTTCTGATGGTTCTTATCGACAGGTACTGAGAAAAGGGCTTTTGCTAGATCAATAGTTGCATACTGTGTATCAGGAGATGGGTTAATTTGCTCAAGTAAGGTAAATACATCTGTTACAACATCTGCAATCGGAGTTACTAACTGATTTAATTTTTGATAGTCAACTGTCATTCTCCATGATCCACATGTCTTCTGCACTGGCCAGATAGGAGAGCTAAAGGGAGATGTGGTGGAAACCACCACCTTTGCATCTTTCAAGTCCTTGATGGTAGCAGTAATTTCTGCAGTTCCTCCAGGAATACAATACTGTTTTTTATTCACTATTTTCTTTGGCAGAGGCAATTCTAAAGCATGCAACTTATTCCATTCCTTCATTAATTTATCCAAAGATGCTGAGAGCAACAAGCCAACAAAATCATTTTCCTTATTTGCCCCCAAACTGTAGAAATTTACATATACCCGGTCACCTAATCCATTGCCAATCACAATTGATGGATCAAGATAATCAAAGGCATTTACTTCTTTAAGTTTGAAATATAGTTTCCATTATGGGCCTTCAATATTCTCTGAGCTCCCAGGAGAGAGAGTGTCTGGAGAGGTTTCAGTAGTTAAAGGTGCTGGTGAGTTAGAAGGTGCTGTGAAATTATCAAGCCAATTCCGATATTTTAAAGATGCCTCCTTATACCTCTGCTCCTCTAGAACAACTCCAGGTAACAATTTCTGTATTAGTAGGGGTTTTATAGGAAAAACTAGGTTCAAAGGTTTAAAAGCAAACAGTGAAGTGATACAACATTTTTGGCTAACTGGATAAAGTATTATCAGCTATCCTTTGAGTGGATTGGTCCTAGGTGAAGAAAGAGGGGCGGTGTCCAGGAAGTGAACTGGGGAGGGGGGTCCAGTATATTGAGATAACAGAGGACAAGCGATTCAATCATAACTTTTTGGCTTATTAATTGCATTCTTCAGTGTTAGCTATGGATAATTAGTTCAAGGAAGTAAAGTCTGAGAACCTGAACTTAGTTTCACCTTATGAGCAAAATGGAGGAAAAATGCCAAGTGGCTACAGTTATGTTATATAGAGCAAGCCTCAACACATATTAAAGGAAATTATTGAAATGACTTACAGTCTACAGTCCAACTAACCCAACAATGGACAGTTGTGAATGGGAAGTCCAAGAATCTAATAGTTGCTCAGTCCCACGAGGCTAGTTGCTTTAGCTGGTCTGTATAAGCTGGAATCCTAAAGAAGTAGGTTATGTAGTAGGTTATCCTAAAGAATAGATATGCTGGCAAGTAAGTGCAAGCAGGCAAATAAGAGTGAGCCTTCCTTCTTCCATTTTCCTTATGTAGGCCTCCAACAGAAGATATGGCCCAGATTAAAGGTGTGTACCACCATGCCTGGACCTAAGCTGTTCTTTACTTGGAATTTGCTCTGTTGGCTAACTGGATAAAGTATTATCAGCTATCCTTTGAGTGGATTGGTCCTAGGTGAAGAAAGAGGGGCGGTGTCCAGGTAGTGAACTGGGGAGGGGGGGTCCAGTATATTGAGATAACAGAGGACAAGCGATTCAATCATAACTTTTTGGCTTATTAATTGCATTCTTCAGTGTTAGCTATGGATAATTAGTTCAAGGAAGTGAAGTCTGAGAACCTGAACTTAGTTTCACCTTATGAGCAAAATGGAGGAAAAATGCCAAGTGGCTACAGTTATGTTATATAGAGCAGGCCTCAACACATATTAAAGGAAATTATTGAAATGACTTACAGTCTACAGTCCAACTAACCCAACAATGGACAGTTGTGAATGGGAAGTCCAAGAATCTAATAGTTGCTCAGTCCCACGAGGCTAGTTGCTTTAGCTGGTCTGTATAAGCTGGAATCCTAAAGAAGTAGGTTATGTAGTAGGTTATCCTAAAGAATAGATATGCTGGCAAGTAAGTGCAAGCAGGCAAATAAGAGTGAGCCTTCCTTCTTCCATTTTCCTTATGTAGGCCTCCAGCAGAAGATATGGCCCAGATTAAAGGTGTGTACCACCATGCCTGGACCTAAGCTGTTCTTTACTTGGAATTTGCTCTGTCCCAGGCTGGCCTTGAACTTCGAGTTCTGCTTGCCTCTGTAATTTTAAGAATTACTTGGTAAAAATACCTCAAGTAGGAGTTGGAAACATGTTTATGTAGTACATTGCAGCAAAATATAACCTCAATTTTGCATCAATATACGAAGATCTATACCAATATAAGATTTTTGGGGGTTCCCATATGGAAGGATCAGCAAATTATGTTACCTATCTGTAGACATATATTTTTCTCAACTTACTTTAGTGGAAAAGAAAGGTTATTAGAATACAGGAGAAGTAGACTTGTTTAGAAATAGTTCTTTGGGGCGATTCCAATCTTTGTTGTTCTCAGTCCAGTCCACTAGCAAACACCAAACATGAATCAGCAGCTGCAGCCCAGTCTACTCGGCAGATACCATACATGCATCAGCAAGGGCAGTTCAATCCAGAAGAAACCCCAAGGCTCATCAACCCACCCAAGTCTGCGGAAATAGCAAGAAGCCACAGGAACCTCACACGTGTTTCTCTCTATGAAGTAACTGTGAGCAGAGCTCAGCAATGCAATGTAAGGTGAATCAACACATGCATGTTGTCAGTGAAGACTAGCAAGGTGGAGCAAAGCAAACCAATGCTTAAACTTCCACTGTCTAGAGGATCATAGTCATATTCTTTCTAAACATAATGCATCCTTTCATGTGTCCCAGCCCAAAATCATTTGACATAATGGGCTTTCTAAGGAAGCCAGAAGTTTCCACTTCACCTTTCCTGATTTCCTTCCTTCTGTCTGCAGCTAAGATCTTGAGGGGGTCTTCCACTGTCATATCTGACTTTTATCAGTTTAGATGGAAAACATAGCTTTTCTTTTCCTGTTGGGACAAATGCAAAAATCCCTTCCCCAATGCAATATACTTCCTGACCTCCATTTTGAGGTCAGAACATCCTTAATATAAACAGTCTGAGTTAGTTCAGCAATTTCTTCCTCAAAAGTCCTGCTAGATCTTTTCACAGTTGTCTGATCTGGAGGACTGTAAGTCATATCTGTAACAGGTTTTTTTACCATAATGTCTAAAACATTCTTGTATCCTAATGAATACATATGTTGAAGCATCATTAGCTTCAGTCTATAAAAGCATCTTTAAGAAAGGCATCGTCTCTAATAAATGCACTCTCAGATTCACTATTTTTAGAATTTAAGGCAAAAGTCCAATTCTCAATGTGTATCAATAACATGGTGTATCAACACTTGTATATATCTTAATTCTCTAAACTTTATAAAATGAAACGTATCTATTGTATGATGTTGCTCTAAGGTGACTTTATTAAATAGGATTTGTATTTTTAACTCAGCATATAGACCTTCATTTAGTAATTGATCCTTGACAATATAAATATAATATCCAGTCTGATAAGGTTGGTTTATAACTGAAGCTTATTTATCTAGTGTCAATATGGGCTATCATTCTATAATCTCCATAATTCTCTGTGAATCCTTTTCATCTGGAATTACCAGTTTTGATGTTGTTGTAGGTTCCGTGTCCTCTAATCACTGTTCTATACTCTCTAACCTAGCATTCCATCTCTTAAGAAGGATATATAAAATTGTAATCATTATTGAAAAATAATTTTTTTGTTTTTTTATTATTTAGGTATTTTCTTCATTTACATTTCCAATGCTACCCCCTAAGTCCCCCAAACCCCCCTCACTTCCCTCCCCCACACACTTCTTGGCCCTGGCGTTCCCCTGTACTGAGGCATATAAAGTTTGCAAGACCAATGGACCTCTCTTTCCACTGGTGGCCTACTAGGTCATCTTCTAATACATATGCAGCTAGAGACACGAGCTCCGGGGGGTAGTGGTTAGTTCATATTGTTGTTCCACCTATAGGATTGCAGACTCCTTTAGCTCCTTGGGTACTTTCTCTAGCTCCTCCACTGGGGGCCCTGTGATCCATCCAAGAGCTGACTGTGAGCATCCACTTCTGTGTTTGCTAGGCCCCGGCATAGCCTTGCAAGAGACAGCTATATCAGGGTCCTTTCAGCAACATCTTGCTAGTGTGTGCAATGGTGTCAGCGTTTGGAGGCTGATTATGGGGTGGATCTCTGGGTATGGCAGTCTCTAGATGGTCCATCCTTTTGTCTCAGCTCCAAACTGTGTCTCTGTAACTCCTTCCATGGGTGTTTTGTTCCCAATTCTAAGAAGGAGCAAAGTGTCCACACTTTCATCTTTGTTCTTCTTGAGTTTCATGTGTTTAGCAAATTGTATCTTATATCTTGGGTATTCTAAGTTTCTGGGCTAATATCCACTTATCAGTGAGTACATATTGTGTGAGTTCTTTTGTGATTGGGTTACCTCACTCAGGATGATGCCCTCCAGGTCCATCTATTCGCCTAGGAATTTCATAAATTCATTCTTTTTAATAGCTGAGTAGTACTCCATTGTGTAAATGTACCACATTTTCTGTATCCATTCCTCTGTTGAGGCGCATCTGGGTTCTTTCCAGCTTCTGGCTATTATAAATAAGGCTGCTATAAACATAGTTGAGAACGTGTCCTTCTTACCTGTTGGAACATCTTCTGGATATATGCCCAGGAGAGGTATTGCGGGATCCTCCGGTAGTACTATGTCCAATTTTCTGAGGAATGGCCAGACTGATTTCCAGAGTGGATGTACAAGCTTGCAATCCCACCAACAATGGAGGAGTGTTCCTCTTTCTCTGCATCCTCTGCAGCATCTGAATTTTTGATCTTAGCCATTCTGGCTGGTGTGAGGTAGAATCTCAGGTTGTTTTGATTTGCATTTCCCTGATAATTAAGGATGCTGAACATTTTTTCAGGTGCCTCTCAGTCATTCGGTATTCCTCAGGTGAGAATTCTTTGTTTAGCTCTGAGCCCCATTTTTTAATGGGGTTATTTGATTTTCTGGAGTCCACCTTCTTGAGTTCTTTATATATATTGGATATTAGTCCCCTATCTGATTTAGGATAGGTAAAGATCCCTTCCCAATCTGTTGGTGGACTTTTTGTCTTATTGACGGTGTCTTTTGCCTTACAGAAGCTTTGTAATTTTATGAGGTCCCATTTGTCAATTCTCGATCTTACAGCACAAGCCATTGCTGTTCTATTCAGGAATTTTTCCCCTGTGCCCATATCTTCGAGGTTTTTTCCCCACTTTCTCCTCTGTAAGTTTCACTGTCTCTGGTTTTATGTGGAGTTCCTTGATCCACTTAGATTTGACCTTAGTACAAGGAGATAGGAATGGATCAATTTGCAATCTTCTACATGATAACCGCCAGTTGTGTCAGCACCATTTGTTGAAAATGCTGTCTTTTTTCCACTGGATGGTTTTTGATCCCTTGTCAAAGATCAAGTGACCATAGGTGTGTGGGTTCATTTCTGGGTCTTCAATTCTATTCCATTGGTCTACTTGTCTGTCGCTATACCAGTACCACACAGTTTTTACCACAATTGCTCTGTAGTACAGCTTTAGGTCAGGGATGGTGATTCCACCAGAGGTCCTTTTATCTTTAAGGAGAGTTTTTGCTATCCTAGGTTTTTTGTTATTCCAGATGAATTTGCAGATTGCCCTTTCTAATTTGTTAAAGAATTGAGTTGGAATTTTGATGGGGATTGCATTGAATCTGTAGATTGCTTTTGGCAAGATAGCCATTTTTACTATATTGATCCTGCCAATCCATGAGCATGGGAGATCTTTCCATCTTCTGAGATCTTCTTTAATTTTTTTCTTCAGAGACTTGAAGTTCTTATCATACAGATCTTTCACTTCCTTAATTAGAGTCATGCCAAGGTATTTTATATTATTTGTGACTATTGAAAAGGGTGTTGTTTCCCTAATTTCTCTCTCAGCCTGTTTATCCTTTGTGTAGAGAAAGGTCATTGACTTGTTTGAGTTAATTTTATATCCAGCTACTTTACTGAAGCTGTTTATCAGGTTTAGGAGTTCTCTGGCAAAATTTTTAGGGTCATTTATATATACTATCATATCATCTGCAAAAAGTGATATTTTGACTTCTTCCTTTCCAATTTGTTTTCCCTTGATCTCCTTTTGTTGTCGAATTGCTCTGGCTAGGACTTCAAGTACAATGTTGAATAGGTAGGGAGAAAGTGGACAGCCTTGTCTAGTCCCTGATTTTAGTGGGATTGCTTCCAACTTCTCACCATTTACTTTGATATTGGCTACTGGTTTGCTGTAGATTGCTTTTATCATGTTTAGGTATGGGCCTTGAATTCCTGATCTTTCCAAGACTTTTATCATGAATAGGTGTTGGATTTTGTCAAATGCTTTCTCCTTATCTATCAAGATGATCATGTGGTTTTTGTCTTTGAGTTTGTTTATATAATGGATTACATTGATGGATAGCTCTTGAATCTAGCTGCATATGTATCAAAAGATGGCCTAGTCGGCCATCACTGTAAAGAGAGGCCCATTGGACAGGCAAACTTTATATGCCCCAGTACAGGGGAACGCCAGGGCCAAAAAATGGGAATGGGTGGGTAGGGGAGTTGGGGGGGGGGGAATTTTGGGATAGCACTGGAAATGTAATTGAGGAAAATACGTAATAAAAAAAAAAAAACCATCCCTGCATCCCTGGAATGAAACCTACTTCATCAAGATGGATGATTGTTTTGCTGTGTTCTTGGATTCAGTTAGCGCCAATTGAGTATTTATTGAGTATTTTTGCATCGATATTCATAAGGGAAATTGGTCTGAAGTTCTCTATCTTTGTTGGGTCTTTCTGTGGTTTAGGTATCAGAGTAATTGTGGCTTCACAGAGTGAATTGGGTGGGGTACCTTCTGCTTCTATTTGGTAGAATAGTTTGTAAAGAACTGGAATTAGACCTTCTTTGAAGGTTGATAGAACTCTGCACTAAACCCATTTGGTCCTGGGCTTTTTTTGGTTGGGAGACTATTAATGACTGCTTCTACTTCTTTAGGGGATATAGGACTGTTTAGATCATTAACCTGATCTTGATTTATCTTTGGTACCTGGTATCTGTCTAGAAATTTGTCCACTTCATCCAAGTTTTCCAGTTTTGTTGAGTATAGCCTTTTGTAGAAGGATCTGATGGTGTTTTGAATTTCTTCAGGATCTGTTGTTATGTCTCCCTTTTCATTCCTGATTTTGTTAATTAGGATGCTGTCCCTGTGCCCTCTAGCGAGTCTGGCTAAGGGTTTATCTATCTTATTGATTTTCTCAAAGAACCAGCTACTCATTTGGTTGATTCTTTGAATAGTTCTTCTTTTTTCCACTTGGTTGATTTCATCCCTGAGTTTGATTATTTCCTGCCGTCTGCTCCTCTTGGGTGAATTTGCTTCCTTTTGTTCTAGAGCTTTTAGGTGTGTTGTCAAGCTGCTAGTGTGTGCTCTCTCTAGTTTCTTTTTGGAGGCACTCAGAGCTATGAGTTTTCCTCTTAGAAATGCTTCCATTGTGTCCCATAAGTTTGGGTATGTTGTGGCTTCATTTTCATTAAACTCTAAAAAGTCTTTAATTTCTTTCTGTATTCCTTTCTTGACCAAGGTATCATTGAGAAGAGTGTTGTTCGGTTTCCACGTGAATGTTGGCTTTCTATTATTTATGTTGTTATTGAAGATCAGCCTTAGTCCATGGTGATCTGATAGGATGCATGGGACAATTTCAATATTTTTGTATCTGTTGAGGCCTGTTTTGTGACCAATTATATGGTCAATTTTGGAGAAGGTACCATGAGGTGCTGAGAAGAAGGTATATCCTTTTGTTTTAGGATAAAATGTTCTGTAGATAGCTGATAAATCCATTTGTTTCATAACTTCTGTTAGTTTCACTGTGTCCCTGTTTAGTTTCTGTTTCCACGATCTGTCCATTGATGAAAGTGGTATGTTGAAGTCTCCCACTATTATTGTATGAGGAGCAATATGTGGTTTGAGCTTTACTAAAGTGTCTTTAATGAATGTGGCTGCCCTTGCATTTGGAGCATAGATATTCAGAATTGAGCGTTCCTCTTGGAAGATTTTACCTTTGATGAGTATGAAGTGTCCCTCCTTGTCTTTTGTGATAACTTTGGGTTGGAAGTCAATTTTATTTGATATTAGAATGGCTACTCCAGCTTGTTTCTTCAGACTATTTGCTTGGAAAATTGTTTTCCAGCCTTTCACTCTGAGGTAGTGTCTGTCTTTTTCCCTGAGATGGGTTTCCTGTAAGCAGCAAAATGTTGGGTCCTGTTTGTGTAGCCAGTCTGTTAGTCTATGTCTTTTTATTGGGAAATTGAGTCTATTGATATTAAGAGATACTAAGGAAAAGTAATTGTTGCTTCCTATTATTTTTGTTGTTAGAGTTGGCATTCTGTTCTTGTGGCTGTCTTCTTTTAGGTTTGTTGAAGGATTACTTTCTTGCTTTTTCTAGGATGTGGTTTTCATCCTTGTATTGGTTTTTTTTTCCTGTTATTATCCTTTGAAGGGCTGGATTTGTGGAAAGTTAATGTGGTAATTTGGTTTTGTCGTGGAATACTTTGGTTTCTCCATCAATGGTAATTGAAAGTTTGGCTGGGTATAGTAGCCTGGGCTGACATTTGTGTTCTCTTAGTATCTGTTAATCTGTCCAGGATCTTCTGGCTTTCATAGTCTCTGGTGAAAAGTCTGGTGTAATTCTGATAGGCCTGCCTTTATATGTTACTTGACCTTTTTCCCTTACTGCTTTTAATATTCTATCTTTATTTGGTGCATTTGTTGTTCTGATTATTATGTGTCAGGAGGAATTTATTTTCTGGTCAGGTGTATTTGGAGTTCTGAAGGCTTTTTGTACGTTCATGGTCATCTCTTTCTTTAGGTTTGGGAAGTTTTCTTCTATAATTTTGTTGAAGATATTTGCTGGCCCTTTAAGTTGAAAATCTTCATTCTCATCTACTCCTATTATCTGTAGGTTTGATCTTCTCATTGTGTCCTGGATTTCCTGGATGTTTTGAGTTAGGATCTTTTTGCATTTTGCATTTTCTTTGATTGTTGTACCGATGTTCTCTATGGAATCTTCTGCACCTGAGATTCTTTCTTCCATCTCTTGTATTCTGTTGCTGATGCTCGCATCTATGGTTCCAGATTTCTTTCCTAGGGTTTCTATCTCCAGTGTTGCCTCACTTTGGGTTTTCTTTATTGTGTCTACTTCCCTTTTTAGGTCTAGTATGGTTTTTTTCATTTCCATCACCTGTTTGGATGTGTTTTCCTGTTTTTCTTTAAGGACTTGTAACTCTTTAGCAGTGTTCTCCTATATTTCTTTAAGTGAGTTATTAAAGTCCTTCTTGATGTCTTCTACCATCATGAGATATGCTTTTAAATCCAGGTCTAGCTTTTCGGGTGTGTTGGGGTATCCAGGTCTGGCTGAGGTGGGAGTGCTGGGTTCTGATGATGGTGAGTGGTCTTGGTTTCTGTTAGTAAGACTCTTACGTTTGCCTTTCGCCATCTGGTAATCTCTGGATTTAGTTGTTATAGTTGTCTCTGGTTAGCACTTGTTCCTCTCGAGATTCTTTTAGCCTCTATCAGCAGACCTGGAAGACTAGCTCTCTCCTGAGTTTCAGTGGTTAGAGCACTCTTTAGACAAGCTCTCCTCTTGCAGGGAAGGTGGACAGATATCTGGTGTTCGGACCTGCCTCTTGGCAGAGGATGAAGGCCCGAAACAGGGTTTGTCCCAGAATCTGTGTAGCTTCTGCAGTCCACACTCTCCCCTGTGCAGAGTAGTCTAGGCAGAATCCCAGAACCAAGATGGCTCCCCGAGATGCTGTGGCAAATCCCTCCTGAGTGGGGCGGACACCTCTCCTCTGGCAGGGAAGGTACCCTGGTGTCTGGAGCCCAAAACACGGTCTGCCCCAGAAGCTCTGTGGCTTCCACCTGTCCCAGAAGCTGTTAGCCTCTGCAGTCCACACTCTCCCCTGCGCAGAGTAGTCTAGGCAGAATCCCAGAACCAAGATGGCTCCCCGAGATGCTGTGGCAAATCCCTCCTGAGTGGGGCGGACACCTCTCCTCTGGCAGGGAAGGTACCCTGGTGTCTGGAGCCCAAAACACGGTCTGCCCCAGAAGCTCTGTGGCTTCCACCTGTCCCAGAAGCTGTTAGCCTCTGCAGTCCACACTCTCACCTGCGTAGACCAGACTATGTGGAATCCGGGAACCCCCATCTTTTCCATTTTTAATGTGGAAAAAATCCGTTTTAACTTACAACTGGCGTGGTAAATAGTTAATCTCAATTGGAGATTTCTACCTGATTTTTTGATCATTGAGTTTCCAAGTAAAAGATAAAAAGTTTTAAAGCTCTAGAGCTGGACAGATATCTCCCCTCATGCTATTATGTCTACTTCCCTGTCAATAGCCCTGAGATATGACTTGCCCTGTTCTGCCAGGGCTGCCCTAAATCTGACTGGCCAGCTCTTATAGCCATTCCTCAAGATCCCTTTCTCCATGGTGTCTTCTCTCACCACTTCCTCTCTCCTCTCATGGTCTCTGCCTCAGACTCCAAGCCTGTGAACTGAAACTCTACCTACCTCTCTTGTACCCAGCTATAGGCCATAGGCATCTTTATTCAACCAATAGTTTTAAACATCACTTGGTGTATGTGAGGATATCCTTGTCCCTAGGGGCAACCAGACCTTGGAGAGCTAGTATTTAGTGTTACAATACATAGTGATCAACCAAACCTTAACAAATAACTCTCTCCTTCCTTTGGAAACTTTACCTTTTCATTTTTTTAAAAGTAAATATTTCTTCCTATTAAATTTTATACACAGTTTAGAAGTTTGGGGTTTTCAGTCCCTTTGTAGCTTTGGGGGAAGGTTCCTTTTACCCTTCAGTGCAGCTGTAGGCTCCTCAGATCAACAAATATCTATGGCAGTTAACTCCACACCTTTGGCTCAGCCCAGCCCTCAGCCTGACTGTGGTTTGTGGCCTTAGAACCGGCATGTGTTTCTGCGGTCATCTGGGGTCCATGTGCCAACTGGGTTGGGCTGCTGTTTGCCAACCTATGCCAAAACTTTCCTCTCACGAGGCCCCTGCACAGCTGCAGGCTTTTCATGAAGGCATATTTTGTTTTCCCACTGGCTGCATCAATGAAGACTGCAGGACCTAGCAGGTAATATTCAGTCCCTCCACGTACTAGGAAGTGCACTCAGACTCCAATCTGAGTGCAGCCTCTGCTCGATACAACCTACCAGCTATGCTGCAAGGCAGCAGCTTCTCTTAATGGAGCCATGCCTCTGAAATGCTTTGGTTCTCCACTCTTGGCTAGAAAACCATCTTTCACCCAGGACTCTGTCTAAGAACTGAATATGAAATTAAAAGGGTTGGGTTGCATGGCACCATATATGAATGAATTATTTATTCTAGCTAGCCCATATAAAAGAAACAGAAACCTGGTATTTTATTTACAAGCTGTAAGCCTGGACTGGGTAAAATCTATGCTATTCTCACCTATATCCAAGCCCATATGCCCCTTATCACTTGAGTCTCTCCCCGGCTGCTTCTCTCAGCCTGTCTTCAAGGTGCACTTCTCCTGGCACATGCTCATGCTCCATCTGGACTCATGGAGGCCTCCTTCTCCCTCTGTCCTATTCTCCTTGTTCTTCCCCCGGTCTCTCCTGAGACCTCTCACTCAATCCTCAAGTCCTGCATTTTTCTCTCTCTACTGCCCAATCACAGGCTCTAGCTTTTTATCAGCTTTAAATTGGGGAGAAAGGTTTGTCTCACATCCACAACAAAGGCTGGTGTATGTGAGAATGCACTTGTCTGGACAGCAACCAGATCTTGTGTTCAGACTCCATCTTAGACAATCTGACTTAAAGTTGAACTCTCTAGCACCAGTTTCCAGGTCACTCCCCAACAAGCCTGGACCTCCAGGTTACAAGCTGCCCCTGTCACTTCACTTCCTAAGAACCCCCAATCAGGAGGAAAGCAGAAATTAAGTTTATAGTTTGACTCCCAGCACCAGCCAATTATTTTAAAGGGCAACAAAATTCCATAATAGCCCCCAGTCAGCTGTGTGAGTAGTAGAAACTTTAAGGGTTCTTTGGCAAGTCAGTTGTGTTGGATGGTGTTTTGCTGGGGCAAACAAGTGATGGAGTGTTTTCCTGAAGTGAACACAGGTGAAAGACTGAGGCACACTCACGACGGAACATTTCACTGAAGCTGACCCAGGAGAAAGGGTATTCTGCTAAAGCAAGAACATGAAAGAGCACATGATAAAAGATTCTTTGCTAACAACACATATGTATTAGTTTGCCTTACATTGCATAGTTGAGCTGCATTTGTCAAGACTCCACAAACTCATGCTGATTAGATACACGTGCTGAGGTAAGACCTGCAGAGGGCACATGATGCCTGGAGGGTATAAATAGGACTCGATGGACAGTGAAGAAGACAGAGCTTGGTTTGCTTATAGAGCTCGCTGTTCAATGCTTGTGGGTCTTGTATCTTTGCTGATCTTAACTTCCCCAAGAAAGGCACAGCAGAGAACTTCTGGTGTCCCTCATGGTCCCTCCTGCTGACTTGAGCTGAGGCTGAGGCCTGGCTGTCTCTGCTAAGTAGTACCACTGTTGCTGATTCATGTTTGCTATCACGACTCAAATGAAACTGTGCTGCTGGCATATCTGTGAAATGTTTTCGAGTGGATCGAGCTGCCGTTGCTAACCTGGAAGCTGCTGATAGGAGTTGCCCTAAGGAACCTTTCTAAACAGGTCCATACTCCCAACCCCCATCCTTTCTTTCCCACTACCTCTGGTGGGTGGTGGGCTAAAGGGGATGTTAAAGTGTTTAAGAACCATTATTAAAAATAAGGTTTGAAAAACTTAAAGTTACATGTGTGCCAGGCTAGAAACCCCCTCAATTGCTTGCCATTTCCTATAAAACCTTGTCCTGGTGAGAGCTTGAGGCTTCACCCTCCATTTCTGCTGTGTCAGAGACAGCTGTGTGGCTCAAGCTTGAGACCCTACTGGGATTGCATCAGAATTGACTCCTTGGTGGCCTTTTAGGATTCACAAGTCAGGCACAACACTGAAATAGGTATCTAGTCTTCCATTTGTGACTCCCTTTCATTGAGTATTTGGTTTGTTTCCAGGAGAGTTCCCAGTGCTATTGGCAGTCCTGTTAGAACCATAAACACTGACCAGATAACAAGGGCAACAATCCAAGGGAGAGCAAAGCTAAAGTTCCCACAGAAAATAAAGTCAGGATGCTGATTGATTCATATTAAATTCTAGCTTAATTGCTTAAAAATGGTTTTATATGGCTGGAGAGAGCACTTAGTAGTTAACTGTGTATTCTGCTCTTGCAGAAGACTGGGTGGAGTTCAGTTCCCAGCATTCAGGTTGGGAGCTTACTGTCACCTGTCATTCTGGATCCAGGGGAGCCCAATAATGAGCCTCCTTGGGCATATGCGTATACCCCACACAGATATACGTATATGCATAAGTAAAAATAAAATAAGCCTTTAAAAATACCCTTTACAAAAGCACTTTTTATGGATACTAATGAGAGATGGCCCAGTGGTTAAGATGCTATTATGTCATGAGGACCAGAATTTAGATTCCAGCACCCACATCTGGCAGCTCACAAATGCCTATACCTCTAGCTCCAAGGGATTTGATGCTCCAAAGGTATCTGAACATACAAGTATACATATACTCCCCCATATACGTAAATAACAACAACAACAAAATAATGTACTACACACAGAGAACGGAGAAACCACCATCGCAAACAGCTCTAAGTCTCCATTGAATTTTATCATATTTTAACATCTTTGTTTCAGACACAGGAATTTTTTTCTATTGCCTTTTATCTCCCTCCCTGACCCCTTTCTCTTTCCTTTGGTTTCTCAGTGTAGCCTTGGCTTTCCTAGGACTCACTCTGCAGACCAGGCTGGACTTGAACTCACAGAGATCTGCCTCTGCCTCCTGAGTGCTGGGATTAAAGGCATGCACCACCATGGCCCAGCTCTAATGCTTTTTCTAAAGAGTTTGCAGATACAGTGTGGACTTCATATATTTTTCAGTCTGGAAAGGTTGTTGCAATCTTATCAATTACTTTACATTGTGATATCCCTTTGATTTTCTATATAAATAATCATATTTATGCAAATCAGACAGTATTTTCTCTCTTACAGCTGTCTGACAATAATGCTTATTTGCAGTTTTAGGAATTGAGACTATGACCTTGCTCTTGATAAACAAGTTCTCTGCCACTAAGGTGCAACCCCTGTCCTGGTGTACACTCTATGCTGGGAGCTCTTCAGCACTTCTGACTTCTTTACCCAATCTCATTCAGGTGCCATCTGATGGTGCATCTGTGCCCTGAGGATTGGCTCAGCAACATCACACAAACAACACAAAAGGAGGAGAGGTTAACACTCCATGAACATTGACAGATGGGAACTCAGGAAGTGGAAAAAGGCTTCACCCTTCCTTTTCTCGCAAATGGTTCTGGCAGGCAGGTTCAAGGCTTCTGAGAGAAGACATTTTCTCTCCCCCTTTGGGGCCCCACTGTTGATTGCTGGCATGCTTGCCTTGTTTCTGACGTGTTTCAGTAGGAACACGTCTACTCTTGGATGGAGAACAGTATTAGGAAACTCACAGCCAGTGTGTATCTGGATTCTAAGTAATTCATCTTTGTTGTCAGCTTGACTGACCTTAGAATACCCTGGGAGACTTACTTCTGGGAACATTTGTGAGAGCTTGTCCAAAGATTACAGAGACAAGAAGACCCGCCCTGCATGTGAATGACTCCACCCCATGAGCTAAAATTGAAGAGGAGGAAGGAAACTAAGCAGAAGTCCACCCAACTCTCTGCTTCCTGATCTGCCCAGATGTGGGCACACAGTTGTATCAAGCTCTACATGGCACCCTCACCAAAGACAATTCTGCCATTTTGCCTTTCCTGCTACTATAAACCTCAAACCTGGAACCAAAATAAACCCTTGTGCTGTTGAGTTGTTAATCACAGAGGCGAAAAAATAACTAATACACTTCCCAAAAGACAGCCACTGCTGATGAACAAGGGGCCATTCTCTACATCAGCCTTTCCCCCTTAAATACAAAGGGGTACTAGTGGCTGAGGTGGCTAGCGTGACTCCCCTCTTTAAAGAATGATCAGATGACCCATATGTCAAGAACAGAGGTCAGCTGAGTCCTTAGTACAGAACCATTGCCACCTAGTGGCAGCCCAGATTATAATGGGACTCTTGTACCACAGAAAGGGGAGTGTTTCTTCCTCATCAAAATTAATTCTAGTCCAAATTTGGATCTGCTCTCAGAGTTGGGACGTATCACACAACACCACTATCCTGTGTTGCTTCCTCACCATTGTCAACTCAATGGATCTACAGTCATCTAGGAAACAAACTGAGGTGTGTGTGTGTGTGTGTGTGTGTGTGTGTGTAAGCATTCTCAGAGAGGTTTAACTGCAAGGAAAGATTTACGTTGAACTTGGGTTGTACTCTCATGGGCTGAGATTCTGGAGAGAGTAAAAGTGATTTGAGTACCACCATCCCCCTCCCCCCACTCTTTTTCTCTCTTGCTACCATGCCTTCACCATCATGATGGACTATACCCTCAAAGGATGAACGAACCCCAATAAGCCCTTCCTTAAGTTTCCTCTGTCAGATATTTTGTCACGGTGACACCATGGTAATACAATCTTCGTGGTAGTCCATGGATTTTTGCTTCACAGCACATCCTTGTGGAGTGCACTGGTTTTTATCAGCACTGTTTTGAGGCAGGGTTCACTTTGATGCAGGGCTCACATAGTTTAGGTTGGCCTCCAACTTGCTATGTAGCCAAGAATCACTTTGAACTCTCAATTCTCCTTCTTCTCCCAACTGCTAGGACCACAGGTGTGTGCCACGACAGCTTCTCCCAACTGCTAGGACTGCAGGTGTGTGCCACGACAGCTTCTCCCAACTGCTAGGACCACAGGTGTGTGCCACGACAGCTTCTCCCAACTACTAGGACTACAGGTGTGTGCCAAGACAGCTTCTCCCAACTGCTAGGACCACAGGTGTGTGCCACGACACCTGCTCAATCTCACTGGATTGACCCATGTCCTAGAAAACAAGGGGATCCCAGGTAACAGGCTAGGAATGGGCTAACCAAAACTCAAGTTTTAAATGTACCAGTTAGGGTATAATAGTCTAGAAGAATATGCTCTCACAGACAGCCACTAGTAAACGTATATGACAGGCAATGTATGATGTCATTCCTCCTGCCAGTCTGGCTTTCTAGAGGAGGATAATTCTGCTCATTCTCTTATCTAACAGTTGCAGGATTCTTCATCTCCTTCCATGATGCTGAGTTCTGCTGGTTGGAGGCCAGGAGTGCCAACAACAACTATTGGGTTTCCTCCTACTACTGAAGTGAAGGGCACAGAAAGACAATGACAAGTCGCCGGGATGACAGATTCAGATTACTAAAGGGAAATCAGGTTGCTAGTACATAGTAGTGCTTAGAAAGTCTATGCTGAAACTCAAAGACAACTTGTGCTATTAAAGAATTCATGTGTTCACCTATAAAGAAGTCCAGAAATACACAATGGAGACAAAATAAACAGCATCTTCAACAAATGGTGCTAGTTAACCTGGGCAGCCGCATCTAGAAGATCCAAATAGATCCATACCTGTCACCTCACACAAAACTCAACTCCAAATGGATCAAAGGCTTCAACATAAAATCAAATACACTGAACCTGATAGAAGAGAAAGTGGGAAATAGCCCTGAACTCTTTGGCACAGAAAAAGACTTTCTGAACAGAACACTATTAACATGGTCACTAAGATCCACAATTAATTAATTGGACCTTGTGAAACTGAAAAGATTCTGCATGTCAAAGGACAGCATTATTCAGACAAAGTGGCAGCCTACAAAATGGAAAATGTTTTACCAACTACACATTTAATAGAGGGCTACTATTCAAAATATAGGGAAAAAAATCTAAAAAAAAAAATCCTAGGTATCAAGGAAACAAATACCTCAGTTAAAAAGTGGTACACAGAAGTGGGAGAGAGGACAGCATAGATCATATAATGAATTCCTTATATGTGAAGTTTTCCACAAAACAAAAAAGAGACAGTCAAACAACCTTGCCTATCAATGCAGCATTACATTACATTTTGTTTAAATTTAAAAAGTTTATGTATGTTTATGATACAGACGAGAAAACCCTGAGAATATGTCTTCTCACTTCTAATTGATTAGAATCTCTGAAAATGTAACCAGCATAATGTTCAATTGTAGACACTAAAAGACAAGTAAAATGTGAGAAATGCAATATTGATTAATAAAGAAAAAGAAAGAAAAAAGTGGTATACAGATCTAAACAATAACAACAACAAAAAAATCTCGAAAGAGGAAACTCAAATGATTGAGAAACATTTAAATGTTTAACATCCTTCACCATCAGGGAAATGTAAACCAAAAGTCCTTTAAGCTTTCATTTTACCTCTGTCTGACTGGCTAAGACAAGTGATAGCTCATGCTGGCAAGGATGTAGAACAAGGGTAACTCTCTTCTATTGCTGATGAGAGTGCAGACATGTATAGCCACCATGAAAATCAGTGTGGCAGTTCCTCGGGAAGGTGGGATTGATCTACCTCAAGATACAGCTATACCATTCTTTGACATATACCCAAAGGATGCTTCATCCATTCACAAAGGCACTTGCTCAACTATATTCGTGTCTGCTTTATTTATTCATAATAGCCAAAAATTGAAAACAACCTAAATATCCTCCCTTGACAGTAGTGGATAAAAAAAAGTTATACATTTATATAATTGAATATTAATCAACCATTAAATAAAATAAAATCATGAAATTGCAGATAAATGGATAGAATTAGAAAAAATAATTTTAAGTGAGGTATCCCATATCCAGAACAACAAATATGGTATGTATGTGGATATTAGTTGCTAAGTCAATAGTAACCAAGCTACAATCTGTAGAACCACAGAGGTTAAGTATGAGATAAGGGACTGAGGGGAGAGAGTAGATCCCCCTAAAAAAGTGAATTAGAATATTTAGTTATGGATAGATGGGGGGGCTGAAATAGGAGGGTCAAATGGAGAGGAGGAAGGAACAGGGGGACAAAGAGGGAATATAGAAAGAGACAGCTAAAATTAAGGACATTTTAGGGGTAATATGGGAACCTAATACAGTAGAAGTTTCCTAAAACATACACATGTATGAAGATAATCTAAAAGATATTACCAAATTATGAGGTAAGGTAGCCCCAATTGGACAGCTATTGTCTCCAAATGAACCTTCTGGTACTAGGATTGGGTTACATCGAATTGATTTGTTGGCAATGGGGTTCCATGGGCATCCCTAAACAATTCAATCTGTTGCCAAGACTATAGGTGGCTCTCCACAATCTGATGACAAGGTCCCATTGCTGAAAACATCTACACAACTCATTGAACACAGAGACGTTGAACTGGTGCCTATGTAGAGTCTTCACCTTGATGTGTTAGTGTCTTTGATACAGAGAAGTACCCTGCATATTGTCAAAAAAGAAACATAAACATCAACCCAGTCACAAACTCTTTTATCAACAATGGTGTCGCCGACAAGATATGCTAGTGTGTTAGAAGCACAGAGTATATGGGAATGAACAACCAGTATCTGATTAGACTGAAAGCCCACTGCAAAAGGTGGAATCCACAACTTGAGTGACCAAGAACTTGAAACCAAATAGCCCAGAGAGTCAGAGTATTTGGGTAAGATCAAATACTACTGTTCTTACAAAAAAATAAAAAAAAATAAAAAAAATTTAAAAAAAATGTAGCAGTGAAATGACTCCTAATGACATTATGCTAAACTCAGAGATCAGTGCCTTGTTCAGCCATTATCAGAGAAGCTTCCTCCTGCAGCAGAGGGAAACAAATACAGAGGCCCACAGACAAATACTACGCAGAGAGTTAGAGACCTTGGAACACTAAGCCTTTCATGCGATGTCTCCATCCAATCTCTTCCCATGGGGCTCATGGAATCCTGCTGAGGAGACAGCAGAAAGAGTATAAGAACTACAGTGATAAAAGATAGCAAGGAAGGAAGACCCTCTAAGTCAACATGATGAAAGCATATATGAACTCACAGTCGGAGGCAGCATGGGTCTGCAGGTCTGCCCTAACAAGGCATCCTAGAGCTTGAAGGGAGAAGTGGACAGAAGCCCCTGTCCATAACCCAGGAGCTATGTCCAACTGATAACCACTTGCACATGAAAACTTAGTTTCCTCCAAGGGAGTCTCACTGGGGGAACAAAATTTCTCTTAAGGGTAGGCTGCATATCCAGCAGTGAATGGCCAACAGAAAATGAAATCAACAGCATCTTTGGAGGTTCCTTGTCTCATAATATCACATCAGGGCTCCTCACCCACTTTAATTTTATCTTATTTTTTTAAAGTTTTGTCTTATTTTATTCTTTTCTCCCTTTTTACTCTACAGGTCCTTTGTGTACATACAATTGCTTCCAGGTTAGTGTTTTTCTGGGATTCCTGAGTGTGTAAATAAGAAGCTCTCTGATTCTTGTGCCTTTTCTTGGTCTCTTTTCATTCTGTTTGTGCTATCCAATTCCAATGTGTTAGTTTTGGTTTTATCTTACTATATTTTATTATTGCCCATAGAAGTTTATTTGTTTTCTAAAGAGAGGCAGACAGATGGTGAGGAGCTGGGAGGAGTATAGGAGGGAGAACCGTAAAAAGGATATATTGCGTGAGGGAAAAAAAAAATCTATTTTCAAGGAAAGGTAAAAGGAAAAACTGGACATGGGCTGGGGAGCAGTCTCAACTGGTAAAACCCCCAAGTCACGCACATAGAAATCTGAGATTGCTTCACCAGAATCCAGGTAAGAAGCCTGAGCAGTGGCCCATGCTTGTAATCCCCGTGATGGGGGAATGGGAGCTGAGACAGGAAGACCCCTAGAAGCACACTGACCAGCTAGTTTATCCTTCTCTGCAAAGCCCCAGGCTGTCTCGGACAAGAAGATGAAAGGCACCTGGAGAAATTGTCCTCTGCACCCCCCCCACACACACACTCAAGCACACTTGCATATGCAGATATGTGTGCACACACAGAAAAAATTAAGCTGAGTCTATATACAGCCTATATCCTTTGCCTCAGATAACAGAGGAAATATTGTTTTCAATATTGCCTCAGAATTTTCTCCAACTAGCCCAAATGGAATTCACCACAGCCATAAGCAAAACATGCAGAAGACCAGGACGGGAAAGTTCCATTTCAGACTTGGAACTGACATGGGGTTCTCACTCTATTCCAGGCCAGCCTGTGTTAGAAATGTGTTTAATATTGTAAAAAAGAGGACTACCTCATCAGTTACAGTGTCTTGGTAATGCCTTATTAACTTCTGGATGGAAGGTTGCATGGTCCAAACCCCAGAGGGGTAAGCACACATGGTCAGCATGGCCTCTATCCTTTATCCCTATTGAGAGCTGTTCCTCGTTGTCTGAGGTCCCACCCCACAGTCCACCCCTGATGGGGCTGTCTTGGAAAGCCGCTGGGAGAGAACAGAAGGGAAGTATAAAGGTGACAGTGTTTAAACACTGAAACATTCCAAAATTTATGAGTGTACACGGTCTCCAATTCAGCAGTGAGTCACCATTGCAGGAAAGCTGATTACATGTTTAAAAAAAAAAAAACTAAGCTAATCTAACCAACAGGAATAAATGGCAAGGGGCAGGGTTTATGAGCAGAAGCAGGGGCAATTACTAAACCAGCTTAAGACAAATTTCTCACACCTGAAATTCACTATGAAACCCAGGCTAGCCTCAAACTAACAGCCACTCTCAAACCTCAGCCTCTTGAGTGCTGGGATTACAGATGTGAGCCAGCACGTCCTATTGGCTACAGCTTTTATACCTCTATGGAGTGAGCTTCCCTGGGATTTCTGCCTGCCGTGTTCTACATCAGAAGGCATGCTACTAGAACAGAGTAGAGCTTCATCAGCCTCAGTGGCATCAACTCAGGTGTGTCAAATCCATCAAGCCATTTGCATTAGGTCTCCAGCAAGAACTTGCTGAAGCCACACCTCCACAAACCAGCAGCCTACTATGGCATGCATCAGCAGCTTCTAGAAGCTCTGCTTACAGAGGTCAGGTCCACTGTATGACAGATTCTGCTGGGTTCATCCCATTTCTCTCCCGTAAATAGCATATAAGATGCTGTGCTTCTTAAGCTTGCTTGGCATACGTCACAGCATATGTAAGACCTCCTGAGTCCATCTCTTCTATCTTCTTTATCTTTCATCCCCTGGCACCTCCCACACAGGACTCTGTCACTGAAGAAAATCTGCTGATCCAGGTTACAGGTCATAGAGATGGCTCAGTGGCTAAAAGAACTTGCTGTCAGGCCCAATTGGTGACCTGAATTCAATTCCCAGGACCCGTAAGGTGAAAGAAGAGAACTGATTGCCAAAAGTTGTCCTGTGCTCTCCACACGTGTGCTGTGACATATGCAGCCCCCTTAACACAAAGTAAACTTTTAAAATATAAATGAAAACATTTTGAGGAGCTCAAGGTCATTCTCAACTACACAGTCAGTTGAAGCTCAGTCTAGGCTACAAGGAATCATTGCAAGAAACCCAAAACCCAGCAGACACGGACGAAGGGCTCCCTCTCAGAAAACCAGCCTGGGACTACAACACGGGAGAAGGTAGGGATTGTCTCTGAGTTTATCGGCAGTCTCTGATGGCGGGTCTCAGGGCCACTGCTAAGCTACCCACCAATTTGGCTGAGGTTTATGATGTCAGGCAGAGAGATAATGAGAACCCTGCAGAGTTTCCTGAGAGGATTATGGATGCTTTCCGCTGTTACACACACTTAGATCCTGAAGATTTGGCAAACACAAATACAGTGGTGCTACATTCATAAACCAATCGTCACCGGACATAAGAAGGAAGTTACAGAAACTACAGAGATTATGAGAAAAGTCATTGAGAGATTTAGTGGGAGTGGCAGAGGAAGTGTACCATAACAGGAAAACTAAAGATGAGGAAAAGGCCAACCCAGGGAAGATGTTAAGCAGAGATATAGCAAAAATCCTGCTAGCCCTTGGTAATTCAGACCAGAAATAGACGAGGCGCCAGCTCCAGAACATTGCAGAAGGGAGGGAGCCAAAAGAAAGCTGCCAGCCAGAACCCAGAGAGAGCCTTGGGTAAGGATCAGTGTGCTTACTGTAAAGAGGAAGGACACTGGGCCAGAGAGTGCCCAAAGAAAAAGCTTAAAAACAAGATCATGGTCACTGAAGAAGACTTGAGGGGGATCAGGCTCAGACCCCCTCCCCAAGCCCATGGTAACCCTCAGAGTTGGGGTAGAGCCTCTGAGCTTCCTGGTGGATACTGGAGCCCAACATTCGGTGCTCATAAAGGCTGAAGGGCCTTTGTCTAGTAAAAAATCCTGGGCCCAGGGAGCCACAGGCGCCAAGCAAATTCATGGACTACTCAAAGGACTTGGGAACTGGACAAGTGTCCCACTCCTTTTAGTGATCCCTGAATGCCCATAACCCTTGTTGAGGAGAAATTTACTAACAAAAATGAGAGCTCAGATTCATTTTGACCCTGGGAAAGTCTGGCTAACAGACTGGAAAGGAAATCCAATACAGGTGCTGACACTTAACCTGGTCTCTGAGGCTGAATATAGACTGTATGAATCACCAGCCAGCCCCAAACAAGACCTAGATGTCTGGCTGGAAACATTTCCCCGGGCATGGGCAGAGACCAGAGGAATGGGACTTGCAAAACATCGACCTCCTGTATTTGTAGAGCTCAATCCAGGAGCAGATCCAGAGAGAGTCTGCCAATATTCCATGTCCCAAGAGGCACTGAAGGGGATCAATCCCCATATCTGGAAACTGCTGGCTGTGAGAGTCCTGAGGCCATGAGAGTTGACCGGGAACACTCCATTATTGCCTGTGAAAAAGGCAAAGTCCAATGACTACTGCCCTGTCCAAGATCTGTGAAAAGTTAACTGCAGAGTAATGGACATACATCCCACAGTGCCTTACCCCTTATACCCTGTTGAGCTCTCTACCTCCAGATCAGAAATGGCATTCTGTCCTGAACTTAAAGGACGTTTTCTTCAGCATACCCTTGGCCCCCAAGAGCCAGGAGTATTTTGCCTTTGAGTGGCATGATCCTGAGAAGAGCATTAATGGACAACTTACCTGGACTCGCCTGCCTCAAGGTTATGAGAACTCCCCCACTATGTTTGATGAAGCTCTGCATGAGGACCTGAGTGAGCACAGAGTTAATAGCCCAGATATAACTCTTGTTCAGTATGCAGATGACCTTGTTGCAGCAGAAACTGGAGAAAGATGCAAGAAAGGGACCCCAAATCACGTACATACAGGCTCTGGGGGACGTGGGATATCTGGTGTTGGCCAAAAGGCACAGCTCTGTAAAATCGAGGTTACTTAGCTCGGCTACATTCTGAAGGAGAGCCAACAGTGGCTTTCTTCAACAAGAAAAGCGACTGTTCTCAGCATACCCACCCTCCAGAGTCCAAGACAGGTCAGAGAGTTCTTGGGTTCCGCAGGCTTTTTCAGACTATGGATTCCAGGTTTCACTGAAATAGCCAAACCTTTATATGAGGCCACCAGAGAGACCAAAGACTTTGTTTGGACTCAAGATCATCAAAAGACCTTTGATAAAATAAAGCAGAACCTACTGTTAGCTCCTGCTTTGGGGCTTCCAGATGGTTCCAGACATAACAAAACCATTTCATCTGTACATCAACGAGCAGAAGTAAATAGCCAAAGGGGTCCCGACTCAAACTCTGGGACCATGGAAACAGTCTATGGCCTATCTATCAAAGAAATTAGACCCAGTGGCAGCAGGATGGCCACCCTGACTGTGCAACGTTGTGGCTGCGGCATTACTGGTTAAAGATGCAGATATAGGAAAGAATATAACTGTGGCTACCCCCCCCCATGCAATCGAAGGGGTGCTCAAACAGCCACCAGACAGGTGGCTCAGTAATGCCTGCATGACTCACTATCAGACCCTACTAATCAATCCTGGCCAAGTTACTTTCCACTCGCCTGCTTCCTTAAATCCCACAGCTCTCCTTCCTTACCCGGACTTGGATCAGCTGCTCCACCAATACAGTGAAACCTTGGCACAAGCATACAGTACTCGACCGGACCTAAAAGGCTCGCATTTGACAGGGGCAGAGCAGACTTGATTCATGAACAGAAGCAGTTTCATTCGAGAGGGACAGAGGAAGGCAGGAGCTGCAGTGACCACAGAAACAGAGGTAATTTGGGCCCAGTCTCTCCCCGCAGATGCCTTAGCTCCTAGGGCTGAACTGATGCTATCCCAGGCCCTCATCATGGGAAAAAGGCTAGCCATCAACATCTACACCGATAGCCGGTATGCGTTGGCCCATATACATGAAGCCATATACCAGGAGAGAGGGATCCTAACTGCAGAAGGAAAAACTATCAAAAACAAAGATGGGATCCTACAGTTCCTTGAAGCCCTCTGGCTGCCAATGAGAATGGCAATCATACATTGTCCAGGCCATCAAAAAGGAACCACGGCAGTCACCAGAGGTAAGAACTTGGCTCACAGAGCTGCCAAAGAGGCAGCCTTAGAGGAAACAGCTGCCTCCGTGTTAGCTGCAACTTTACCAGAACCACCCGACCCCAACCTACAGGAATGCCCAGCCTACACGGAGGAGGAGGTCAAATGAGCCAAGAGTCAGCCCATGAACCAGTGTTCAGAGGGCTGGTGGCAGATGGCTGAAGGTAAGCTAATATTACCTGCCCCCCTAGCAAGGTCTATCCTCAAAAAAATCCACAGAATCACTCACATGGGAGTGAAACGGATGGCAGATACAGTGAGACAATCTAAAGTGATTTTCAGAAAAATGCAGCGTACTGTCGAAGATGTAATATCAAGCTGCAGAGCTTGCCAATTGACCAACACCCACAGCACTGCCAAACATTCTGGCTTATGTCTGTGAGGATAGAGACCAGGGGACCTACTGGGAAGTTGATTTTACAGAAATCAAACCAGGAAAGTACAGCTACAGGGACTTACTAGTGTTCGTGGATAGCTTCTCTGGGTGGACAGAAGCCTTTCCAACAAAGACTGAGACTGCAAAGGCAGTGGCTAAGAAGTTGCTGGAAGATATCCTACCGAGGTATGGATTCCCTCATATGACAGGGTCAGACAATGGGACAGCATTTGTGTCCAAAGTAAGCCAGGATGTAGCGAGATATATTGGGACAGATAGGAAGTTACATTGTGCACAGGCCCCAAAGTTCAGGACACGTAGAAAGAATGAATCAGACACTTCAGGAGACCTTGACTAAATTAGCCCTAGAGTCTGCCATAGACTAGGTGACACTCCTTCCCTTTGTGCTTACCAGTTAGGACTAACTCCTTTTGAAATCATGTATGGTGTCCCTGCCCCTATTGTCCCTAACCTTCAGTCAGTAGCCATTGCAGAATTAGAAGGTTATGAAATTCATAACGAAGGTCAGAGCAACTCAATGGGTTCACGAGCAGGGTTGGTCTAAACTGTGTGCCCTCTATGAAGCAGGCCCCAGTTCCAGAGCCCCATAAGTTTCAACCTGGAGACTAGGTCTACGTGAGGCAGTTTTGCCAGAAAGCGCTGGAGCCTTGTTAGAAGAGACCCTACATTATCCTGCTAACAATTTTAACAGCTGTAAAGGTGGACTGTATCACTACTTGGATACACTGCACTCACCTGCTGATCTGTTCTCTCCAGAAGAAGATCGCTAGACTTCACAGCTGCCACTGCCAGAATGGAGGGTCCAAAAGGGCACTCATCCCTTCAAGTTAAAATTAACTCTGTCCTAAGCTTGCTGTTTTTACTGGCTTCATGCACTGCTGTTCCTAGCCCATGTCTCCATTCAGAGATCAAAAACTCACACCAGCCTTATGACTTGACTTGGACAGTTGAGAATCCTGAAACGGGTTACCGGGCCCAACCTCCTAATACAAAAAAGTCACTTGGGACCCGGTGGTTTCCAGATTTAACCTTTGATCTGTGCCAGCTGGCTGATAACTCATGGCCTGACACCTAACAGACTTTATGGCATTCATATCCACCATGTCGGTGAAGAACTTTATATATGTCCAGGACAGAAAAGGACTATTACATGTGGGGGTCCAGAACAATTTTACTGTACTTCCTGGGGGGTGTGAGACATCAGTTAGAGGGCTAAAAAACCTGGGGAGTGTCGAAGGAAGACCTTATCACAGTTGGCAGGAAGGGGAGCAGGTCTGAAGTTTTACTGAGGTTTACAGACAAAGGGAAACAGGGAAGGGTTGGGAAGCTGAGAGGTCCTGGGGCCTCTGACTCCATGTCAATGACTCCATGTCATTGGAGGGATTAGTCCAGGCCTCCTCTTCACCATCAAACTTGTGGTAAAACCAATTGTGAACCCCCTGCGGGTGGCTGTAGGACCAAATCGGATTTTGGCAAACCCTAAACCAAGAGGTCTTGCCCCGAAAAAACCTGCGCCAAAGCCCGTCCTTGGACTGCTGCCCCCTCCCCAAGTCCTCCCCCAGCAGGGGTCCCCAGCCCCAGGATCTTTTTTGAATCGCACAGAGCTGGTAGATCTGCTCTGGTCAATGATGCTAAAAACCTTTCAGATTTTGAACGGCTCCCGGCCAGAGCTAACCACCTCCTGCTGGCTGTGCTCTAATGCCAGACCCCCTTTTTATGAAGGTGTTGGATTTATATCTAGATATAATAAGTCTGAGAGAGACACTGCATGCAGATGGTCCCAAGAGGTCCAGCCTTAATCCTGCAGACCACCATATCAAGACAGGGGACCTGCCTGGGGAACATTCCCTTGTCACATCAGCACCTTTGTAACCAAAAAACCCCCATGGTTCATTCAAACTGGGTTATTCCTACCCACCCACCCACCCCTGAACAGGCTTGGTGGGACTGTTCAACAGGGTTGACTCCATGTGTGCACGGAGAGGTCCTTAATTCCCCTACTGCAAAAGAGTTCTGTATTGTAGTTCAGTTGGTGCCACGCATAACCTATTATTCAGAAAAAATAGTGCCAAAGAACCTAATAGGGCATGTTGGGGGAGACCTCATGAGACAGAAGAGAGAACCTATTTCCCTAACTTTGGCTGTAATTCTGGGAGCAGGGCTAGCTCCGGGATAGCAGCCCTAACGTTGCAAGAGAAGAACTACAACAGCCTTAAATTAGATATAGATCAAGACATCCAATACTTAGAAAAATCCATCGCATACCTAGAGCGAAATGTAGATTCTCTGGCTGAGGCAGTTCTTCAGAACAGACGAGGGTTAGACTTTGCTCCTGCAGCAGGGAGGCTTGTGTGCGGCTCTATGAGAAGAATGTTGCTTTTAGGTAAATCACTCTGGAATAATCAGAGAATTACTAGCTAAGGTTAGAGAAAGCATAGAGAGGCGCCAAAAAAGAACGAGAAAACTCCAAAAGCTGGTATCATTCACTATTTAATACTTCCCCATGGTTAACTACCCTCATTTCTACAATTACAGGGCCCCTGATAAGTCTTCTGTTACTGCTCACATTCGGGCCATGCATAATCAATAAGCTTTTGCTGTATATAAAGCAGAGATTAGGGAGTATTCAATTGATGGTGATGAGATCCCAGTACCAACCAGCTAGCACAGATGATTTAAGCCTATAAAGAGTCCAAGATTGGCCTCTGGAGTCACCAAAAAAAGGGGGGAATAGTTGTAACCCCCAAATTACTGATAACATGAACACAAGATAGCTGCTTCTTCTCCCAACAATAGTATCCTTACTGAGAACAAACAGAAGCTCTACTGGGGACATCTACTACCAAACTCATGCTAAGTAAGGTTCCCTTCTAGGTTCTGTGATGCAGCCATGAATCTAGCTACTTCTACCCTGTTGCAGATACTGCACTCACTAAAAGAAGCATGACATTGAGACTCAAGAAGGCAGTAAGAAGCAAGACCATCTTGCCAGATGGGCAGTGACCGTTTTCTGATGCATGGGTCCCCCATCTGACTCAAGAAATTAGCCTGATATTTTCTGCAGGGTGAAGTTCTTTCCATGTAACAGTCACAACTTTGTTAGGCACAACCCAGGCCTCTAATCCTAACACTTGGGAGGTTCCCACAAGAAGATGGCTGTGATCTAGGCCAGCCTGGCTACACAGGGAGACCCTGTCTCTAAAGAGTAGTCATAGAAATGATAGTAATGAGACTGGAGTGGAGGCAAAGCTCTGGCAAAGCTCTGGTTTGGAAGATAGGAAATACATGCAGCAATGGGAAGTCCTTTCCAGAACATATTTTATCTATTAGCATAATGGGTGAAATTCACACTGAGCCCAGTCCTCTTGTCTTGTTACCTTCCTTTGCTTGTGTGTCCAGGTTTCCAGCAGCAGCAATCTCAGCCCCTCCACATAAGCTGGGCATCCTTAGAACCACAACAACAGGAACAATGGCAACCAAAGCTCAGAGCACAGAGCCAAGAAATAGCAGAGACAGTAAACACAACCCACTCTCTGCAGCTCCAACAGAGCCTGCCCTTTCATTGTCTCCAGTCGGACCTTTAACCACCAGGATCCTCAAGGTGCATCAGAATTTTCTGATGTTTGCGTCTTATCTATAGATTCTTAGTGTGTCAAAAGCCTTCTACCTGTTCTTGGTTGGATCTTCCACTTATGCACTTACGTTGCCTATTTCATAACAAGGACTGAGAGAATATGTTATCTCTGCATGTTAAATTCCATTTTAAAGTTATTTGAGTGCATGGAATGTGTGGTGTCTAAAGATTGTCAAACAAGCTTGACTGTTAGTCAACTTCTGTTCTAAATTTCTAGTTTGAGAGGAGCAGCTAGACTACTAAGGCACCAGTAGGTGCCCAGTGCTTCCTGTTCATCTGTAGATAGACTAGAGCTGACTCAGGGTACTTCTGCCTTGAAAATGGACCATCATGTTTTCTTTTTTATAGTATGGGCTAACATGAGACCCTGTCTCAGCATGCATAAGGTTCACAGATGTCTTCTAACTAGTTCCTGAATGAAAGATGGCTGTTCAAGATTTTGCTGAAAGGACCCTGATATAGCTATCTCCTGTGAGGCTTTGCCAGTGCCTGGCAAATACAGAAGTGGATGCTCACAGTCACCTATAGGATGGAACACAGGGCCCCCAATGTAGGAGCTAGAGAAAGTACCCAAGAGCTGAAGGGGTCTGCAACCCTATAGGTGGAACAACAATATGAACTAATCAGTACCCCGAGAGCTCGTGTCTCTAGCTGCATATATAGCAGAAGATGGCCTAGTCGGCCATCATTGGGAAGAGAGGCCCCTTGATCTAGCAAACTTTATATGCCCCAGTACAGGGGAACGTCAGGGCCAAGAAGTGGGAGTGAGTAGGTAGGGGAGCAGGGCAGGGGGTGGGGGTGGTAATAGGGAAATTTTGGGATAGCATTTGAAATGTAAATGAAGAAAATATCTAATTAAAAAATTTTAAAAAAAGAAAGAAAGATGGCTGTTATGTTTGCTTACTTTTGTTATGAGACAGTGTTTCACTTCATATTCCAGCTGACCTAGAACTGGCAGCAAGTTCCTTCTTTGCCCCTTTAGTAATGCGATTATGAGGTAAGAGAAGAACATTCAGTCGGGATCTTGTTCCTTCTTGTTTTGTTTTGCTTGTTTTGCTGTTGTTTGATTGATTCAGTACTGGGGATCCAACCTAGGGTACATACTCGTCAAATGCTCTACCCCAGCTCTTTTCCTTTCTTTCTTTCTTTCTTTCTGTCTTTCTTTCTTCCTTCCTTCCTTTCTTTCTTTCTTTCTTTCTTTCTTTCTTTCTTTCTTTCTTTCTTTCTTTCTTTCTTTCTTTCTTTCTCTTTCTCTCTCTCTTTCTCTCTCTCTTTCTCCCTCTCTTTCTCTCTTTCTCTCTTTCTCTCTTCCTCTCTTTCTCTCTTCCTCTCTTCCTCTCTTCCTCTCTTCCTTCCCTTCCCTTCCCCTCCCTTTCCTTCCCTTCCCTTCCTTCCTTTCTTCCTTTCTTTTCTTCTTTCTTTGAACAGGGTTTCCCTAAACTGTCCAGGCTAGCTGTGGTGATTTGAATGTTTGGCCCAGGAAGTGACACTATTAGGAGGTATGACCTTGTGGGAAGAAGTGTGTCATTTTGGAGGTGGGCTTTTAGACTCTTCTCCTAGCTGCCTGGAAGACGAGTCTTCTAGTGTTTTCTGAGAGCACAAAATGAAGCTGTGTTCCAGGAATAGCCAAGATTGTACCTTGTGCTGCAGCTGGACTTGGGAATGCCTAAGAATCATTCAGCTGGTACTGGCTTTGAAGTCATAAAGAAGTGATAGAGGGCAGCTGGTGCTGTAAGAGGCCAGGGAAGGCCATTGGTGAAGTGCAGCCTTAGTTGCAGTTGATGGCCCAGGACCAAAGGGGTCTTGGAAAGAAGTTGAGGCTCGGCACCATGAAGCTATTGAGGCTGTTGGTGAAGGTTGGTTGCAGTGGAAGACTCCAGCAAATTGGAGATGATCAGAAAGAACAGGAGCAACAAAGGAGGGGAGTCAACCAGAGCCTAGAGTGCTAAGGAAGACAGAAGTGACGCCAGCCCTTTAGAGGAGACCAGAACATTATGAGTGGATCCCAGACTTTGGAACAAGAAGCTGTAAAGTTGAAGTTGCCTTGGATACCCCAAGATATTTGAGATGTCAGAGCCATGAGATACCTGTTGAGGAATGCAGCTAACAGGGAGTGGAACCAGCCCAAGAGCATGACGTTTGTTGCTGCTGAATGTCAGATCTGCTGACAGCAGTCAACAAAGATGAAAAGAGTTGGAGATCTGAAGAGTGCTTTGACATCAGGCATGGAGATACAGAGTTCAGAGTTTTGGTCTTGCTTTGGTCCAGTATTTCCTCACTATGACAATTTGGAGTAGTAATATATATCCTGTGAGGTTGGAGGCATGTGATCTGCTTTTTAATTTTAATTTTATAGGGGATTGCAGTGAAGTGATTATATGAATCTCAGAAGAGATTTTGAACTTTGGACTTTTAAACATTGATGAAGCTGTGATAGACTGTGGGGAATTTTGAAGTAGGACTAAATGTATTTTACATTATCCTATGGCTAGGTATGGCCCCTATAGACTCATGTGTTTGAACAAGCCTATGGGGGCCAGGGAATAGAATGTGATGGTTTGAATATGCTCATCCCAAGGAATGGCACTATTAGGGGCTGTGGCCTTGTGGGAGGAAGTGTGTCACTTTTGGGGTGGGCTTTGAGACCCTTCTCCTAGCTGTCTGGAAGACAGTCTTCTCCTAGCACCTTTCAGATTGAGATGTAGAACCCTCAGCTCCTCCCAAGTCATGCCTACCTGGATGCTGCCAGGCTCCTGCCTTGATGATAATGGACTGAACCTCTGAACCTGTAAGCCATCCCCAATTAAATGTTGTCCTTTATATGAGTTGTCTTGGAACTCTTGGTCACAGCAATGGGAACCCTCACTAAGACACTAGCTTTGAACCTGCTCTCTTCCACCTTGCCCAGGCATGAACACATCATGATCCTCCTGTCTCCGTCTCCTGAGTAACTGGGACTACACGCCAGAGCTACCAGGCCCGGTTAAATGATTTTTAAATGAAACCTCTGAACTAAGTCGCTTAAGTGACATTTTAATGATATTCAGCCTCATCTCTGGGAAGTACCAGACCCTCCCAGCGTGCACAGTGGAGCTTCTGCTTCCACGTCTGATGCTTAACCTTGCTTGTGGTTGCTAAGGTTACCAAATGGAAAACAATGAAAACACTACATTGAGCTCACAAGGTACCAAGGAAACTATTCAGTAGATTAAGGGACTTGCTGCCAAGCCCAAAGACTAGAGTAGGACATGATGAATGAAAAACATGCAAAAGAACTCCTACAAGTTGTCCTCTGACCTTCATATGTGGACCATGTCATGTGTGCATCCACACACATGCACACAAAGTAAATAAATGTAAGGTTTTTTAAGTCTACAAGGAGGCTCTGATGTCTGTGTTTAGACTGTTGTTCCAAAACAAACACTGTTTTTTGTTTTGTTTTGTTTGTTTTGTTTCGTATTTCAGATGAAGAGATAATAACGTTTGCAAAACCAGGTTTGTAGGAAGGAGCCTGTCTTTCCAGCCTCTGAGGAGACGGAGGCAGGAGGATCATTTGAGCAGTTTGAGACTAGCTTGAGTAACAGTTAGACCCAGTTCAAACATTTTTCATTGACCAGGGATAGTGAAAGGATTGCTCAACAGTTAAGAACACTGGCTGCTCTCCTAAAAGACCCAGGTTCTATTCCCCTCACCCAATTTCTAGGGGATATGGCGCCATCTTCCATCCTTTTTAAGTACCAGGCATACATGTGGGACACAAACATTACATGCAGACAAAAGAGCCATACACATATAATTTTTTTAACGTTAGCATTTAATTAACCCCCACCCCTTGGTCACTTTAAGCCATCAGAACACAGGCACCTCCAACACCCTTCATCTTCTCTTCAGCTCTTCTGCTGAAGAATTTGGTCTTCGTGATGACAGGTTGCTCAGGGAGCTTTTCCTTCCCCAGAACTTTGTAGTAGCATGATTGGAACAACATCAGTGACGAGAGCAGCTCCAGTCTTGTTTATTGCAGCATTGACCCGTGTGTGCTCGCTGACCAGTGTCTAAAATTCATCCAAGTTGACAGTTGGTCAGAAATTCTGGTTCCTCTTCAAGCAGTAATGCCCCATGCCAATGTTCCCAAAGTAGCCTGAATGATATTTGTCAAAGTTGATCCTGTGGTGATGCCTGCCTCCAGCATTCCTCGGCCTCCTGGATGCTTGCGGTGCTTACCGATGTGGCCGTGGCCGTGGCTCACATGGCCCTGGAGTTTTGAGGCCTTCCTCAGTCTAAATGGCATGGCGGTGGCAGAAAGGAGAGAGGGCCACATATAATTCTTAATGAAATGAAGTTTGCAAGTGCAGGCACCTGACACTGAAGCAAACCTGGCATTGCCACCAATGATGGGCAGTAGACTGCACATCATGGTGCTAGAGGAAGCGTTTTCTGAACACACATGATTTTCCAAGCCTTCATTTGTTTAAAAAAAGTGTATTTACACTTTGTAGACAGAATCTGGCCTTTAGCTTTATTTTTAAAACAATTGCATTACATTTACTTATTTGTATGGATGGATGCTTGTGACATGGCATAAGTGTGGTGGTCAAAAGACAACTTGTGAGAATCATTTCTTTCTTTCTACGTGTGAGTCCTGGGATTCGAACTAAAAACGTTAGGCTTGGTTGGCAAGTGCCTGTACTTGCTGGACTACCTTGCAGGCCACACATACAAATAAATATATAAACAGAAAACTAATATATATATATATATGTGTGTGTGTGTGTGTGTGTGTGTGTGTGTGTGTGTGTGTGTGTATGTATGTGTGTATGTATATATATATATATATATATACATGTGTGTGTATATATATATATGTATGTGTGTATGTATATATGTGTGTGTGTATATATATATATATATATATATATATCCCTCAGGAACCCTCATTCACTATGGGTAGAATTGCAAACTGGTACAGCCACTTTGAAAATCACTGAGAAGAATTCTCAAAAAGCTAAAAATAAATCTACCATATGACCCAGCTATGCCAGCCTTAGCATATGCCCAAAGGACAGACATCCTACTCCACAGATAGCTGCTCCATTATGTTCACTGCCTCTCTATTCACAATAGCTAGAAAATGGAAACAACCTAAATGTCCATGGACCAAGGACTAGATAATGAAAAAAAATCTAACTAAATTTAAAAAATCAGTTACAACAGTGCAACTGAAAATTTCCCACTGGTTCATAGTTCTCAATTCTGTAATAATCAGAATACTTTTGATATGGTATAATCACACATTTCTACCTTCTCTTTCCTCCCTTCAAATCCTCCCATATACCCCTCCTTGCTTTCCTGCACATTCTTAGCCTCTTTTCCATTAATTGCTGTTACACACATACATGTATATATATAAAAAAACAAGCAGGTTATATTTAGGAATATAATATATTATATCTGTTCATATAGTCATATGTATTCATATATATAATGTTGCCTGTATGTATGTTTTCAGGGCTGTCCTGGTTAGCAGAAAATAGTGGCTAAACCCAGCTCTCTGAGAAGGCTAGGCTGAGGATATGGGTCAGTGGTAGAAGGCTTCTTGATTTCCCAGAAGGGGAATTCTTCTTTTCATTTCTGAATAGGAAGTTTTACAACTTTCACTAACAAGGAAGGAACTTCCATTCCTGCAGACTTGAAATGCATTTGGAGAGCTTTATTCTCACAAGCCACTGGGTGTCAGTCCTGAGCTGTAACGTAGGAAAATGAGCAGCCAGGAAAGTCAGATCTTGTAGTTGATAGACGTCATACGTAGGTGGTTAGGACTGCGGTTGCTTCCCTCCTTTGGAAGCTTACATGGCCTTAGGGAGGAGGCATTTAAGTAGTTCCAGTTCAGGAGCCACTGGGCCCAATTTCTGAAGCAACAGGGACTTTATCAATAGGGACTTTCCTTCCACCTCCTAGAGCAACCAAAGGCAATCTTTCTACCTCTCCCTCCTGAATGGTGTGGTCACAGACCTGCAAGACCATGCCTGGCCACGGAGCAATCAAAGGCCATAGCAATTGGCTGTATGTTTTGGGATTCTTTTGCACAACCTTGATTAGCACACAACTCAAAAGAGGGCTTTTCATGCCCAGTGTTGGTGATTTGTTATACAGTATTTGTCAGTCAACCCAGGACTACCTGCCCAAGGGTGGTACCACCCACAGTGAGCTGGGCCTGTCCGCATCAATCATAATAAGAAATTTCCCACCGCCTTGCTTACTGGCTAATCTGGTGGATGTAGTTCCTCAGGTGAAGTTTCCTTTGCTTAAGCAATTCTACCGTGTATCAGCCAGCATAAGGTATGTGGTGGTTTAAATTGGAGTGCCTCCCATAAACTCATATGTTTGAATGCTTGGCCCAAAGGGAGTGGCACTATTAGGAAGTATGGCCTTGTTGCAGAAAGTATGTCACTGTGAGGCGGGCTTTGAGGTCTCATATGCTCAAGCTAGGCCTAGTTGGGCTTTTACTTCTGCCTGCCAATCAAGACACAGAACTCTCAGCTCCTTCTCCAGCACAATGTCTGCCTGCATGCTGCTATGTTTCTCAGCATGGCAATAACATATTAAACCTCTGAAGCTGTAAGCCAGCCTCAATTAAATGTTTTCCTTTATAAGAGTATCCGTGGTCATGGTGTCTGTTTACAGCAATAGAAACCCTAATGAAGACAGGGTACTTCCTGCTGCAAAAGCATCCTTTCTTTCTTTTTTTTTTTTTTCAGGATTTTTTTTATTAGGTATTTTCTTCATTTACATTTCCAATGCTATTCCAAAAGTCTCCCATACCCTCCCCCTCACTCCCCTACCCACCCACTCCCACTTCTTGGCCCTGGCATTCCCCTGTACTGAGCCATATAAAGTTTGCAAGACCGATGGGCCTCTCTTTCCAATGATCTTTTTCTACACCAGTTATCACCAAGGCAACATTCTGCAAGTGATGACAGGCCTTCCCAGTATCCCAGTAAGCCCAGCTTACTCTTCCCACTGTTTGGTGTTAGGGCTGATGGGCTATGACACACTGTTGGGCTGCATCTCAGGCAGTACCCAGAGTGATTCTTATGTTCTGGAATAGGGGGAAACGTCACTGTGCAACTGAACTTGACAAATGACACACAGTCAACTGTTTTGAACATAAACAAAGGAAACAAAAGCAGAACCGAGGTTAGAAATGCCTGTGAGAAGCCCTGCATAGTGACTCTGCCTCTCTAACCCCAGCACTCAGGACATAAAGGTGGAGATATCAGAACCTCGATGCTAGCCATGACTACATGAGGCCTGCTTCAAAACAAACATAAGAAAGAAAGAGCCATAATTATTTGGAATATTAAGAATGTTTGGCCATATATGGTCATGCTGATCTGTGATCTCATCATTCAAGAAGGAGAGACAGAAAGCTTGCTTTAAACTGAAAGCCAACCTGGGCTACATAATAAGTACAGGCCAATCAAGGCTATGTAGTGAGATCTTGCCTCCAAAAGCAAAAATAAGGTCAGGTGTAGTAACACATGTCTTTAATCCCAGCACTCGGCAGAGGCAGAGGCAGAGGCAGAGGCAGAGGCAGAGGCAGAGGCAGAGGCAGAGGCAGAGGCAGAGGCAGAGGCAGAGGCAGAAGCAGAAGCAGATACAGGTAAGTTTATATTAGTTCCAGGCCAGCCTGATTAACATAAGTTTCAAGCTAGCTATGGTTATAAGGTAAACAAAAAGCCTGCTCCTAGAGGTTTACAAATATGGCTGCTGTGTCACTTGTGCATCAGTAGGTGGCAGAGAAGTATGTCTATACTCAGTGTTAAGGCTTGTGAACTGCTGAATGATTCATAGCTGAAGACTCCCTTCGTGGGGGTTGGCGGGAAGCAAGCCTGAATTGACAACCAGACTGGCACCAAGGGGCCCAGACAAGGAGCTAGCCTGAAACGACATCAGTCCCATGCCATGCAGACCCAAATAGGCTCCCAGGACTGAGAGCAAGTGGGAAACTAGAAGAACCCTGCCCAGGACCTCAGGTCCCAGATGGGAGTGAGCCTGAGACAGATGACCCTTGCATGGGGGCACTCAGTCAGGCTGGGCTAGGAGCAAGCCAGAGATGACCACCAGACCAACGCCATGCAGCCCAGACAGGGATCTAGCCTGAGATGACCACAAGTTGAGTGCAAAGGCTGGGGCTGGGGGAGCAGATCCTGCCCAGCATGACCCCTGCTCAGTACTATAATGCATGAGTGGGACATGGCACTCCTGAGACCACTCCTGAGATAATCCTAGACACTCAGAGACCCCAGGCACCACTAAGAGGAGCAAGTACGTGGTAGAGAGATGGAAGAAAAAGAGAAACAGAAGGACGTGGGCACAATGAAGAAAGGCAGAACTGGAGACTTGAGGGTAGTGAGAAACAGCCTGATATGAGTAGCTGGTGATGCCATGTGGGATCACAGTGGGGTCCTGGCCTGTGCTGCCACTGGGGGCCATGTCTGTGTCTGTGGCCCTATAGCAGGAGAGGTCTGTTACCACCAAAGGCCAGGCAGATGTCAGTGTTTGGGCTGCTGCCCAGGGATATGTTGAAGTCTGAGAAATGTGCAGAACTGGCCCCACCCCTCACCTTAGCATCATGGGAGAGTTGGTCCTGGAGGCACAGAAGGCAGGAGGGCTGACCCCACCCCTAGCCAGCTGCAATACTCAGGAGAGCTGGCCTGGCACATTGTAGGCGTTATGGATGAACCAACCAAGGACACAAGCTTCGAAGGACTGTCCCTACCACTTGTCACATGTATCATGGATGAGGAAGAGATGCCCTCCCTCACCCTTGCTCCTTGCCACCTATTGCAAACAGGAGAGCTAGCCCTGGGGTCATGAAAGCAGGAGAGCTGGCCCTGCTCCTCACCTGCTGCAGCACTTGGAAGAGCAGTCCCTACACCTTGTCTGGGCAGCATAATAGAGCTAACCCTGGATGTGGGTGTTACAGGTGAGCAGTCCCAAGGGCGTGAGCCCAGGAGAACTCGCTCTGCTTCTTCTCTACTGGATGTTGGTGCAGATGAGGGAGAGGCACTCTCCTCCCTCTCTCATCCCTTACCATCTATGGAAGAACTGGCCATGTGCCTCACTAGCTGCACCACCTGGGCAGTAGGGTAGAGCTGTCCCTGGTTGCAGGGGTTCCCAATGAGCCACCCTGAGAGTGGGAGAGTGAGAGAACCAGTGAGATGACCTGTTCAGATACCTCTCAGGCCCAGATCCAAGGCTTTGAATTGACCCACCCCAATATCTACTCAATCAATGTGTTTCTATAGTGTATGAAGGGGTCAGTCCTACAGATCCAAAACTACAGGATCTCCATGACACAGGGCAACAACAGGATATCCCAGAGGAGGTTGCAGTATTGATAGAGTAGTAGAAGCCAGAGGCTACGTGCCAGACCAACCAGTCATTGCAATCAACATTTGCAAGCACTGCAGTGTGAACAAAAGGGGAATACTGTGGTGTACACTGTGACACACTACAGCTTCCACGATGAGATTTTCTTCTCTATGGGGGAGAAGGTTGCAAGGGTGGAGGGCAGGTACAGGTAGGTGGGGAAGGGAAGATGAGTGAGATTGGTGTGCATGATGTGAAATTCTCAAAGAATCAATCAATCAATCAATCAATCAATCAATAAGAGAAAGAAAAAGGAGGAAGCAGGAGGAAAGAGAGAGGGGAAATAAGAAAGGGAAGAAATGGAAACCAGCCCTGAAACTACTATGAAGCTAAAGGAATAGAATAGATGCGGGGCCCAAATTGCACTACAAAGAAAGAGGTTGGGCTGACAGTACAGATCAGCAGTAGAGAATTTACCTAGCACACGCAGGAAAGAGGGTCACTGAGAGAGATGATCCAGGTATTCATGTAACAATTCAAAACCATATTTCTTTTTTTATTAAACTAATACAATTTATTTTAAAATATACAACTCAGTATTGACTTTTTAAAGTCACCAAAATAATTTATACTAGTTAAATGCCTCTTAAATATACATGATATCTTCTGAAACTAAAAGTAATATGCACTCAACCAGTTTTTAAAATCTGCTTGGTATATTAAACATGAGAGAAGTAGAAAAAATATCTCTTTTGAATTCCTCTATGAAAGGAAATTGTGACAAGTTCCTGATTAGACAGAAACCATTCCATCTCCAAGGGAGAATACGCAGTTTAACTGTGGCTTAATGGAATGAATTGGGTAGTGTTCCTTCTGTTTCTGTTTTGTGGAATAGTTTGAAGAGTATTGGTATTAGGTCTTTTTTGAAGGTCTGATAGAATTTGGTACTAAACCCATCTGGTCCTGGGCTTTCTTTGTTTGGGAGACTTCTAATGACTGCTGCTATTTCTTAAGGGGTTCTTGGGCTGTTTAGATGGTTTATCTGATGTTATTTGGTATTTGTCTAGAAATTTGTCCATTTCATCCAAATTTTCCAGTTTTGTTGAATATAGGATTTTGTAGTAGGATCTGATGATTTTTAAAAAAATTTCCTCAGTGTCTGTTGTTATATCTCCCTTTTCATTTCTGATTTTGTTAATTTGGATATTGTCTCTGTGCCCTCTGGTTAGTCTGGCTAAGGGTTTATCTATCTTGTTGATTTTCTCAAAAGAACTACTCCCAGTTTTGTTGATTCTTTGTATAGTTCTTTTTGTTTCTACTTGGTTGATTTCAGCCCTGAGTTTGATTATTTCTTGCCATCTATTCCTCTTGGGTGTATTTGCTTCTTTTTGTTCTAGAGCTTTCAGGTGTGCTGTTAAGCTGCAAGTGTAAGCTCTCTTCAGTTTCTTTTTGGAGGCACTCAGAGCTATGAGTTTTCCTCTTAGCACTGCTTTCATTGTGTCCCATGAATTTGGGTATGTTGTGCTTTCATTTTCATTAAATTCTAAAGTCATTAATTTCTTTCTTTATTTTTTCCTTGACCAAGTTATCATTGAGTAGGGCACTGTTCAGCTTTCATGTATATGTGGGCTTTCTGTTGTTTTTGTTGCTATTGAAGACCAGTCTTAGTCTGTGGTGAACATCTATGCTCTAAATGCAAGGGCACCCACATTCATAAAAGAAACTTTACTCAAAGCACACATTGCACCTCACACAATAATAGTGGGAGACTTCAACACCCTAGTCTCATCAATGGACAGATCATGGAAACACAAACTAAACAGAGACACATTGAAACTAACAGAAGTTATGGACCAAATGGATTTAAAAGATATCTATAGAACATTTCATCCTAAAACAAAAGAATATACCTTTTTCTCAGCACCTCATGGTACCTTCTCCAAAATTGACCATATAATCAGTCACAAAAAAGGCCTCAACAGATACAAGACGATTGAAATAATCCCATGTATCCTATCAGATCACCATGGACTAAAACCATATTTATATGAACAGTCTCAAAGTTCCTCGTTTTTGTTTTTTGAGATAGAGTCCTTCACTCTAGCCCAGATTGACTTGGAACTCACTATGTAGCCCTGACTGGCCTCAGTCTCATAGTGACCCTCCTGCCTGGCCCCTCGATTCTAGGAACACATTATGTAAGCCACCATATCCCGCTTTGTATTTATTTCATACAAGGTAAACTAGTTCCTTGACAGGCACAAATAATGGGCATGCTGAGCTACTGAGATTGCAACTGAAGTGTGTCCTTATGGCCATTTGTTATAATTTGCCAGTTTGAGTGAAGCACAGTCTGTCTTTTTTTTAGCTGCAGTGGGCATCACCATTCAGACAATGTCCACATTATCTTCTAATGGGAAAATCAATCCTTCCCTAGATGGATGTTTGCAGGAAAATGTAGAAGAGCTTTCCTAATGCCACAGTTCACCTGACTGGGGGGACCAGGTACTTCTGATTTTAAATCAGTCCTTATTTGGAATTTTTGTCATGTTTAGTTTTTATATACTGTAAGAAGAACTATACATACTTTATATAATAATAATAATTATTATTATTATATAAATAATTATATATATATGTATTCTATCTTACTCTATGTTCAGAAAAATAAGAGAGAAAAACTGGTAAAAAAATGCATGGAATACAATATTTCACATCTATTCTCTAGACCCATGGCACTCAAAGTGGTTCATATAGCCAAGCAAACTAAGAAAAGATAGACTTTCTATGTGAGTTTGAGTGTGTCAGCCCAGCTGGAAGCTTGGTGTCCCCTGTAGGGAGGGACAGGATCCTTAAGGACTCCGTCCTTGGAGAGGAATGAATGCAGTTCTCTTGGAATAGTTCGGATGTGAAAGGCCCCACAGAAAACTGTAGTTGAATACATGGGCTCCAGCAAGTGGTGTTGTTTATGGGAAGTCCTAGAAACTTTAGGAGGTGAGCCTGGCTGGAGGCGCTAGGTAAAAGATGGGGGAAATGGTGGCCATGAGTTCATGTGGTTATTCAAATTTAAGTGTGAATCCACTAAAATTAAACTAAGGACTGGTAAGATGGTTCAGTGAATTAATTGCCTTTCATTCAGGTATAAGGACCTGAATTCTGATCCCCAGATCCTATTACAAGTTGAATGTGGTGGACATCTGCAGCCCCAGTGCTAGCAGGCAGGGGTGCAGACAGACAGAACTCTGGAGCTCACTGGCCTGCCAGCCTAGCTGAATCAGTGAGCTGCAGGTAAAGTGAGAGACTCTGTCTCAAAAAGTAAGGTGAAGAGCAATAGAAGACACTTGGATACACACACACACACACACACACACACACACACACACACACACACACATCATTAAACTAGAAAGTCATGCTATCATTTACTTAGCACATGTGACACTAGCTGCTATCTGGGAGTGGTCATTTCCAACAGGGCAGAAAAGTCTATTGGACAGCAATGACATAGATACACTCAAATATTTTGGATGCTGGTCTTTACTGACAGGCAAGCAGAACAACATGAAAGTAAGATTGGCTGGCAGTGGTGGCACACGCCTTTAATCCACTAGCACTCGGGAGGCAGAGGCAGGCGGATTTCTGAGTTCGAGGCCAGCCTGGTTTGCAAAGTGAGCTCCAGGACAGCCAGGGCTATACAGAGAAACCCTGTCTTGAAAAAACAAAAAACAAACAAACAAAAAACCGAAAGTAAGATTGGTCCCCCTGCTTTTTTTATGACATTTTAAGCTATCTATATGAAGCCAATCATTATAGCTCATGCCTGTGATCCTAACACTCAGAGATAGAGAAGAAAGGCTCAGAAGTTCAAGGTTATCTTTAGCTACACAATGAGTTTGAAGCCTATCTGGGTCACTACATAAGACCTTGTCTGAAAAAAAAAATAAACAAATGTCCCTACCTGATAAAAATAATAACCACCACACACCCTTGTCCCCTGCTGCCAACAGTCAATGTTCTAGAGCTAGGATGGTCACACCAAAGAGACCTCGCTGACACACCAGAAAGAATCACCCGAGGTGCTTATTGTAATCATTGTAGAAGACCTGCCTCACATCACGGAATCTGCCTCCAGTAACTTTCCACATGCCTCTGAAGCAGAAAAACAGCTATGACTAGAATTTATACATCATAGTCAGCAAATGAGAACACCTCAGGAAAAGAAGGCATTGGATCTGAAACTTCTGTCCTTTTAGGAATGGAGGATGAGCCTGCATACTGAACCCTGCTCTTTGGGGCTCCATCACCCCAACGGCGGGCCTTCTAAAATCCAGAGGTTACCTGCTGCCTAATGTTGGCAAGGGTTTCATCAAAATCAGTGGAAGAATGAGAGGGAGCTGCATCCAGCAACCATGGGCTGATCATAGAGAGATCCTAAGACTTCCATTCATATTTCACCTCTGCCCCCAAAAGACACCAGGAGCAAAATCTTAGGAAAATTCGCCATCGTCCTGTAGGGACAAGACTGTTGGAACTTGTTTGAGTTAACCCAGAACTAAAGGTCCACTACACATATTGTGAGCTATAGAGTCAGATAAGAGAGCAATGGATTTTCCTAGGAAAGAGAAACCCACTTTACAAGATTTCTGAGGATTTCTGAGTGTTTGCCCAGTCAGAGTCTGACCTGAGCTAAGCCCAGATTGTCATTTTAAGGATTGGGACCTAACATTTGTGACCTGCTTATTATGGGTTCCAAGAACCAAAGTCTGGTCTTCTCCCAGCGCAGCCAAGTGTTCCTACTGTCTCTCTAGCCCCTGGTATACTGTTATAATAAAGAAAATGTGAAATTCTTTTAGTTGAAAAGAATATTTTACCAAAAATAGTTTCTTTCTTTTTTTTGGGGGGGGGGGGGAGGGTTTCCGAGACAGGATTTCTCTGTGTAGTCCTGGCTGTCCTGGAACTTACTTTGTAGACCAGGCTGTCCTCGAACTTAGAAATCCACCTGCCTCTGTCTCCCCAGTGCTGGGATTAAAGGCGTGCAACACCACTGCCAGGCTCCAAAGATAGTTTCTTAATCACAGTATAAAAGATGCTAAAAATCAGGGAAACTGTGTAAGAACTATGTGGGAACTATAATAGCATTCATCGCAATGCCAAAATACCAAAGGCTGCATCATATATAAAAGAACATTTTCTTTCTTTTTTAAGATTTATTTTTATTTATTTTATGTACATGAGTACACTATCTCTGTCTTCAGACACACCAGCAGAGGGTATCTGATCCCATTTCAGATGGTTGTAAGTTATCATGTGGTTGCTGGGAATTGAACTCAGGATCTCTAGAAGAGCAGTCAGTGCTCTTAAATGCTGAGCCATCTCTCCAGTCCCTCCTCCTTCCTTCCTTCCTTCCTTCCTTCCTTCCTTCCTTCCTTCCTTCCTTCCTTCCTTCCTTCTTCTTCCCTCCCTCCCTCCCTTCTTTCTTTCTTCCTTTCTTTGTAATTATTTGTTTTAGAAATTAGCATGGCCCAATGAGCTTCATATTGGCTCTGATAAGAGCCCTCTGGCTGTGTTAAGTCATTGAAAAAAGGCTCGTGGCATGAGTAAGAGTCAACAAGGTAAGACCAAACACACAATGAACAGAGACGTTTCCATCTTGCTGGTTTTGGGGAGGGGGGGGATGGTGATTTTGGTTTTAGTTTTGGTTCTATCTGTCTGTTTATCTATCTATTTATCTTTTCCTACAGTGATGGGAGTAGAACTCAGAACCTTGCACATGCTAGGGAAGCCATGGCCACTGAGCTGCTCCCCTCACCTTGTCTTGCTCTTTTAAAACCACCCACTCAAAAGACCTAACCAGTGTTCCATAGGTATGACCTCACTCTCTTCTGAGGGCAGTGCTGACCTAAGGGCCTTCCATTAGGACCCACCTCCTAAAGAGCCTTCCTTCTTTGAACTTTGACCTACAGGGGAAGCAAGGTTTCAGTACATGGAACTTTATGATATAAACAGCAATCATGCCCATTAGATAGATAGGTAGGTAGATAGATAGATAGATAGATAGATAGATAGATAGATAGATAGATAGATAGACTGACAACCGGACCTGTGTATAGCAGGAACTCTACATTCTCTTTACAATGTTAAGGAATTATTTTTAAAAACAAAAAAGTGCATGTGTTGGCTGTAACAGAGACCCAGCTTACTTTTCCTTCCCAGCTTCTGAGCAAATAGTGAGTGTCTAAAGCCATCAGTTATCTGTGGTGCTGCGTCCTTGCACAACTTGGAGTCCTGAGCTCTTCCTAAGGGTAATGAAAGAATGAAGACAGATACTGAAGAAATGACAGGCACAAAGTCACAGAGAAGCTGGGGTTGGGTGTTCTGAGCTCACTGATGGAAAACCCATAGCATTATCCCAAAAGCTTAATATGTTTATTATCTATAGACATGGGGTTACTGAATACAGATAAACAAGGGATGTAGTATACCCAGCTGAACAAGAAGACAGGTTCAGCTAATCATGGTAGGAACATCTCTATAGAGGCGTTCCACAGGCTGTAAACAGTGTGTGTGGGTGGAAAACTTCTGCAGACTGTCAACATTCGGAGGGCTTTACCATCCCTCGGAACCTCACCTGGAAGGCTTTATCACTTCCATAGAGCTGAGGTATGGAGTCCTTAGCAGGGTCCTGCCCCTGTCAACAATACAAGTCCACCAAGGCCTTCACTTAGTTCTTACAGTGTGGGACTTCAGCACTAGGTCTGGCTCTGGGAACACACCTGACCCTTTCATATTATCTGTAGACAAGGCAGGTGCCTTCCAGCTAGGACTACTTCCTCCTCCGCCTCCTCCTCCTCCTCCTCCTCCTCCTCCTCCTCCTTCTCCTTCTTTTTTAAGATTTACTTATTTTACTTTATGTTTTGCTGGCATGCTCCATGTGCCTCCTGGTTGGGTCCCCTGGAATTGCAGTTACAGGCATTTGCCAGCCGCCATATGAGTGCTAGGAATCAAACCCAGGTCTTCTACAAGAGAACAGGTACTCTTAGTCACTGAGCCCTGTAACTTTCATTCTAAGTCCTTCATGTGTTCCTCCTTCTCATCCAAGTTTGGAAGATTAATTGGTCTTTTTGTCTGGTTCAGTTTTTTTAATTAATTAACTTATTTATTTTTCTTGGTTCACTGTATAGTGCTAACTGGTCTGTAACTCTCTATGTAGATCAGGTTGGCCTGGAACACACAGAAATCTACCCACCTCTGCCTCTCCAGTTCTAGGATCAAGGACTTGTGCCACTATACCTGGATATTATTTATTTGTTTGTTTGTTTGTTTTTTTTGTTTGTTTATGTTGAGATGGGGGTCTCATGTTGCCCACACTGAGTTCAGACTCGTGATGTAGTCAGAGATGACTACATCAGGAACTCCTGATGCTCTTGCCTCAGCTTCCAGGTGTTAACATCACAGGTGTATACCACCACACCCTGCAACCTGACTGGCCTTGCTGCTGCCCAGGATCACATATTCATCAACCTGTTCCCATAGAAACTGCACTCTGCAGTCCTAGGTCTGTTCTTCCCTCACCATGGTGTGGAGCCACTTCTCATACACTGAGGCTAGATGGTTTTAGAACACCAACCGTGCAGCCCAGATAAGGACATGTCTCTGATCCTCGCCTTCGGTTTTCTAGGCCCTGGCCTCTCCCATAAAGGCTTGTCCTCCAGAAATCTATGATCACTCACCTCGCCATCCCAGAATGGAAGTTTCATGCTAGCTTTCTCTCCTCAGGAGAAAAGGAGGGCTTTTTACGTGTGTCCTCTATTTTATCCTGCATGCTGACACATTAGCCTGCCTCTCTGACCCGAGCCCCACACTTCACACCCAGCCCCTCACTCCAGCACTGGAGAAACTATTTCCATAAAACCAAGGCCATTTCCAATTGACTTGCCTCTATCTAAGGTTTTTCTTGAAATGCATTTCTCCTATTTACAGTCTTTGTATCTGTCTTTCCCATGAGTGTCATATTCTGAAAGGCTCTGTGGGGCAGAGCATATAAAGAAAGACAAATCTTTGGCCTCATCCACCACTTTATTGGAGATATCCTCGTAAGCACACAGTTTGACCTGTTTAGAGAGTGGGTTTATAAACTGTGCTCATCATCCTTATTTCCAAAAAGGCAGTTGGTTTTTTTGAATTGTACAGTGAGTACTGGGCCCTTTTCAAACTCCCTGTTAAAAGGTATGCAGTAAGCAAGAGAACATCTGTATGGGAATTCTCACAGGAATTCCTCTTGTGGGGTGTCCACCAGAGAGACTTCTCAGGCATGGGTTTAAGCCAACAGAAAGTCTTTACTAGCTTGCTGGCAACTACACTGAGTGTTCAGGATCCCAGTGTAGACCCAAGCCTTTCTCTGGATAAGCTCTTAAGCACAAAAATCGTGTTCTGGGTTGACATACTTCAGTTAACAAGAACAGATTAGCCAGAAGCAGAACTACAGAAGCCAAAACTCAAGGTTAGCACATTTAGAGACTTTCCCAGAACTATGGGCTTTGATGGATTAGGCCTTTGTTTCACTTTTAGCAAATGATGCTGTCTATGTGCTGTTTTGCAGCTTGACTGGTACTCATACCATAGAGTCTGCTGAGTCGGGTGTCTGTTACACATCTTGTATTGAGACTTTAATTGCACTTTCCCTTTGGGGCTAGAGATGGTACAACCTGCATTTTCTGTGTTGGAAAGGAAAACACAAGATGCAGCTGGCTTCCAGTGGAGAGCTCAGGAGCTCCTCCTGCAGGTGGACCGACCTTCCTTCCCAAAGGTTGACAACCATTGTTTATTTGGAAACAATTGATGTGACATAAAAGAATCCTGGGACACGAGAATTTCCATTAGCTGAAGGTCCTAGCCCAGGCCTGTGATCCCAGCACTCTGGAGACTGAGAAAGGAGGGATGCCTCAACGTCAAAGCCAACTTGGACTACAGAGTGAGACCCGTCTCAAAACAAACGAACCCGAACACTTATTTAATGTATTAGTCACATGGGCTTGTGTCTTCTAACGCAACCCTCAATGTAGAAGTGCGGCTTATGTTAAGAAAGCCTTACGACAAGGCAGCGATCCTTAAGCAGGCTCACTCTCCTGCCCCATCATTTGGAAACATTAGATACCTAAACTGTGAATGCTGCTCACGTGGAAACTAAAGCCACAGATCTAAAGGACAGAGTGGAGTCTGGGTTATTTGTGGGTATGAAAGGAAGAGGGTGGAAGATGGTAAGAGAGTCCCGATGATGGCTTCTGTCCTCTCTCCTGCTTGGGCAGCCTGCTACTCTATTGTTAAACCCCAGCAGCAGCCTTTGCTGTAAAACCTCAGCTACAGCTAGCAGAATGTCCTAATCGTGGGGCAACAAAACTTAACTGAAAGAGCCACGAGAGCAATCATGGAACCTTGAGCATCTCATAAGGGTCAGATATGAGGGAGACAAGCTGCTGGCTGTGTCTCCTGACAGTCAGAAGGCCCTTTTATGGTAAAATGCCCTTGGGGCTGAGGATAACTCATTCCCACTGTATCAAAAGCAAAGGCTCCAGGGCGTTCTCCCACACTTGTGCACTAACAAAGGGTCTGCGTCTTCAAAAGACCTTGGGAGGAAATACTCCCAAGGAGAGATCTGGACCATGGAGATTTGGAAGGAAAAACAGGTCACCTTACTCCATGAATATGCTACCCATCTGACAAATACTTACAAACACTTCTTTAAAATCCTATATGCAGAACGCACTGTGCTGTCTCGCACCCTCTTTGAGATAGCTTGCTCCAATTTCTGCTGTGCTTTGCTTTTATATAGTAAACGAATGCTTAGATTGTCTGTGTCTCTTGACTGAATTCTTTGCTTTGAGAAGACAAAAATGGAGAGACTCCTGTAACACAGGGACAGGATTCACAACAACGATGGACAAGAGGGACCAAAATTTAGTAAGTAAGAGGAATACATTCTAGTGTTTTGTAGTAACAAGTGATTATAATCTAGAATTATCTATTTTTAATACTTTTTATTATTTATTTTGTAAATGTGTGTGTGTGTGTGTGTGTGTGTGTTTAGGCCAGATAATAACTTGCAGGAGTCAATTCCTTTCTTGTACCTTGGATCCAGGAATTGCATTGGGGTCATCAGGTAACTTTGGTGGCAAGCACCTCGAACTTGCTAAGCCTTCTCATAAAAAACTAGAAAAGAGGAGCCTGAAGGTTTCAAACCTAAAGGAACCACAAAGGTGTCAGGTGCCAGTTACACATTGTCTTCACAGATGACATACCAGCTTGGCCAGAAGTGCCAGCACCACTGTCCCTAGCACTTGGGAGCCAGCAGCAGTTGAATTTCTACAAATCTGAAGCCATCCTGAGCTACATACTTATCAAGACTCTCCCCCACTCTCCCCTCCCCCCCAAAAAAACCCCCAAAATTAAAAATAAAATTAAAAGAACAGGCCCAGTGTTTCGAGCCTGTATGTACTTCCAGCCACGTGGGCTACAGGGAATCAAAGCCAGCATAGGCAATTTAGTGAGAACCTGCCTCGAAATAGAAACTAAAACAAGGGCTGGGACTGTAGTTCCATGGTGAGGTGTTTGCTTAGCGTGCAGAAGACCCTGGGTTCAATTCCCAGTATAGCAAAGGGAATAAGAAAGAAAAATAACTATGGTTTACTTCACAAATATGCATAGCTTTTAAATGAAATAAAGTAGGTGTGTGGGGGAGGGGTGTAGCTTGGTGGTAAGCATCCTTGACTGAGGAGCTGGCTCATTAATTCATTCTAAAAATTAAATCAAGGGCCTGGAGAGATGGTTCACTAATTAAGAGCACTGGCTGCTCTTCCAGAAGACCAGGGTTTGAGTCTCAGCACCCACACGGCAACTCACAATTATCTGTTATGCCAGTTTCAGGGAATCAAACACCCTCTTTTGGCCTTCTCAGGGAACTGGACACACACGATACACAGACATACATACAGGCAAAATATAAAAATAAAATAAAATAAAATATTTTAAAAGTTCAATCAGACACATGAAACTGCTATAAGGATCTAATATCTTCTTCTGCCTTCCCTGGTTACCAGGTACGCATGTGTGTGGTACCCGGCCCTGAATGCAGGCAAAACACCCATGTGCAGAAAATAAATCAATTAAATACATAAATGTTAAAGACAAACAAAAAATAGATTGCCAGGACTTTGTGGTTGTGGAGAGTAGGAATGTTACAAATTCAGAGCCAAGATTATCTTGAGCTCTCTGTAATCTCTTTAATGGTCACTCATTGTCCACTTGTTATCTGCCCTGACACAGTCAGCAAAAACTTCTTGGGAGCTATTAACAGACCCCTAGCTTTCCTTTTTTTTTTTGTTCTGAAATATACTTTATTTTTTTTCCATTTTTTATTAGGTATTTAGCTCATTTACATTTCCAATGCTATACCAAAAGTCCCCCATACCCACCAACCCCCACTCCCCTACCCACCCACTCCCCCTTTTTGGCCCTGGCGTTACCCTGTACTGGGGCATATAAAGTTTGCGTGTCCAATGGGCCTCTCTTTCCAGTGATGGCCGACTAGGCCATCTTTTGATACATATGCAGCTAGAGTCAAGAGCTCCGGGATACTGGTTAGTTCATTATGTTGTTCCGCCTATAGGGTTGCAGATCCCTTTAGCTCCTTGGGTACTTTCTCTAGCTCCTCCATTGGGAGCCCTGTGATCCATTCATTAGCTGACTGTGAGCATCCACTTCTGTGTTTGCTAGGCCCCGGCATAGTCTCACAAGAGACAGCTACATCTGGGTCCTTTCGATAAAATCTTGCTAGTGTATGCAATGGTGTCAGCGTTTGGATGCTGATTATGGGGTGGATCCCTGGATATGGCAGTCTCTACATGGACCATCCTTTCATCTCAGCTCCAAACTTTGTCTCTGTAACTCCTTCCCAGGGTGTTTTGTTCCCACTTCTAAGGAGGGGCATAGTGTCCACACTTCAGTCTTCATTTTTCTTGAGTTTCATGTGTTTAGGAAATTGTATCTTATATCTTGGGTATCCTAGGTTTTGGGCTAATATCCACTTATCAGTGAGTACATATTGTGTGAGTTCCTTTGTGAATGTGTTACCTCACTCAGGATGATGCCCTCCAGGTCCATCCATTTGGCTAGGAATTTCATAAATTCATTCTTTTTAATAGCTGAGTAGTACTCCATTGTGTAGATGTACCACATTTTCTGTATCCATTCCTCTGTTGAGGGGCATCTGGGTTCTTTCCAGCTTCTGGCTATTATAAATAAGGCTGCTATGAACATAGTGGAGCATGTGTCCTTCTTACCAGTTGGGGCATCTTCTGGATATATGCCCAGGAGAGGTATTGCTGGATCCTCCGGTAGTACTATGTCCAATTTTCTGAGGAACCACCAGACTGATTTTCAGAGTGGTTGTACAAGCCTGCAATCCCACCAACAATGGAGGAGTGTTCCTCTTTCTCCACATCCATGCCAGCATCTGCTGTCACCTGAATTTTTGATCTTAGCCATTCTGACTGGTGTGAGGTGGAATCTCAGGGTTGTTTTGATTTGCATTTCCCTGATGATTAAGGATGTTGAACATTTTTTCAGGTGCTTCTCTGCCATTCGGTATTCCTCAGGTGAGAATTCTTTGTTCAGTTCTGAGCCCCATTTTTTAATGGGGTTATTTGATTTTCTGAAGTCCACCTTCTTGAGTTCTTTATATATGTTGGATATTAGTCCCCTATCTGATTTAGGATAGGTAAAGATCCTTTCCCCATCTGTTGGTGGTCTTTTTGTCTTATTGACGGTGTCTTTTGCCTTGCAGAAACTTTGGGGTTTCATTAGGTCCCATTTGTCAATTCTCGATCTTACAGCACAAGCCATTGCTGTTCTGTTCAGGAATTTTTCCCCTGTGCCCATATCTTCAAGGCTTTTCCCCACTTTCTCCTCTATAAGTTTCAGTGTCTCTGCTTTTATGTGAAGTTCCTTGATCCACTTAGATTTGACCTTAGTACAAGGAGATAAGTATGGATCGATTCGCATTCTTCTACATGATAACAACCAGTTGTGCCAGCACCAATTGTTGAAAATGCTGTCTTTCTTCCACTGGATGGTTTTAGCTCCCTTGTCGAAGATCAAGTGACCATAGGTGTGTGGGTTCATTTCTGGGTCTTCAATTCTATTCCATTGGTCTACTGGTCTGTCTCTATACCAGTACCATGCAGTTTTTATCACAATTGCTCTGTAGTAAAGCTTTAGATCAGGCATGGTGATTCCACCAGAGGTTCTTTTATCCTTGAGAAGACTTTTTGCTATCCTAGGTTTTTTGTTATTCCAGATGAATTTGCAAATTGCTCCTTCCAATTCGTTGAAGAATTGAGTTGGAATTTTGATGGGGATTGCATTGAATCTGTAGATTGCTTTTGGCAAGATAGCCATTTTTACAATGTTGATCCTGCCAATCCATGAGCATGGGAGATCTTTCCATCTTCTGAGATCTTCTTTAATTTCTTTCTTCAGAGATTTGAAGTTTTTATCATATAGATCTTTCACTTCCTTAGTTAGAGTCACGCCAAGATATTTTATATTATTTGTGACTATTGAGAAGGGTGTTTCCCTAATTTCTTTCTCAGCCTGTTTATTCTTTGTATAGAAAAAGGCCATTTACTTGTTTGAGTTTATTTTATATCCAGCTACTTCACCAAAGCTGTTTATCAGGTTTAGGAGTTCTCTGGTAGAATTTTTAGGGTCACTTATATATACTATCATATCATCTGCAAAAAGTGATATTTTGACTTCCTCTTTTCCAATTTGTATCCCCTTGATCTCCTTTTGTTGTCGAATTGCTCTGGCTAATACTTCAAGTACTATGTTGAAAAGGTAGGGAGAAAGTGGGCAGCCTTGTCTAGTCCCTGATTTTAGTGGGATTGCTTCCAGCTTCTCTCCATTTACTTTGATGTTGGCTACTGGTTTGCTGTAGATTGCTTTTATCATGTTTAGGTATGGGCCTTGAATTCCTGATCTTTCCAACACTTTTATCATGAATGGGTGTTGGATCTTGTCAAATGCTTTTTCTGCATCTAACGAGATGATCATGTAGTTTTTGTCTTTGAGTTTGTTTATATAATGGATTACATTGATGGATTTTCTTATATTAAACCATCCCTGCATCCCTGGAGACCCCTAGCTTTCCTAGCCCCCCAAGTTAAGACTGTTATCAGACAGCATCTGAGACCTCCCACAGAGACCTCTCTCCTTCGCTGGAAGGCACCTGTCAGATGTTTTCACCTACGTTTACAGGGACCGAATCCAGTAGGATTAGTACAATTTGAAGAGTCCCCCTCCTCATCCAGACAACTCGCTAAGGAATGCCACATGGATGGACTGGCTTGTACCTTGTTCGGCAGCTCGTAGCTTCTAGAACTGTAAGTAAACAGATCTCTCCTAGAGTTATTTCTGTGATAAAACACTTTGACCCAACTTACAGAGGAAAGGATTTATTCATTTCAGCTTTCAACTCTCAGGTCAGTGAGGGAAGCCAGGACAGAAACTCGAGGCTGGAACCTGGAAGCCCGAACTGAGGCAGAGACCATGAAGGAATGCTGCTTACTGGCTTGCTCCACGTGACTTGCTCAGCCTGCTTTCTTTCTTTCTTTCTTTCTTTCTTTCTTTCTTTCTTTCTTTCTTTCTTTCTTTCTTTCTTTCTTTCTTGTTTGTGTTTATTTGTTTGTTTTGTTGTTTTGTTTTCTTTGTTTTGTTTTGTTTTTTGAGACAGGGTTTCTCTGTATAGCTCTGACTGTCCTGGAACTCAGTTTGTAGGCCAGTCTGGCCTAGAGCTCAGAAATCCGCCTGCCTCTGCCTCCCAAGTGCTGCCTGTTTTCTTATTGAACCCAGTATCACCTGTCTAAGGATGACATCAACCATCAATAAAGAAAATGCCCAAAAGCCTTGCCCACAGGCCAATCTTAGGGAGAAATTCCTAAAAACAAAACAAAAACAAAAACAAAGCCAAAAACCAATCAGGACATGGCCTTTACTGTTGAAGCCACAAGAGTATTTTGTGCTGACAGTCTGAGCAGATGAGTCCCACTGGACAGATCATTCCTCACATAATTTCTGATGCGTGGCTGCATGCTAGGAGTTCTCAGAAGTCCTGCATGAAACAAAGGGGCTCTATCTCCTGGGTGCTGCTCTCAAGTCGCATCTTTGGAATCAGAGTTTGAGGATATGAGCCAGGACTTCCCATCTCTGGAACCATTTCCCCCCTATGGAGTCAGGGCGGTAGCTCAGTGGGTAAAGCATCTGCCATGCAGGCGTGAGAACCAGAGTTCATTAAAAAAAATATTAATTCTATGTGCTTGTTGCCAGTGCACATGCCTGTGTGCCACATATGCATACGCAGACACACCAAAAAAATCTCTTTCTGCAACTACGTCTTGCACATAGGGTTCTCGGCTTTACATCACTTTAAATCAGAGAGTGGTGATTGGGTGCTTGTAGATTCAGAGACAGGAGCACAGCTGGTTGGGCAGACCTTAGATAGAAGCATGGCTCTGTCTGGAGTGGTCCCAGTATTCTTCTGAGCCTTGTGAGAGCTGTGTGTGTTATCACACACCTGTTATCCTCACACTTCAAAAGCCGAGGGAGTACCAAAAGTGTGAGGCCAGCCAGCCCGGACTATAAAAGCAAGAGTCAGTCAGTCTCTCTCTCTCTCTCTCTCTCTCTCTCTCTCTCTCTCTCTCTCTCTCTCTCTCTTTCTCTCTTTCCTTTTTAGTTATTATAAGTCATTTTCTTTTTATTTCTTTTTTATTGGATAGTTTCTTTATTTACTTTTCAAATGTTTTCCGCTTTCCAGGTCTCCCCTTTGGAAATCGCCTATCCCATCTCCCTCCCCCTGCCTCTATGAGGGTGCCCCCACCCACCCACCTATCCACTCTCATTTTTCTACCCTGGGACTCACCTACACTGGGGCATCAAACACGCTCAGGCCCAAGGGCCTCTCCTCCCACTGATGTCCAACAAGTCCATCCTCTGCCACACATGTGGCCAGTGTCATGGGTCGCTCCATGTGTATTCTTTGGTTGGTGGTCGAGTCCCCAGGAGCTCCGAGGGGCCTGGCCTGTTGACACTGTTGCTCCCTCCATGGGACTGCAGACCCCCTCAGCTCCTTCAGTCCCTTCTCCAACTCCTCCACTGGGGACCCATGAGCTCAGTCCAACGATTGGCTACAAGCATCTGCCTCTGTATTTGTCAGGCTCTGGCAGGGCCTCTCAGGAGATGGCCATATCAGGCTTCCATCAGCAAGCACTTCCTGGCATCCACAATAGTGTCTGGGTTTGGTGGCTGTACATGGAAAGGATCCCCAGGTGTGGCAGTATCTGGATGGCCTTTCCTTCAGTCTCTGCTTCACACTTTTTCTCCATATTTCCTCCTGTGAGTATTTTGTTCACTCTAAGAAGTACTGAAACATCCACACTTTGGTCTTCCTTCTTTAGGCTGCATATGGTCTGTGAATTGTATCTTGGGTATTCCGAACTTCTGGGCTAATATCCACTTATCATTGAGTGTATACCATGTGTGTTCTTTTGTGATTGGGTTACCTCATTCAGGATGATATTTTCAAGTCCATCCATTTGCCTGTGAATTTCATGAATTCATTCTTTTTAATAGCTGAGTAGCAGTCCGTTGTGTAAATGTACCACATTTTCTGTATCCATTCCTCTGTTGAGGGGCATCTGGGTTCTTTCCAGCTTCTGGCTGTTATAAATAAGGCTGCTGTGAACATAGTGAAGCATGTGTCCTTGCTGGGACCCAGCTGGCTACTCCAGAGAACTCCTGGGAGAATATTAGAGAATCTTCTGGGTATATTCCCAGGAGTGTTACAGCTGGGTCCTCAGGTAATACTATGTCTAATTTTCTGAGGAACCACCAGACTGATTTCCAGAGTGGTTGTACAAGCTTGCAATCCTACCAACAATGGAGGAGTGTTCCTCTTTCTCCACATCCTCACCAGCATCTGCTGTCACCTGAGCTTTTGATCTTAGCCATTCTGACTGGTGTGAGGTGGAATCTTAGGGTTATTTTGATTTGCATTTTCCTGATGACTAAGGATGTTGAACATTTCTTTAGGTGCTTCTCAGCCATTCAAGTTTCCTAAACTTGAGAATTCTCTGTTTAGCTCTGTTCCTCATTTTAAAAATAGGGTTATTTGGTTCTCTGGAGTCTAATTTCTTGAGTTCTTTGTATACATTGGATATTAGCCCTTTATCAGATGTGAGATTGGGAAGGACACTTCATACTCATCAAAGGAAAAGACTCTATTTCAAAACAACAAGTTCTCTTGTTATGTGGGACGTTTAAGGCATGATGATCCCCTGAGTATGAGAGTTCAAGACTCTGCTCTTGCCCTCTTGCTCTGTTGCTCTTCCCTTCTTGCTCCCACTCTGTCCCCTTGCTCCTTCCCTATCCCCTTCCCCACTCTCGTCATGTGCTCATGGCCGGTCTCTACTCTCTACTTCTCTACTCTCTCTGCCTTTCTCTGCCTCTATATCCTCTTAACTCCCCTCCCCATGCCCTGAGTAAACTCTATTCTATACTAGAGAGAGAGAGAGAGAGAGTTCAAGACTCTCCTGGGAAACAGAGACCCCCATTCTCACACTGTCAAAATCTCCATTTGTCCATTCTCCAAATAGTGAGCGCCTACAAAGCATCTGGCACTTAATCCCTGCACACGGCATTAACCAGCAGCTATTCTGCATGCTACCAGCAGATGGCAGTAGTGGGTGGTGACAATTTGGATTAAAACTTGACAGTTTCCCTGAACCTGTCCTCAAAACGACTTTATTAGTGCTCATGTGTATCCAAGGGACATTTTTGGGTTGAAAGTTCCACATCTGAAATATAATTATAAGTGTAGTTATAAATGACTGGAGGATGAGAGATTCAACGCATCAAAAGTTCTCATCACAAGGAATGGGCTCACAGATAAGACATATTATTTAGCATGACTGATACTGATCTCCTGACATTTTACAAAATGTCAATCTGCCAAAAAAAGAGGAATCAAATCAAACGCTGAAAGGAGACTGCTTGGCAGGACACCAGCAACTTGCACCGCAAGAAAACCAGTATGACAGATCCCAACACAAACAGTTAGACAACCGTGTAGAGGAAGGCAAGAAGCTGGAAAGAAATTGAAGTGGGTGCTTTTTCCACAGGACATTTGGAAACATTCAGGCTGTCACTCCTTTGTTAACCCAAGGTCTTCAAGGATCCTGGGTGGCTCTGTTGACCAGGGGGTATCTGGCTTGCAAATGGAGCTCATAGCCATACAGCCAAGGAATTACAAAGCCACTAGAAAGCTAGGTTTGACTCGAGCTCATTGTTTCTTGGACAGAAAGAACACAGATGGACTACCAAATGACTCAGTTAAATAGATCCATAATTTGGAAGCCTCAGAGTGAACTTACCTCACTTCCTGTAAAGATTGAGGGTGGGGGGAATAGAGGACACAATTAGAGGTGAGGGTCGGGGAAAAGAATGATTTCATCATGGGAGTAAACATAAACTCTAAGGGATGGATGATGTCAGAGGAATCTCAAGCATTCTGTTAGAGACAAACAAGTTCTCTCCTCCAGCTAGGCAAGCACCCCACGAACCGAGCTACATCCCCAGCCCAGCAAAGACGACTTTTGCACAGAGATCACCACAGCCTGAACTGATGATGGGTGTCATCAGTTGCTGTAACGATGACCTCATTTTTCTAATGATTCATATGATCAAAAACGAAGAGGAAGAGAACTGCACACAATGCGGATAGCATCTGTGTCTTAAGATCCTCGGGTATCAGCTCTTAGGGTAACTCCTCACTCAGCAAGATGTGGATCAGCAGGTAAGCATCCTTGCTGCCAAGCTTAATGATCAGAGGGTGAGCCCCAGGACCTAGCTGGAGAGAGAACCAGTCCCCACGAGTTTGCCCTCTGACGGCTGTGTGAATGTTTTGGCACACACACACACACACACACACACACAAAATGTCACGTGAGTAGATTTGTTTAAGTTCGGAAATTTGAAAGTTTTTTTTTCCCAAACTGCTGCCATGGACTTTAAGGTTGACTTATTCCTTTTGTTTATTTAGTTTTTGTTTCTTTAGGCAGGGTCTCGCTATGCAGCCCTGGCTGGCATGGATCTCACTGAGATCCACCTGCTTCAAATCCCAAGTGCTAGGAGCAAGATTGTTCATCCCGATGCCAGGCACTGCACCTATTTCTTAGCCTGGCTGCAAAGATGCCCGTACTTTTCCTGAGAGTAGGAACGTGATGGTTAAAGAGAACACAGATAGTGACTATCAAAAACAAACACAGCTCCCAGCTCCAGTTACCTGGCAAACGTGCCTCTCTCCCCTCATCAAGGGAGCTTCTTTTTGCAGCAGGTAGACACCATTGCAGAAAACCACAAGTGGTCAAAATGTAGAGAACAACTGTCCCAGGGGTGCCTTGCCTCCGTGGACACATCTACAGCACAACTCCTGCACATAAGGCTCAGAGAGCTTCACAGAAGAAGGGTCAGGATGATTCGAAGAGTCAGAGGATCAGGAAATCAGCCGTGAGACTGTGTCTCCTAGAAGTGACAGGGACGCTGCATCCATGTGTTGCAGAGACCCAGATCTTAGTTCAACGGACTCCATGGTGCAAGTACTGTTCAGGCCATAAAACCTGGCATGTAGAGAGTACTACCCGCCAAGATGAAACAAAGACTTGATCCATCAAAGTTCACGGTTCTGGGGAAGTCTCCAAATGTACTAACCTTGCCTGTTGTCTTCTGAAGTTCTGCTTCTGGCTAACTGTTCTTGCTAAGTGGACTACTTCAACCAAGGATATGGGTTTTGTGCTTAAGGTTCAGTGCCACACTGGGATCCTCAACAGTATAGCCTCTGGCCAGCTAATAAACACTTTGCATTGGCTTAGCCAGTTGAGCGGTCTTCATTGGTATCCCACCACTTAGGATACATTAACACTATGGCTGTCTAAAGACCTAAGCAATGACACCAAGGGACATGCTAAAGTGGGTGAGGGAAATCTAATGGGACTCCATCCCTAGACAAAGAAAGAGCTCCAGGCATCTAAAGACTGCGGAGAGGAGAGTTAGTCTCCCTCACGCATGAGCTCCCTAATTGGTTGCACAGCATCCGGTTGTCAGACCTGAAATCATATAATCATATACACTGAAACAACACTAGGCTGAACCTGAAGGTTGCATGCCTCTCTCTCTCTGTCTCTGTCTCTGTCTCTCTCTCTCTGTCTCTCTCTGTCTCTCTCTGTCTCTCTGTCTCTCTCTCTCTCTCTCTCTCTGTGTGTGTGTGTGTGTGTGTTTCCTTTCATTTTTGTTTTGATAGGATCTCATGTAGCCTAGGCTGGCCTTGAACTGAGTGATTCTATTGCTTTAGCCTTTGGAGTGCTAGAATTCCAGGTATGAGCCACCAATTCTGATGACTCATTTTCTCTGTTTGATGGGAGAAAGAATTGATCCCTGATCTATCACAGCCAGTCCCACCCTCCTCCACAGCCACAAACTCTTAGGCTCCCCGCATTTCTGTGCCGCCTACCCTCACATGTCCCCTGCCTGGATTGGTTATCCTCTCTGAATGTCATGTTAGAGGCCTCCAAGAACATCTGCCTGGCTGCACACGTTTCACAACAAGGCATAGCCATGTCGCTCTGAAGTTCCACACCCAGGATCAGCACTTGCCAAGTAGTCAACAGAGGGGAACAGGTGGCCTTTTGTTGCCCAGTCCCCAGATGTCAAAGCTGTTGATGTGAAACATTGTTATCCCCTCAAGCAGAGTAAGAGGGAGTTTATTCTGAGCCAAATACAATAAAGCATGGCCTGGAAACAGGGACTTGGGTGGTTTCAGATCATAGAAATGGTTATATGAACTTCCACCATCACAGAACAACAACAAAAAGTCATAAGAGACTGCTTACCAAATGCTTTGGTAGGGACAGCAGGAAGGTAGGTAACAGCAAAGAGGACATGTTGTTGCTATATAGATTTTAGATCTGTATGATGTTATCTAGTGATGCTGTTAGTTAGGGGGTTGGTGGAAGCTAGTAGTCTGCTAAGAAAATAGTCCTAAGATTTTATCCAATAGTCAAAAGAATGTTAAGTCCAGTACAGAAAGAAGGTAATAAACGACTGTTAGTGGGATTGCTGATGGCTCAATATACATTTTGCTTTAGAGCTATAACATCCTAACTCTGCACGCTCAGGAGGTTGTAGTTAGTCAGCCTGGCAGAATCTTCCATGTAGGCATGCGTTTTCTCCTGTGGACTTGAGTTCACAGTGCCACAGACTTTTCATATAAGGTTACTAATAACCCAGCAGAGAAGTTCTGGGAATGAAGCTGAGTAGGATGCTTGGCTGCATATATGAAGCACTACATAAACCTGGGCAAGGTGGCCTGCAACCGGTGGATATGGGACGGTACAGGTTTCAGATCATCCTTGGCTCCCTAGAGAGCTTGTGCTACACAGAATCCCGTCTTGAAAACTTAGCGGAGGAGTCCTTTAGTCATTGTCTCAGGTTATAAACCTTGTTGCTGATTTTTGGCAACTCATTAGAGTGGTTTGGGGCTATATTTGGAAGTAGATTTCTCTGAATCCCTCCCCCTTTGCATATGGTGTCATAATTGGGAGTTTTAGGGCAGAAGCCCTGACTACTGAAGCCCTAGCAGGCTGAATGGGCCACGTATTCTGACACCCAATTAAAGAGACAGTCATGGTAGAATAATAGAGATGAATTCACATGTTGTAGAGGAAACAGATGGGGTGCGGGGGGGGGGGGGGTCCAGGGACTAAGGTTGATCTTCACGGCACACACACTTTGTGTTAGAGCAAAGAAAGAGCGAGGGCAGGAGGACAAGAGGTGTCGCTGAGTCTGCAGTCCTGGTCAGGGCGTGGTCGGCTTCACTGCTGTCTCCACTCCCGAGAAGATCCCATAGTGCTCAGGTCAAGCTGGTTCTGAGGAGGTGATTATATCTGCCCCGGTGTAACCTCGCCCCTATGATAATTGTCCCCTTCCCTCGTCTGGGGTGGTGTCCTGCCCAGCCAGTTTTTACAGTTTTTGCCAACTGCAGATTTATGTCAGTGGCTACTTTTGTGCCCTGGGAGTGGGTGAGGCACTAAGGTGGACAGACACTTGCCTGAGTGATTGACCCAAATGTGCAGAGAGGAGCAGCTCACTGGGCACTGGGAGGAGTCAGAGAGAAGCAGAGTTTGCAGGCTCTGGTCCTGCTTGAGTCACCTTGGGCTCTTCAGCAAAAGCAGCTTCGTGGTTATTTTCAGTTATGGACATCTGCGTGTGAGCATGTGCACATGAGTGCAGGTGGTTGCGTTAAGAGGAGTGCTCCAGGCTAGACGAGGCCTGGAGTTCCAAGCAGTTGTAAGCTGACAGACCTGGAACTCCGGTCCTCTGGAAAAGCACTCTTAATCACCTAGTCATTGCTCCAGCCCTCAGAAAAGCAGCTCTCAGTGCCTGCTTGTGACCTCTGGCCTTTACCTCATCTGCTTCTGACTAGGTGGTTTTGGAGTTCACCTCCAAAGTTAGGCAACTAAGAACAGCAGGGGACAGTGCGAGGTGGAGAGGAATTGAATAGCCAGTCTGTGTCATCAGACGCTTTCCCCCTCGCTCCTTCACACCTGCTTCCCACTCAGCGATAACTTAAGTCTCAGTTCCTGGGGTTTTTCTTTTTCAGATTTTGAGACAGATTCTTATCTAGCCCAGCCCAGTTCCTAACCTGGTGTAGCTTAGGATGTTCATGAATACTGGTCCTGCTGCCTTCACCTCCCAAGAGCTGGGATTAAGCCATCTCACCCTGAGGTTGTTCTGGAGTTCTGTGATAATTGTGTTTTGGATGTGAAATGTTCCCAACAGGTTCAAATGTTTGAACACCTGATCTCCAGCTGGTGGCGCTGTTTTAGAAGGCCGTGGACACTTTAGGGAGTAGAGCCTTGTGGGAGGAAGTTGATCACTTGATGTCCATTTTCTGCTTCCTAAATAGCAACATGCCATGACTATCCACCTCACAGTCCTGCCTCCATGCCTTCCCCATCAAGATAGACAGTAACTTCGAACTTCAAGCCAACACTTTTTCCCTTAAGGTGCTTCTTGTTGAGCCCTTGACTTCAGAACTAGGAAAAGCCACTGATACAGAAAATTGGGGTTCTGGGCTACAGCTGAGTTGGCAGTGGGCTTGCTGACCATGTACGGTGCCCTGGGTTTAATCGCCAGCATGGCACAGATTGGGCATAACCGTGATGCCTGCAATCTTGGCACTTAGGAAGTAGAGTCAAGAAGATTAGCATTCTTGGGCCTTTTCCCCTGGCTAGAAGCCACTGGACGGGTGGAGTTACTGGAAAGGATACCAATCATCAGAGTTCCAGCAGCCTTCCTCAAAAAGTCCCTGAAACTGAAAGTTCCCAATGGATGGGCACAGTTAAGCTAACAAAACATAAATAGCTTGCTCCCTGTGATGCTGTTTCTACACATGAGCTGCTTCCACAGAACGGCCCATGTACTGCCAGGGTGGTGCTGGGTTGGTGTCATGACCAAGATCTGGGCAGGTAGAAAAACAGCTTTAGGTACAGAGACTTCAGTAGAGGCTCCAAGAGTGTGGCCCAAGGGTTCCTCTATATCTTGGAGTTGCTGAAAATGATTGAAAGGACCAAGATGGGGGCTACAACTAACACCCCAGGAACAGAGAGATCTGGGCAGGACTACAATACAGGTGGCAGCTGCCAACAAGACGCCTTAGAACAAAGGCTGCAGAGTTAATACATTGCCTCATCTGCTAAAAGAAAGACAATCCTCAGTTACATAGTGAGTTACAAAAAGCCATCCCAGGCAATATGACACAGAGAGAAAGAGGGAGGGAGGGAGGGAGAGGCAGAGGCAGAGCCAGAGCTAGTCTATGTTGCTACATTGGGAAGAACAACTGATATTTTCACAGTCATTGGCATGCAGGTTACGTTTATTTCTTTGGCTTTACCTTATAAATATATTTGTCTTATTTGTATTTATGTGTGCCCATGTGCCCATGTACAGGTGTCCAAATTGGCATATAAGTAGGTGTGAGCCTGATGGGGGTGATGGGAAGTGAACTCAGGACCTCTGCAAGAGCATAGCTTACTGACCTGCTGAGCCATCTCTCCAGCCCCTATGTTGGTCTTTTTGAGACAGGGGAGTCTTGAACTCAAGCACTCTCTCTGCCTCTTGAGTGCTGATATTGCAAGGGTGAGCCACCACACCTGGCTTGAACTTTAGGTTTAAACAGAGGAGGAGGAGGAGCTGAGAATATAGCTCTGTTAGTAGAGTGCCTGCTGAGAATGCACAAAGTCCCAGATTAAATCCCTGGTGGCACCACATCTGGGCATGATGTCACACACCTGCCAGCCCAGGTGGAAGATCATAGAATCAAGGTCACCCTTGACGACAGAGTGAGTTCTAGGCCAGGCTGGGCTACAGGAGATGCTGCCTCTAATTACAATAAACAAGCAGGTGAATGGATAGAAGAACAGATGTGGGTTGGAGAGACAGTTCAACTGTTAGCAGCTCTTGTCGCTCCGGCCCAGGACCTGGGTTTGTCTCCCATCATCCCTACCAGGAGATTGATCATCTGTATGTCTAGTTGCAGGGGATCCAGCACCCTTTTCTGGGTTCCTGAGACTCCTCTCCCTAATGCCTCTGACATGGTCCTACTTTCCTGGCTTCTGGGGTTATGTACGCGTATCTGAAGACTTGGAGCTGGTAGCCACCGACAGGAAGGAGAATGTGGCATCTGTTTTACTGGGCTTAATATAATACGCTTCAGTTCCTCCCACTTACCTGCAAATTTCATGATTTCACTTTTCCTTGTGGCTGAACAGCATTTCACGGCTGCATGGACCACGTGTTCATTAGTCACTCCTTACTTGCCGAAGGCACTTTGGTTATTTCTATTTCCTAGCTACTGGAACAGGGAAGCAAGCAGTGAACATGGCTGAGCGAGTATGTATAGAGATGGCCGTGATGTCTTTTGGGTCATATGCTAAAGCGTGGTCTAGCCAGGTCTTAAAGTAGACTTTCGGTTTTTTGATGATTATTTTCATCTTGAGGATGATGATGTGTGCTGTGGATCCTCTGCTTGGAGGTAGCTTTAATTCCTTGTCACAGAGATGTCACAGATCAGACCTGTTTGGTTTGGAATCAAGGGTGACTCTAGAGGACTTACGCCTTGGAAAGGGTAAGAGGTTAGTTAGGCAGACAGCCCAGCAGAGGCTGGAGCTGAGCTGTAGTAAAGGAGACAGACAGGAAGTGAAGGTAGAGATGCCTCCCATTCATGCTGCTTTTGGTTACACTGTATTTTCCATGTGGAGGTGAGGTGGGGTGGGGGTGGGAGTGGGAGTGGGGATGGGGTGGTGGGGTGGTGGGGTGGTGGTGTAGGGTGTGGTGGTTTAGGGTGGTGTCAGTGCTTCTTTGTTGGTTTGTTTTAAGACAGGGACTCACTATGTAGGTCTGGCTGTTCTGGAACTCACAGAGGTCCACTTGCCTCTGTTTCTAGAGAGCTGGGGTTAAAGAGACTCTCTCTCTCTCTCTCTCTCTCTCTCTCTCTCTCTCTCTCTCTCTCTCACACACACACACACACACACACACACACAAAACCACACAAGAATTTTAAAATACTAAGTACCCAACTCACTTAGTTGAGTGAACTTTTGCAAATGGATCTTTTGAACGTCTAGAAACTTGGTGGCAGATGCCTTTAATTCCATCAGTGAGAAGGCAGACACAGGCACATCCCTTTGAGTTCCAGGCCAGCCTAGGCTACATAGCAAGTTCTGCATAGAGAAACTCTGTTTCAGAAAACAACCAGAACAAAACAATCTCTCAGTTGTGTGTGGTGTCCCACATCTTTAATCCCAGCACTCAGGAGGCTGGGACAGGATGCTTTCTATGAGTTTAGAGATAGCCTGGATTTGACTAAAAAAATTGCCTTGAACTTAGAGAAGCTCCTTGGGTGACCGTAAAATGTGTTAGAGGTTCTCTAGATAGCACCCTAAGCAGAGAGAGGTGCAAGCCAGCCAAGGACATATCTAGCTCTCAGGGTTCAAAGGCAGTGTGATGACTGGTACATTGTATCAATCCTACATGAACCAATCCCCACTTCCCTACTAAGAGAAAGGGTGAGTCCTGTCACACAAAGTCATATGCTCCCTGCTCCCCCAACCCCATCTCTGTCACAGCACTAACTAAGTTAACTAAGCCTGTTTCCTTACAGTGTAAGGCCTTTCCATCTCCTGAAAACCTTTGAAAATAGACATCTTGCTTTGCTAGTGGGGACTGAAAAAGTTCTTCAGAGTCTCCTGCTCCCACTGCATTATCTACTGTAATGGTAATAAGCCTATTGCTTGAAGGACACAGTTCATCTTAGCTCCTCTCTCTTGACCACCCTCTCCTCTCCCTCCCTCAAAATGTAAAACTTAGAAGCTGCTTTTTCTAAAAGCTGGCATTGTCTCTGACTCCTCACTCGATCCCACGCAGTGACTACAGTCAGGTAGAAAGCCTTGTACCTCTGCCCTCATTTTGAGTCTGTCTTCTTTACCTGAAGTCAGGTTACTACTGCTTGACTGACTCTGCCTGTCTTCCTTGTCTACTGGACTTAGAATCATCTAGGAGATTCACCTCTAGGCATGTTTTTTGAGAGTGTTCCTAGAGAGAGTCAAGTGAAGGAGAGGGTCAAGTTGTGATGTGGCTGCGACTATCTAATGGAAAAAGCCAGCTGATCAGCAATATTTATGTCTCTGCTTCCTGACTATGGACACAACGTGAAGAACCAGCTCAGTCTCCTTCACCCAGGCCTTCCATCATGATGGCCTGTATCCCCTCAAACTGTGAGCCAAAATAAATTCTTCTATTCACTTGCTTTTTGTCAGGTAGCTGGTCACAGCAATGAGGAAAGAAAGTAATTAATACATAACCCATCTTATCCCTTGGTCATGATGAAGATGGAAACACATATCTGAATCACTGTCTCTTACTTTCCCCCTTGAGTGATCTTGGATACCAGAACCAATAGGACTGATCTATAAACACCTCTGTAACAAAGGATTGAAGCCCTATCTTACCTCCCAGCTATGTGGAGCTTGCCCTTGAGATGAGAAGCTACATCCTGGAGCAGCTCTTGTAGAAGCATAAGATTTGACCCCTTATGGTTGTATCAGGAATAAAGAGATTCGAGACAGGACCACACCCGGACCCAGGCTTCTCATCGTAATTCTTCCACCATTTAAACCTAGTGCGCATGTTTTGAGAGCTTGTGGTAGCTCAAGCTAGTTAACTGCAGCATCCAGGAGGCTGAGTCAGGAGGATTGATATGAATCTGAAACCAGCTTAATCTACACAGTGAGTTCCAGGCCAATGACAACAACAACCAAACTCCCCACACCCCTCTAAAGGTCACGATAGTACCCCAAGTCACTGAGCTCCATGGATCTGTCTTCCCAGTATGGCCATATTTAATCTCCTTTCTCTGCCTTTCACCATGCCTTGTCTCTTTTATTGGTACACTGGGATTGATGCCAAGATTGAGCAAATGTCAGAGCCCAGACTTCTGCCCTAACAGTCCAGTTTCTGAGCCAAGCCCAGTCACCTCCACACTTCCCTGGGAGTAGAGCCCAGGAACTCAGTGAGGGGGAACGAACACTGTAGAGAAACAAACCTTGGCCTGGAAATCTCATGTTCTCCACTCAAATTTGACTCTTAAGAGCATCCTGGCTTTGAAAAAGTCTCTCTGCAAATCTCAATTTGTCAATATGCCATGATAAAGATGTATTTATTACACTGAACCAAATTGCCTATGGGTTTCTTGGCTGTGCCAAACTGTCATCTCCTCCATGCTCTGTCAGTTATGTAGATGTAATGATAAATTGAGTATTTGTATTAGGAGTGGGGCACAAGAAGCAAATGTTAGTTGTCTTCAACAATTATGGAATGCATCTCATTGCATTACCCTTACAATAAGGAAGGGCTTCTTTGTATCATGTCACTATGATGGCCATTGATGTGCCGCTGTTTCTGAATTAATACCGAGCTGGTTTTTCTCCTTCTGCTCAGTGAGAGCTGCTACTTAGTACGTGTTTTTTATTGTTTTGTTGATTTTTTTCATTTCATATACATTGGCTTTATTAAAACATCTTTTTTTTCTGAAAATATTTTTTTTCAAAATACATTTTTAATTAGGTATTTTCTTCATTTACATTTCCAATGCTATCCCAAAAGTCCCCCATACCTTCCCCCCCATCCCCTACCCACCCACTCCCACTTCTTGGCCCTGGCATTCCCCTGTACTGAGGCATATAAAGTTTGCAAGACCAATGGGCCTCTCTTTCCAATGATGGCTGACTAGGGCATCTTCTGATACATATGCAGCTAGAGACATGAGCTCCGGGGGTACTGGTTAGTTCATATTGTTGTTCCACCTATAGGGTTGCAGGCCCCTTTAGCTCCTGTTTTGTTGATTTTTATTTTTACTTTTTTTGTATATGAGTAATGAGTATGCTGTCTCTGACACGCCAGAAGAGGGCATCAGATCCCACTACAGATGGTTGTGAGCCACCATGTGGTTGCTGGGAATTGAACTCAGGACCTCTAGAAGAGCAGCCAATGCTCTTAACCACCAAGCCATCTCTTCAGCCCTACGTAGTAGTTTTGTTAGTATTGTCAGAGAACTGTCAAGTGCAGGAAAGAAAAAGGAAAGAACATGCATGAGCCCAAGACCCAGCTACAGTGAAACCCAACCCCAGCTGCTGGGTTTCATCAACATCCTTATTCAGTATGACCCCCAGTACCTCTCATCGACTGTCTTAAGTAAAATGCAGGTTTTATATAATTTCACTTATTAAAGGCCCTTCACCTCTCATCGTCTCCCATGTTAAGTAAACAAGAAGCTATGTCTTCCTCCTGTTTTTCTTTTTCATTCTCCTTTCTTTCTTCTTCTCTCCTCCTATTTGTCTCTAACCCAACTCATGTAGTCCATGCTACCCTAGAATGTGCTATATACCTAAGAATGAGCTAGAACTCTACTGTCCCCACCTCCTGAGTGCTTCAATTACAGACCAGATTTGTATGGCCATGCCCATGAATGTGGTGCTGAAGACTAACGCTGGGGCTCTAGGCATGCTATGCAAGTACTCTATAAGCTGAACTGCACCCCAGTCTGTAAACTAAGTCTTCTTAAATATATTCCCAAATTATTTCACATCACAGACTTTATTTATTTATTTGGTGGTACTGGGAGTTCAATCAGGCATTCAGACATGAGACAGCCAAGTGCTGGTCACTTAGCTACACTATTGGTTGGCCCTACACACTTTTGAAACATCTCCATTAACACTGAGAAGGACATCTTTATCTTTTTATTTTATTTTAGGAGAGTCTCATTCTAACCAAGGCTGTCCTGGAACTAAGTAGTCCAATCTGGCTTTGAACTCTTTTTGTGTCGGGTTGCAAATATTAGTATTATAAGGGTGAGCTCTCAGTTCCATTTTATGTACTTCTTTATGAAGGACCCTTGATGCATGGTAGTTTCTAGGGTAGGAGATTTGTTTTACAATCTCTAAAAGGTACGGGGCAGAGATACAGTTCAGTGGTAGGACACTTTCCGATCCTGGCAAACCTCTGCTTTGCTTCCTCAATGAAGGAAACAGACAAATAAATACAAATAAATACATACAATTACATGGAAAGTGAAATGCTGTTAACTGGGTGTCTTAGGGTTTCACTGCTGTGAACAGACACCACGATCAAGCCAGCTCTTATAAGCACACATTTAATTGGGGCTGGCTTACAGGGTCAGAGGTTCAGTCCATTATCATCAAGGCGGGAGCATGGCAGTGCCCAGGCAGGCATGGTGCAGGAGGAGCTGAGGGTTCTATATTTTTATCCAAAAGCAGACAGTAGAAGACTGGCTTTCAGGCAACTAGGATGAGGATCCTAAAGCCCACACCCACAGTGACACTGTTCGTCCAACAAGGCTACACCTCCAAAAGAGTGCCACTCCCTGGGCCAAGCATATTCAGACCACCACACTGGTGTTGGTGAGATGACTCCAGGGATGCAGGTGCCTGCTGCCACTCCTGATGACCTGACTTCAGTCCCTGGGGCCCATGTGGTAGAACGAGAAGCTGGATCTCTCTCTCTCTCTCTCTCTCTCTCTCTCTCTCTCTCTCTCTCTCACACACACACACACACACATTTTTGGAAATGCTATTGGTTCTCACTGTCTTTGGCAAGATCAGAAAGTATCCTAGATAAGTTGGAGTTCTGTTAGCATACTGATCTCCCCATTTCAGTTTGTTTTGTCACCATGGGCTTAATCACTAGGCAAAAATTGGTCTAAAGATCTTAAGATATGAGGAAAGCATTAAGTACTTTTGACAACTACTTTATTCAGATTGTATTTTCTAATCATAATGGAAAGCAAAAATGTGCTATAGTGGCACAAATGTTCATGTTTGAATTTAAAATAACACACACATCATTTCCCAAATTAACCTTGTCATCCAGTATGTGTCAAATTTACCGCACTGTGTTTAACATCTTAAAGTGAGGTCTGGTTGGTACCCAGGGAAGGAACACTTGTCCAGCACACAAAGACCTGGGGTCAGTGAACAGCATGGAAGAGATGGGAAAATGCTGGGAAAATCTCACACCAGCCTGAGAGACTTCTGGAGAAGAACTACCATGAGTCAGGCTAGCATGGGCTACACAACATTTTTTAAACGTTCAAGTGCAGACCTGGTATCTTCTGCCTGTAATCAGAGTAAGGTGCATTCGGAGGTAGAAAGATCACCATGAGTTTGAAGCCTAACTTTGGCTAGAAAATGAGTTCCAGGTTAATTTAGCCTACAGAGTAAGACTCTATCTCAGAAAATAAAAAACAAAATCAAATAAAGTTTAGGGGGCTGCAGATGGAGCTTTGATGGTAGCATGCTTGCCTAAGATTTAGAAGCCTTGAGTTCTATCCTGACACCATAGAACCAGGCAGGATGGTGTGTGTGCCTATAATTCAGTATTCATGAAGTAGACAGGGAGGATTGAGAGTTCAAGGTCACCCTTGGCTACAAAGTAAGTTTGAGACCAGGTTGGGCTGTCAGTAACACCTTGTCTCAAAGTACCAAAAGGGTGGGGGAGTGACTTATCAGTTAGGAACACTAGATAGATACTCTTATATAGTACTATAGTTCATAGACTACATCTACATGAAGGCTTACAACCCTCCAGAAATCCAGCACCAGCGGCTGGGTGTCTTACACCTTCTTGTGGCCTCTTCAGGCATTGCATACAACTGGTGCACTAACACACACACACACACACACACACACACACACACAGACACACACACAGAGACACACACACATACACAGAAAATAAAGCTTAAAAAGAAATCTTAAAAAAATTATTAAACACAAAAATTGAGTGCTGGAATGCAGGGTTGGCACTCAACCTTCCAGTCCCCTTGTACCTCTCAGGCCAAAGAGACAACGATCTTTGTTCTTATATTCACAAGTTCCCTACTGTGTGGAGCCTTCAGGGCTATTTTTGAAACTTCACTAGTATGTCCCTGAAAAGAGCCTGTTAAGCCACAGGTATTTGAAAGGCTGTTTGGAGTGGTAATTTCCACCTTCTTCAGGTAGGATATATTGAGGGAATATGTAATTTAAACAAATTGCCAATGTTATTAACTGAGTTAAAGGTCTGAGGTAGAAAGCTCACGCTCACTGGTGTTTATTGGACATCTGCCTTATCCAGGTCATTGAGGCAGAGGCTCCTCCGGCAGTGTGCAAGAGGCCCTGGGTTCAATCTCCAACAGCACACAGATGTTTTCTACATTTCCTGCCTTCAAAGTGCCTACTGTTTAGTTAGGAAACCACCAACTCTCCCTTCCCCTACCCCAATCCAGGATTCAAGGGTTAAATGGTAAAACTGGACAAAGACACAAGAATAAAGGGAGGCCCTCGTATGTTTGAGCTTTTAAGTGTGTTGTGTTTCAGTCTTAGGAATCTCAGAGATCTGAAAAGCCCTGAAGAAATTTTATGAAGAAGGTACACAAATGATAGGTTTGTAAACAGTAAGAAGCAGATACCTGAAGAGAGTCTTGGAGAGAGTAGAGTCTGGGGGACTGGGAGAAGGCTCAACTGGTAAAGGCCGTTGTCAGAAAGCCGAGTTTGATCTCTGGGATGAACCCACAGAGGGATCAAACTGAATCCACAAGTTGTCCTGTGACCCCCACAAACCCCCAACTGGCCCATTATGTGCACATACAGTAATAGTACATTTAAAAGAATGGAGTCTCGCTGTCTGATTCAGGGATGGAGTGGGGTGAACCAGGTGGGAAGGGGAAGCCATCATCAGATTATCTGCTGTAGAAGGTATGGTTCCAGCACTACAAGCACCGTTTTCATTAGAATACTTGTAAGAAATCTCTTGACTGTTGAAGGAAGGGATGGGGGAGCCAATAGTACCTTACGTGAGATTCCAGCTGCTCTCTTCTACACTCGGAGCCAGTGGTATGTGATTTGGCCCTAACTGCCTGTGGCTGTGTATATAAAATGTGGACTCCCAGTTAAAAGTGGGGCTCCATTTGTAGAGCTGTGAGGAAATCTTCATCCATGTAAGGGTACATGACTGCTTTAGGGTCACCCACACTCCAGTAAGTAACCCCTCACCCGTGTTCTGTGTAAGTCCAGTAACCACATTGGTTCTCCAAGATGGACTTTGATGAAACGGAACTCTGTGGTTGGAGCCCTGCAAGGAGGGTGTCTGTTTACAGTCTTCCCAAGGAAAGAGCTCAACCAGCAGTACTCTAGAGGAAACTAAACATTGTTCTTAGAAAAGCAAGGTCCATAGCAGTCTTCAAAACCAGACTACCAACTCAGCCTAATAGCACATGCCAGGATCCTGGCACCTGGAGGCCGAGGCAGGAGAACTGTGGCCTAGCCTACCAGTGAGACACTTAAAAAAAAAAAAAAAAAAAAAAGGAAAAAAAAAATCAAACCACCAATAGTAGACTTAACAGTCAGATGTTTCCCTGTGACACCGGCACTCTGAAAGGCAGAGGGAGACAGATCTTTGCTTTGTAGACATGACAAGCTTGGTCTAGTTAGCAAGTTCCAGGCCAACCTGGGTTACATATTGAGACCCTGTCTCAAAAACTAACCCACCCACCCATCCACCAACCAATACAACTACAATAACAGAACCTAAGCTGCCAGAGGCCAGTGTTTCCCCCTCTTTTCCCCTCTCCCTCTTTTCAACCCTTTAAAGCAGGAACCTGATTGGTCAGTCAGGGACATTCTCTTTGGGTGATGGAAGTGCACATAAGTACTCCAGAACCTGAGATCTTTCCTCTGGGAAGGTTGGATGGGTTGGGTAAAATTGAATCAGATTTAGCAGCAGGAATATTCCAGCTTTTGGCAACCATGTCTGGTCCTCCGATTTGCCCCAAGCTTAAGGAGACTGGGTCGCCATTAAAAGGCATTTTCCAAAGGGGCCCCTGTCTTGCCATCTTACGGTTGTCTATTGATTGCATGTAGCTCTTAATCAACATAGATGGGGAATTAACAATGAGGGTGCGAAGACACAAGGCTCAGCGGGGCCCGAGATCCAGAAGTGCACGAAAGGATCTCAGAAAGCACTAGCTTCCGCGCTGGGGGCTCTGCAGCTCTGAGCCTCAGGGTCCATTGGCCTGCCTGGATTTGGGGGATAAACCCTCGCGCAGCCCGGGCCCTCCACGCTGGCAGCCAGCAGATGGCTCTCGGGCTCTCTCAACTGCACGGTCTATCCCTCTCCAGACGCAAGCGTCTGCTGCACCGAAGCGAGGCTGCGAGGAGGGGCGCCGAGCCCGGCGCCGCCGCAGCAGTCAAGGCAGCAGCCACCGCAGCCAAGCACCGCGTCGGTCCCCGGGCTGTGCCCCGCGCCGGGCACCGTGCGCCCAGGCCCGGAGGCCGGCCGGGGACCCGTGCGGAGGCCGCTCTCGCGAGGCGGGGAGGAGACGCAGGGGGACCAGGAGGAGGAGCAGGAGAGGGTGAAGGAGAGGAGGAGGAGCGGGAGAAGGGGAAGGAGGAGAGCAGAGCCGGCCCGCCCCTGCCCAGCCCAGCCCGCAGGAGGCCGAGACCAGCCAGGCGGCCCAACCCTCGCCTTCCGCTTCACCTACGCCCAAGGTGCGGCGCAGAGGCCGGGCTGCGCGGCGCCCGCCCGGGAAGAAGCCGGTGTTGCAGCCGCCTTGCGTTCGGCCCCTGAAGCAGCGAGCCGAGAGGGAGGCATGTAGCGACGGCCGCAGAGCCAGCTCGGATTTTCAACTCTTAGGATTTTTTTTTTTTTTTTTTTTTTTTTTTTTTGGTACTGCGGGCGCGCGGCAACCTTGGATCAACGCCCCGCTGCTCCGGCCGGCCCACTCTTTCCTTGCAAGCTGCGGCTTCCTCGCGGAAACATTAAAGGGTCTGAAGAAGGGCGCGGGGCCGAGAGTCAGAGAGTGGGACCCGGGATCTCCCCGCGCCCAGTGGGGCAACCATGACCGACGAGAGCTCCGATGTCCCCCGGGAGTTAATGGGTAAGCTTGGCGCGGGGGCCGACTGGCCATCTTTCTCTGCGCACACCTCCTTTCCGCCTCCCTTCCCATCTCCGTCCTCTCGCAGTCTCCGCGCTCTCCTGCGCAAGTGGCGTGGGGCAGGGTCGCCGGGGGAGGGGGCGGGGTGGGGGGAGAGGCTAGAAGTTTGCTGGCCCGATGGCCGCAGGAACTGGGTGCAGAGAGAGAAGAAGGAGTGGAGAGGAATCTGGAGCCCTGGGGGACTCCACGCAGATCTCCCTGCTCAGCCCCACCAGGTGAGTCAGGTTGGCGGAAGATGGAGCTGGAGGGGCGTCCCTTCCAGTGGCCAACTCCCTGGTCCCAAACTCTGGAAAGTCTGGTAAAGCCTAGCAAGGAGGATGCCTGGCGACTGTAGGTTCCCTCGGGCTCATGTCAGGCACCCTCCAGGAAATTCCCGTTTGGGGCTGCCCCTCTTACTGACGGCCTCAGGGATGGAGGCGCCCGTCCAGCGTCAGGACCCAGCCTGACAAGGCGTGGCTTTGAGGATTGAGTTGGAAGCTAGAGGGTTACCCGGCCGATGCCTTCTCAGTCCAGGAAATGGAGGGTTAATGATAAACGCCTCATTTTAATAATGATTAACCTGCCGACCACCTTCAGTCTCTTTGGGAACACGTGTGTTACCCTGTGCCAGGTGACTGGTTTGCTTGAGGCCCTTATTGGGGGAGGGGGTGTCTTCTTTTGGAGCAGAGGGCAGAGAGAGCATTGCTTGGAATTTAAGTCCTGGAGCTTAGCTTTATCTGGAAAGGTTAAATGGCAGAAGACAAATGGGCTAGGAGCGCTGGAAACCAGCGCTTATGCTCGTGTGGAGTGCGTTGACTTGCACTAAGGTGAATATGACTTTATGGACGTACTTTGAGCTCCAGTGACTGGTATTCCCTGAGGAATACTGGGCACACACTTGATGTTCCCTGGATTCCCTGGGCGCTGACAAGGAGGGAACGTTCTCACCGATTCACCATAGTCTGGAATTTGCCCCTCTGCTGTCCACCCAGCATTGATACTTGAGAGGGCATGGTGTGCCCCCGCAAAGCTGCTCACTCTGCAGGTAAAACTTGGCGGGAAGAAGCTGTTGCCCGTTTTGTATGGAACTCTGCCTTTGTTGAACTGAAAACATGCCAACACACACACACACACACACACACACACACACGAAGTAAGGTATTTGTGCACACCCCCTACTTTGTCTCCTCAATTTCGAGACTCTTTCTGAGACATTATCGAGTGGCCCATCCGGTTCTGGGTGTTTCCAACACCCTGCCTGAACACGAAACTAACGCTGGAGGCTCCAAAGATGCCTCCAAGGGTGGCAGATTTCTAGAAAATCATGTAGCATTGTCCTGGGACCTGAAGTTTAGGTGATTTGGACTCCAGATAAAGTGTAAACGGTGAAATAAAAAGATGCTGCTGTTTATCAGCGGTTCTCAGTACTTAAGTATGTTTAAAAGGTGAATTTGACCCCTCTTTTGAAAGGAACTTTTGTGTTGAGTCAGTATTGTATATTGGTGATTTTGGAAGGATGGTGGCTCGAAGGACCCTTCTCCAGCTAACCATTTGGTGTATTCTCTTCATTGCCCTTCTGTGGTTTGTCTAATAGCATTTTCCTAGGCCTCTGTGTTGTCTGGTTAGGCTTTGGTGGTGGTGGGGTTCACCGATGTTGCTGGTTCCAGGAGCTCACAAGCATTTTAGCTGATCAGTTAAAACAGACTGCAAAGGCCTCGCTGCCTTTTCCTAAACTTCTCCTTTAAGGCCTGTAAGCTGTGTATGACATATCTTTCTATTAAAGGTTTTGTTGTTGTTTTGTTTTTTGTTTTAAAGACAAGGATTCTTGTAGCCCAAGATAGGTGCCGACTCACTAGATGAGTCTGACCTTAAGCTATTCTCACTCTCCCTCCTGCCTCAGTCTCCTGAATGCTGGTTTACATGTGTGCGCTGCCCTTAGGCTTTTATGGAATAGTTTTAAATACAGAAATCAGAGGGTGTGTGTGTGTGTGTGTGTGTGTGTGTGTGTGACAGTGGCCCAGGCTTTTAGTCCTAGCACTGGAGAGGCAGAAGCTAGGGGAACCTCTGTGAGCTCAAGGCTAGCATGGTCTACATACTGACTTCTAGGCCAGCCAAGACTACATAGAGAGACCTATGTCTCAACAAACAACAGACAAATAGACAAATGAAGAAGAAGAAAAAAAAGAAATACAAGGCAGAGGACAAGAATACTGGCCACATGCCACTTGTCACCACCCAGAAGCTGCTTTTATCCTTTGGATATAGCAGGGCAATTTCAGAGGCCTATGTCCACAGGTCTCTTAGTGGGGAGTCCATGCTGCCTTAGGCTCTGATGAGATAGTAGCTGGGCAGAGAATGCCCAGTGCCCAGCCTCCGTGCATGTACCCTGTCCTCATTCTGCCTGCTTGCTGTTCCTCAAGCTGCACTTTCATTTCCAGCCTTCTCTCTCTCTCTCTCTCTCTCTCACTTTTCCTCCAAGTGTCTGTATATACTAAGACATCTACATCATACAGAGTAATAATTCTACACCTCAGCGGGCTCTCTTGGAGACCCCACTGTGGAAACCAGAAGTCTGTTTCCTGGGGGCCTCTTCAGCTCAAAGTTCTTCTGTCCCAAACCCCCACACCCTGCTCTGTTTGTGAGCGGATGTGTTGTGTGAAGATTCAGTTAGTGGCATCTCTGGTGGCTTTTGCTAGATGTTAAACCACCATAGACAACAAGGAGATAGGAGGGCTGCTCATATTTACTGAATCCCTGAATAAGCCAAGATGGCTATAATAACAGAATACAGAGATATGAAAAGCTAGGAGAGGGAAGCTGAGATCTGAAAGATAAGCTGGATATTATCAGGAGACTAGGACAAAGACATCCCAGAAAAAAGAATACATAGAAACTCCTGGACTTATATAAGTCCAGGGAGACACAGACCCTTGCGTTTGTACTGAGAAATGGAGCTGGGGAGTGTGAGATTTACACGCCCTTGCTCAAATGACAATTCTCTCAACCTGGAGAGACAAACTCAAGCTGCCCATTCACAAAGGCTACCTACCATGTTAAGAAGGCAAGGGACAGCCTTAGGGAGAGAAGCCAGGGGTCTTTATGCTCCCGATCTGTGCAGCAGTTAGATTTTGGGCAACTTGATACCTCACTCACTCACAGAGTTGGAGAAAAGTGAGGTACCCAGCTCTCAGAGTGGCCGCTGAAGATGAGACTGAAGTTGATTTGGGACATGTTTAGGTTGGGCAGCTCATTAGTGTCACAGAAAGACAACTCTTTCTTCCAAACTTTGAAATCTTTCCTCTCTAATTCCTCTTTCTCCATGACCTTGGCATCCATATGCTATTGTGTTTTGATGATTTGGGGAGAGCTCTTTTCTGACCAAACCATTTGGGGTAGTCTCAGTGTCAGTTTGGTTACTTGACGGGATATTTCTATCTTGCGGAAGCCTCCACGTTCATCCCAATGACAAACAAATGCTGAGATTTCCCAAAAATAAATAAATAAGTACGTAAATAAATAGGAAAATACTGTTTGAGACGGCATCTTGTTTTCTCACACAGGCTTGCGTTGGATTACTAGACTGAAGTGGTTTGTCTGCCTCATCCTATCAGGGAGTTGGGACTATAGGCAGGGACCGTCAAGCCCAAGGGGGGTGGGAGCCCGGGGGATTGACCTCAGTGCCTTCATCATCATATGCAAGTGCTCAACCACTGAGCTACACCACAGCCCTCTGCTGTCAACACTGTAATATCCAGAACTGGAGAGATGGCTCAGCAGTCCAGAGGCCTTGAATTCGGTTCCCAGATTCTGTCTCAAAACAAAAACCTCTTAATGGCTGACAACTATCAGACTTGTTAATCAAGCAGAAAGAAAGGATCAATATCAAAACCCAGCTAGACGCAGCCCTCCAAATGCCTACTCTACCTTAGTGCCCCTTTTTCTTGCTAATGAAATCCTTTCTTTCCTTCAGAAAGCATCAAGGATGTTATTGGCAGGAAGATCAAAATCTCAGTGAAGAAGAAAGTGAAGTTGGAAGTGAAGGGCGACAGGGTGGAAAACAAAGTGCTGGTGAGTGGCCCGGTTACCCTTTCGGAGCCGTTCGTGAGCCGAAGTGTCTTCTCCGTTCTCCCCTCTCCACCAGTACTTCATGTGGCCTCCTTCTGGTGCATGCTCTTTTCTTCCAATGTCTGAGGACCGATTTCTGAGATTCAATGGATTCTTTCCTTGTTGAAAGTTGAAACATTCATCAGGGCCATGTGTGTGACTTTTAAGACAGTCTTGTCTCATTGAGGGGGGGGGTGTGTGACACAATGTTCTCAGGTGTTGCACGTATTAAGTCATCCGGGGGCTAATGACTTGAGAGTGAGAACAGTGCACCTGTTGCCTTCCCTGGAGAGCCTCGTTCTAGAGGAATCACTAGTTTCTAAGTGCTGTTGTCTTTGTGCTGCACTTGGACTTGCTGTTCCATCCCTGCCATTTGTCAGAGGGAGTTACCAGGAGGTGAGGATTTGGACCTTCTTAGCACAGGTCTTTAGGGGCCACCAGCGTCTGACTAGTACCAAGAGGTGCAAAGCGATCTGTGGTATTTCATCACTATTTGTTTATTTATTTATTTATTTTTTGGTCAAGAGTATAACAGGTCTAATTTTAAATGCAGGTGAGAAGCTGGGTGTTATGACTCACATCTATGATTCCAGCACTTGGGAAGCTGAGACAGGAGGATTGTCTTGAGTTTGTAGCCATTCTGGGTTACATAGTGAGTTCTAGCCCAGTCTAGGCCACCATGTGAAGCATTAGCTCAAAAAAGAGAAAGAAAACAGGAACTGGAGAGATGGCTCGGTAGTTAAGAGTGCTTGCTGCTCTTGCAGAAAACCTGGGCACCCACGTGGTAGATCAGAACCACCTGTAGCTCCACGTCCAGGGGAATCGAATGCCCGTTCTGGCTTCTGCAGACAGAAGACAATGTGTGTGGTGTGCAGATACACATGCACAGAAAACACTCCGATACATAAAATAAAGTACATCTTCAAAAGAGGAAAGGGAAAAAAAATACCTCCCCACCCCCCATGAAGGATTTCTTTTCTTTCTTTTTCTTTTTCTTTTTTGTGAAAACCTCACTACTGTACCCTGGGTAGCTTCTACTTTGTAGGAATCCCATACCTCAAGCCTTTGTGTACTTGGATCATAGGCATGCGCTGTCACACCCAGTGTGGAAGGACATTTCCTAACATCATTTTGCCATGGGAAATTGCAAATAGAGCAGAGTATTTTATAGAATCCTGTGAGTTTGTCATTTAGCTCTAATAATTTTAGTGTTTTGCCAATATTGCTAATTTATGTATCCCCTTTCTAAAGTTTTTTTTTTTTCCTTCAAGTATTTTAGAACAAATCTGGAGCAGATGATGTTGAAAGAAAATATTTCCAATATTCCATTTCTTCAGTGGAGTTGGCTGCCAAAACATAGTGGTTTTCTGATAATACCTCTTTTAGTAATCTTAGGAGGTCATTGACTCAGGGTATGTGATTGTCTCGTGAGGTTACTAGGATGGTGCTGTTGACAGACAGCTGCTAGTTCTCTGTTACATGGTGGCAGCACCAGGATGGGGACGCCCGGGTGACCTTTGCCCTGCTCTGAAATGTGCTCTTATAGACCCACCGGTTTGGGTTATTAATAGCAAAAATGATTGACAAGGCTGTCCTATTTTACTCTGCTTTAAATAGTCAGATCCCTTAAAATGTGTTTTTCTTAAGAGTGTTCAGCCGCTTTTGAGTTACCTTTTAGGAATAGAACAGAGAGAAGCTCTGTTGCTGTTATGTGGTTCTTTTATATGTTTTTTCGATTCCCTCCCTCCATTTCTTCCTATGGTAGGAATCTAACCCATCTACACTGAGCTGCAGAAAGCCTGGGGTCCATGCTGGACAAACGCTTTACCACTGAGCTGTACCCCTAATTTCCATATGAAGTTTTGTTTCTGTAGAATATACCATGAACATTACGTTTGCTCCAATGACCTGAAGAATGGCATTTGGTACCATGGTACCAGTTAGTGATGTGAGTCCAGTCCATCATTTGAGAGAGTTTGACTCTCCTGGAGTTCATGAGACTTGGAATCACCTTACAGAAGGATTTGAATTGAATTATTTACCTCCCCAAATCTGAGATCTTCATGATTTCCAGAAGCTTGGCCTGGGCTTTCAGCTGTTATTTACTTAAGCTCTGGGTTTCTTTGATTGGCTTTAACTTTGAGCAAGATGACCCAGGAAATAACTTCCACATTTTGGTTTTTGGAGTTTCAACCTAGAGAGATTGAGCTAATTACAACCTATGGAAACAGGTTATTAATGAGTTCCATGTGTAATTCTTTGAGTGTGTGTGGTGTATGCATGCGTGTGTGTGTGTGTGTGTGTGTGTGTGTGGGCCCCATGAGGAAGGTGGAAGGAAGACATTGGGTGTCTTCCTCTGTTGCTCTCTACCTTGTTGCCTAAACCGGAAGCTCTCCATTTCTGCTAGGTTGGTTGGTCAGCTAGCTCCTGGGATTCCTCTGTCTCTACCTTCCATCAGTGGGGTTACAGCTATGCCTGGCTTTTTATATGAATGTTGGGGATTTGAACTTAGGCCCTCATGTTTGTAAAGCGAGTACTACCCATTAAGCTATCTCCCCAGCCCCATATGCTTATTTTTCCTCCCCTCCCCTCCCCTCCCCTCCCCTCCCCTCTCCTCTCCTTTCTTTACCTTTTCTACAGGGTCTCCATAGCTCAGGCTGTTCTTAACTTTCAGAAATCCTCCTGCCTCAGCCTTCTGAGTCCTGAGATTATAGGTATGAGCGACCATAGCTGACTGAAAGTGTCCTGCTTCTGCTTTATCTTTGGGTAGATGTTTGTCTTCATCTTTCTTTTCATGAGCAGAGTGGCCCAGGTTTTGGAATACTGAGCAGGTGCTAGGCTCTGTGTGCACTTCGAGCATTACCTCCCATTCCCCCCACGGCCCTGTAAAGTAGGGGCACTTTTTGTATGCCTGATTTACAGATGTGAATATTGAGATTCGGAGAGACTGACATGATTTACTTTGGGTCATCCCGTGAGATCATGATTGAGCAGGGATCTGAACCCAGACCTTCTGTACACAGAGACTTTCCATGCTTGTGCTTGAAAGAACAGGAAACTAGCTTTGTTTGTTTGGTGGCGGCTAACTTCACTGGCAGGAGAAACTGGGAATTTAGAAGAACCAGAATGTCTGACTTTGCTTTGGTTGATCCAGCTGAGTACATGGTCTGACAAGTTGTGTGTAGTCTCTCTAGGATCTCAGCTGCCAGTCAGGTACAGGAGGAAACACCTATGGGAACTGTAAGCAGACTGTGGCTTTGCCGTGTGCTCTGCAGGAGCTCCCATAGAGAGTGCACAGGACAGGGAGGGAGGAACATGTCAGAAAGAGGTGAAATCTAAGGTGGTGGTCAACTAGATGAGAGGAAACCGCCTGGAGAAGAGTGGAGACCAGTCTGGACAGAAGGGAACCAGTTCTGAAGTGCCTGGAAGCCATAGTGAGCTCAGAGAAACCTCTCTGTCTGGTGGTAAATTCCTTGCAGCTCTCTCTTATCTGGAAAATCAGGACTGGTCAGACAGGTCTCCTTTCACCCTGTTTTTTTTTTTTTTTTTTTTTTTTTTTTTACCACTTGCTCTTGATGAGCCTCGCTTGGTTCTCTCCAGTGGTGGGAGGTGCAAAAGGCTTAGCAACTTTAGAACAATGTTAGTCAATTGCTTTCTTGAATGAAGCTGGGTGCTGTAACCGTTAGCGATTCATATGCTTGGCTTTGGGAATTATGCACATGTATTTACAAACTGGCAGGCATCCCGTGAAACCTAATACTTTATCATGATGCTTCACTAACCAAGGGTCCTTGCCTTCTCTTTTGTCACTGACCAAAACATGTTAATCTTAAATCCTGGTACCTGATGCTTCCACTGAGGGGCAGAGATTTGTTTGTAAGGCCAAGAGCTGGTGGCACCTTATGAATGGCATCGTTAGAAAGCAACAGGCTATGGTGTCTTAGAATGAAAGCAATTCTGTGCTTTTATAAATTTGGCAACCAGGGTGTTAGTAATAAATCAGTCTCAACTTTGGACTTCCAGGGACATTAATATCCTTTCTGAAATTTTATTTTTAAATTATTTTTTTATTATTCCTATCTTTTAATAAGCATGAGTGTTTTCCCTGCATATATATATGTGTGACTGGTACCTGAAAAGGTTAGAAGAGGACATTAGATCCCCAAGAACTGGAGTTAGAGACTACTAGGAACAGCCATGTGGGTGCTGGGAACTGAACTTGGATCCTTTAGAAGAACAGCCGGTGCTGTTCAGTGCTAAGCCATCTCTTCAGCTCCGGAGGGATGAGTATACTTCTGTGCATTTTAAAGAATAAAGTAGACTAGGGCTTCAGACTTGGTCAGAGAACCCAATGTTACAAACGGGGGTAGTACAGGCCAGGGCTTTGGAGGTTTAAAGACTACAATAGTTGAGCTTTCCTTCTGAGTGCTCTTCTAGAGGACAGTCCCTCAGTCCCTGGGTCCTAGTGGGAATGTGGTCTCTGTGGCCATGGTGGAGAGCCAGTCCTTCTTTTGCAGAGATGCCTCTTTGGTTTTTAGGAGTTATTTTTAGTAAGTGACTCTGTGTGTCTTAGACTCTTTTTCAGTCATTTGCTAACTGAATATTCACTTCTAGAGAATTCTTGATTTATATACTTAAAGCAAACCGTACAGTGGTCCCTTTACCTTCTGTGACCAGCTTGCAAGATGCTATAATATCACAACTGAGATTCTGCTATTGACTGACTGTATGAACTACAAATATCTTTCCACAGGTATCCCTCATGGTAGCACAGGCTGTCTTCAAACTTGTTGTAGAGTGGAGGGGCTGGCCTTGAACCAGTGATTCTCCTGCTTCTCAGTGCTAAGGTCTTTAATCTTTCCATGGTACTGTCATTTCAAGGATGTTGGGCATCATAGCTCAGGTCTGTAATCCCTTAGGCTCATGAAGGGCTGTTGCCTAGAGTTTAAGTCCAGTCTCAGGATAGAACGAGGCTTGAAGAGAACTTTACAGGAATAATCATGCACCATGAGCCATCTGAGGTTGGCTTTTCTTGAGGCAGCTTACATCATGTTTCTGTATCAGCCTTAGCCTTTTGTGCTGTTCCAGGGCAACGTGGGTTGCATAGTTTATTTGGGACTGTTACATGGCAATGTGAGTTTATTTGTTCACAATGAATGGACTCCTGGGTTATTTCCAGTTTTGGGCTATTTGGAATGAAAAGGATGTAGCTATCCACCGACAGTTTTTGTGTCAACAGTTTGCCTATATTTCTTGTGATACAGGTTGAGGATCCTAGTTTTTGGTTTGCATGTTCTTGTAGAACCTGGCAAGCTTTCCCAGAGTGGCCATGCCATTCTGTAATCCTTCTTGCTACATGTGAACCATCCAGTTTCTCTAGCTTGTTGGCAGCGGTTGGTATGGTCTGGATTTTTTTTTTTTCCTAACGGACCGATGATTGAAATGAAAACAAACAAATAAACCAAAGTCAAGCAAATAAATAAAACCTCCAAACCACGCTGACGAGGGAGCAAGGTTCTCTAGGGAAGGAGTGCGCCATCTCCAGGATGGTAGCTCAGAGCAGGAGGAAGGTCCAGTCCAGGTCTCAACTTGACTGTTTCCTGTTTGATTTTGGGATTCAGGCTAGAAGGTCTTCTGGAAGCTGTTGTTCTTCCGTACATGTTGTGAGAGAGGGTGAATTAGGAGCAAGACTCCCTTTCCCACCTCCCCGCTCCTTCTTCGTTCCCTCCTCCCACCCCTCTCTCTTTTTTAACATAGGGTCTCATCGAGTTCAGGCTAGTCTTGAACTTGCTGTGTTGTCAAGAATGACCTTAGACCCTGATCCCTCTGCTTCATCTCAGTGCTGAGATTTTTTATGTACATGTATGGACTGCTAGGCCTGTCTTGAACTCTTAAAAATCATTTTTTTTTTTTAAATTTAAACAAGTTAACCTGGAGTCCTTGAATGTATTTTACTTGTCTTGGCAGTTATGTATCTTCTTAGTATCTTTTTCTTCTGTCTTTCCCTTCCTTCCTTTTTTTACTCTTACACATTGTGGAGTAGGATCTCTCTCTCTCTCTCTCTCTCTCTCTCTCTCTCTCTCTATATATATATATATATATATATATATATACACACACACACACACACACACACACACACACTGCAGCCCCTGGGCTTAGGAACCCATGCCTCGGCACCTGAGTGCTACCATCGCTGTGAACCATAATACCATGCCTTTTTGAATATCTTTACCAGGTTCCTTAGATTAAGTCTAAGTTGTTGTTTGTTTGTTTATTTTATTTATTCATTCATTTAAGTTAAATTACTTATGGGTGTGTGACAAGGTCTCACTATGTAGCCTTGATTTGTCTCTGTTTTGATGATTCTCCTGCCTCTTTTAAATCTTGAAAAGCATGATGGTTTGATTTGTTTGTTTGTTTTTTGAGTCAGAGTCTCAGGATGTAGCCATGGCTATCCTGGAACTTGCTATGTGGATCAGGCGAACCTCCATCTCACAGATCTGACTGCCTCTCATTTTTGGGTGCTAGGATTTAAGGGGTACAGCACCATGACTGGCTTGAGAGTGTTATTTAGGATGACCTGTTTCCCTGAAATATTTAGGTAGCAATGTTGTCATTGACCCAAAATACAAACTCCTACCTGCTTTACTTTTTTCCTCAAAAATGGAATATCTGATACATTTTGCAAGCACCTGCTGACTTAACACGCTCTGTGTTGTTAAGTCTGTGATACAATCCAGTATGGAAGGGGCTGATCTGCACCTGGCCATGTGGTTTTTGTGGCTGCCTGGCGTCCTATCCCTCAGCTCCTAACTTGGTATAGCAGTACCTGGGCTACACTCAGTCTTCCATGAGTGCTGCCTCTGCGCTGTTCAGTCATGTCAGGTTGTCAGCGGTTACCACACATTAAAACAACAACAACAACAACAACAACAACAACAAATCACATAATTTTCCACGGGACTCATAAAGCAGTGAGTATGTTTTGCAAGTCTTGAGGCAGAACAGTGAAGTTGTACTGCTGTTTCTCTGCCTCCCGCCAATATCCTTGAGCATACTGGACAAATAAATGTTCTACTACTGAGTCACACTCCAAGGCCATGTTTGGCTGCTCTGGAGAGAGAGTCCAGCTGCCTTGACAGTGTTTGGGATAGCCATCTTTTGATCTCTGGGGCCTCTCTGGGCAAGCAGGATGGAGGCAGAGGTGGGTGTTGAACACATTGAGGATTTGACTGTGGGTATTGACATTTTAGTCCTGCTGTTCAAATATCTACTTGAGAGTTGAGTGGAATTTGCTTCTAACGTCCATAGACTGCAGTGGCTTTTGAGGAGAGCTGTTGGGAGCGCCATGGCCTTGGGTTCAGTTAGATCCTCTGCAAGGCTGTGGGACAGTTATCCTGTAATTTGAACAGCTCCCTTTGTATGCCACAGGGAGTCTCAGCTTTTCAGGGTCGCTTACAATTCAGCACACAGGTGATTTTCAAAGTGCCTGGGTGAAGTTACACAGCTCTAGAAAGCCGAGCTTTCGAAAACAGCAGCCACATTGAACTGATCCTCAGGGGTGGGTGTCGGAGGCATGTCTTTGCTGCCAAAGATCCTGGCACAAGTTCTGGGAAATTCAAAAGAAAAAGAAGTCGTGTTTGAGTGCTTCAGAATTTCCATGAACCCAAAATTGTGGTCAGTGCCCACCTGGTGGCTGCCTTTCCTCTCTGGGTAGGGGTGGGGGCGGTCATACTGTCCCAGGATGCAGTTCTGCCCGTGGGTGAGCTGGTACCTGAGCCGCATTCACATTCTACCCGGGCCTGCAAGTGGCCCAGTTTCTGTTGTAGTTAGCACCGCCTGCAAGAGTCAAATGACCTTGGGCAAGGAAGCTGCTGGACACATACCCAGCTTGGTGTAACTTTTCATTGTTACATAGATACTGTTTTTCCAGCTTCTGGGATTCGGCCTCCCTGGGAACTGGCATAACGTGGCTGGGAGGAGGGCAACTGAGGAGCGAGGAGCTGAGGGGTATGAAAGGGGCATTGTATTGAGCTAGGGGCCAGGAAAGCTCACCAAAATATGGAATGAATGGGAGAATTCCCTTTTCTAGTTAGTTACAGGGGAAACAAGAAGACATTAGGAGTTTACCTCCAGTTTCCATTTCTTGGAAACACTGTTTACATCTACTGTTCAAGTAAATTGGAAACTGAAACAATGTTTTGTTCTTTTCTTTTTCTTCTTTTCTTTTCTCTTCTCTTTCTCTTTTTTTGACACAGAGAGAGAGAGAGAGAGAGAGAGAGAGAGGCAGAGAGAGAGAGAGAGAGAGACAGAGAGAGAGACAGAGAGAGACAGAGACAGAGACACTGACTCTCTCCAAGGCTGGATTGGAACTCAATGTAATCCAGATTGGGCACAATCTTCCTGTCCCAGCCTTTGAAGTGCAGGGATTCCAGGTAGGAACCAAGCCGAGGACTTTATTTAAGTTTTTGAGACAGTCTTCTGTGGTCCAGGCTGGCCTGGAGCTCACTGAGTAGCTGAAGATGATTTTGAACTGCTCTGCCTCCCCAGGGCTGGGGTTATAGTGGTTGCAGTCATATTCTACTCCCTTGCGCTTACATGATGTTGGACAGAGAACCCAGGGCTTTGTAAAATCAATCTGTAAGCATTCTGTCAACTGAACTATGTTGCTATGTATCTAGCTCTTAGGTCTTTAAAAATTAATTTCTTGGAGACAATCTCTTTCATATTCTAGGTTTAACTCAAAGGCCCTCCTTCTAAAATGCTTTTGTCTGTTAGTAGAACTTGAGAATTTACATGGGCTTTATATCTGTGAGTCAACAAATGTGGACTCTGGTTTGTAGCAGCAAAATGGAGTGCAGTGTAGACCCTGACAAAAACAAGGTGGAGTAGGTACATGGCCTTTAATCTCAGTGCTCTGGAGGTAGAGGTGGGTCTCTGAGCTTGAGGCTACTCTAAGTAACAGTTTAAAGTCAGCTAAGGCTTCATAGTGAGACAAAGCAAACTACAAACAAACAAACAAAAACAACAGAAAACAAACAAAACAAAACAAACCCAAACCAAGCTGGAGAGATAGCTCAGTCAGTGAAGTGCTGGGCTTGGAAACATGAGGTTTTGAGCCCAGGTAAAGAGAAAAAGCAGGCTTTTGTAATCCCAGTGCTGGGCAAGAGGCTGAGATTCCTTGGGGCTTATTGGCCTGCTTGCATTGCCTGTCTGGTGATTTCCAGGATAAGAGATTTTTTTCTCAAAAACTAGGTGGATGGCACACATGCATGTGCTCACACACACACACACACACACCCTCAATCATTTCCTCCTCCAGGAAGTCACAGTCTAAAAGAAAATAAAATTAGTAAATTTGTGGATTTGTGTAGAAGGGACATGATTTAGACAACAATATCTTTTCCATGGAAGTAATTCAGGCCTCATCCATTCTATCAAGAATGCTACTGTCAAAGAAAACCCTGGCCTTTGCTTAAATTTTTAAAAGTTAAGTTTTGAGATGGGAGTCTTATTCTATAGCCTGAGATATAATAGAATTTGCTATGTACCCTAGGCTTGTCTTGAAATTGCAATCCTCCTGCCTCAGCCTCCCCAGTGGTGGGATTGTAGACATGTACCACAACACCTTGATAATCTATGATATCAAAAAAACAAAAAAAGGAATCTCAGTACTATTTTGTGGTCTCCCAAATTTAACCTTGACTTTTAGCTTTGTGGCTTTACTCTTTTCTGAATGAGTTTGAATTTCTGTGTGGTCCTGTGTTGGTCCCTGTAGGACTGTATTATAATGTAACCGTGTTCCTATAGGTAGATTTTCCAGTTGTCTTCAATATCTGGCCTTATAAGTGCACACAACCTCATTTATCTTGGAGAAGTTTCTGGAAGAGAATTGCTATGGGGGCAGACATTTAAAGGATGACTTTCTACCTGAGTATTATGTAGAAAATCTCAATACAGAAGAATTCTGCCTCACCAAGTTTGTTTTTGTTTTTTGTTTTTTGTTTTTTGTTTTTTTTTTTTTTGTTACTTATTACAATTGATCTCTTTGCTCCTTGGACCCTAGCTCCTGGGGGCAGACATCATTGGATTTAGTAATTTTCTTCCATAATTTATTAGGATGGAGGATGCTATGGGGGTGATCTTCATGCCTACAGGTGTGTCTACAGTCGCAGCTCTTGGGTATCACTGTCTTGAGTGCTGTAGCTTGCTCCGCAGGCTGGACGCTGCCGAGGAGTGAGGTTGCATTCTATGACACAGGCCTTTGCTCTCATCATGAGGTTTTTCTTGCCTTGGGTCTGTGAATGCTCCAATAAATGAGAGAGGGTGGATTGTGCATGATAAGGTACAAGGCCCCTTCCTAAGGGAGAGTTTACTTAGTAAGTGCTGTGAGCTCAGGCAGGCTGGGTTAGATCAAAGTGGTAAGTATAACAACAGTGTATCGAGCAGAAAAGCAACAATGCCTTCTCCTCACGGTTCACCTGCATGGCGACAGTCTCTGAGAGCCTGTGGACCTGTCCTGCACCAGCTTCACTTATCCTCCCCACCTTCCGACCTTTCTCTCTGTCACCTTGCCTTTTAGGGAGATAGGCCTTGTGATCATGAACTTTCACTTTTCCTCACTGAAAATGTCATGGTCCAGTGTGGCTCCCCTTTAGGATCACCACTGTGTGTGGCAATGGGTAGCAATAGCTTTCCACCCAAGACTGGTAGGTCGGGGCTGGGATGTCATCCAGAGATAGAGCACATGTCTAGAATCACCCAGTGAGGGGCTGGCTGGTAGTATGCCTCGGTGGTAGGGTGCTGCCTATCATGTGAGAGGCCTTGGTATCTACCCTAGTATTACCCAAAACACAAGCACACAGAACTCATTCTATTCCCAGAGTATATTAGTTATTCTTCTAGAGGAATAGAACTGGTATAATGAATATAGATTAAAAGGGGGTTATCTAACCTATATGATGTGGTTGGGTCAGCAACCAATGTGTCTCACACAAGGGAAGCCATGAATCTGTTGCCAGAGAACACACTGTTCTCCTGAATTCATCTGCCCTGAGTCAGTTATGTAGTTCTTCTTATGGAAGATTGTATCTTGCATCAGAACTGTGGAATGGAGAGAGCCCGGTTTGTTTGACCGAGTCTTGGACAGTTGAGCCTGGCATCCTTTTTCTTCCAATCCCAGCGGAGGCTCCCTGGCTCCCTGGAATCCACTCTGCAGGTCTGGGAGCTGTGTGGTAGGTATGAGAGAGCAGGCACTCTCAGTGAGACCCACGGTCCTCACGGCACAGCGTCTTGTCACTGGATTGCCACTGCCAACTCTTGAACCCCTTTTCTTATCAGAACTTTTACTTCCTCTGGGGCTAGTGTTCATGAATTAACTGAACCTCTGGGAATGATTCCCTTTCAACCGCTTGTCTCTCTTAAAGAAAAAAAATAAAAAAGCTTGGTGTTAAAATAGTCTGTGCCCCTCTATTTTATCATGTCCATGGTGCCTCCTTCACAATGCTTCCTTCTTCTCAGATTTCAGTTAAGATTATTCTACAGACTAAGATTAAGACTGCGGGCTGGAGAGATGGCTCAGTGGTTTAAGAGCACTGACTGTTTGTTCTTCCAGAGGTCCTGAGTTCAATTCCCAGCAACCACATGGTGGCTCACAACCATCTGTAGTGGGATCCATGCTCTCTTCTGGCGTCTAAAGACAGCTACAGTGTACCCATATATATATAAAATAAATAAATCTTAAAAAAAAAAGGATTAAGACTGGGTTTTGTTTGTTTTTTCAGTCTTGGTCTCACTTTAGCCCTGCCTTGCTTGGAACTAGATATGTAGATTAGTCTGGCCTTGAACTCAGATATGCTTGTGCCTGCCCACATCCTGGGTTTTTGAGACAGTGACTTAGGTGTAGCCCCAACTGGCCTTAAACTAGTTGTATAGTTTTGAAAACCAATACTGGCCTGAAACGCATGATCCTCCTGCCTCAGCCTTCCAAGTGCTTAGGGGATATATGCCACGATGCCTGGCTAGCATTCTGCCTTAACAAGCAGTTATTCAGGTAATTCAGATGCCTGCTAAAGTTTGCAACATTGTTAGCTTCGTTATGGAGGCCAGCTCCAGTAAAAGACATAAGCCCGACAATCACAGTCTACAGAGTGCAGAGCTTCAAACCTGTTTAGGAAAACAAACTGACTAGGTTGGTCTGCGATGTCTATCACGCTTCCATGTGCATGTGTGCATGCGCTCGCTGGCCCTGTGTTCCTGCATATGTGTTGCTTTGATTAGTCCTTGTGATTTGGGGGTGGGGGGAGCTAGGGGAGTCTCCTTATCGAACAGCACACTCATGAAGATTCAATCCCCAGCACCCTTTGGTGGGGAGGACAGAAACCATTGGAAGTGACTTCTACGTTTGCACCCTGCTGGATGCTGTGAGGCCAGGGCTCTATCTAGGGCTTCTCCGCATTGAGCATCATTTTCTTTGCCTGTATCCTTAGCTTCATGAGTTTCTGTATTTTTTTTTTTAAGGATAGAATCTATCTTGTCTTAAATCTGATTCTGTCCTTCAGCAGCTCACACAGAGGCTGCCTCTGGTCTACTATCTTATCTGGAAGTCTCCACAGCTCCTTTCAGATTTGGCTGTTTTCTTGTCTCGAAATAGAATCTTATGATGTAGGCGGACTTGAACTCACTGTATGTCCCAAGCTGGTGGAAAGAAACAGTAATCCTCCAGCTTCAGCCTCCTGTGTGCTGGGACTACGGATGGTGAGCCACCATACTTGGCTAGAAACTTTCTTTTTTTTTTTTTTTTCGAGACAGGGTTTCTCTGTATAGCCCTGGCTGTCCTGGACCTCACTTTGTAGACCAGGCTGGCCTTGAACTCAGAGATCCACCTGCCTCTGCCTCCTGAGTGCTGGGATTGAAGGCGTGCGCCACCACGCCCGGCAAGGCTAGAAACTTTTAACAGTGTTCCGGACATCTGAACCTGAACCTCCTCATTCTGGCTTTTCTGGTTGGGCTGGGAGCGGGGTTCACTTGAGCATAGGGCAAGTGTGTGTGGGCCAACCGCAGCCAGTCCTACTCACTCCCTGACATGCCTATTGGATCAGAACCTTTCCCATCTTCTTGTTTGGTGTTTGCAACAAAATGGGGAAGAGAACCCAAGACACCAACATCTAAGCTCTTGCATATCCAGACCCATGAGGTGTGTAGGAGGCTGGAGTTAGATGATGTCACTGCACTGCTGCCTTGAAAATGGTAATGCTCAACTTAGCCAAAGGCCTTCAAAGAAGGCATCCATCAACAGTGTTTCCAGTTTCCTCCAGGCCCACCTGAATCAAGTTGCTGACTTGGCTCCCAGCCTTCTACTTCCTCTTCTGTTTACTTCTGTGGTACCCTTATGTGAGAGCTCTGTGATCTGAGGCAATCCCTGGGTGTCACTGTTCCTTCCTACTGGGAGAGACTGGAATACGCAAGTGACCCACTGAGCTTGATATACTCAGTAATCCCACCACTTCTGAGGTGGAGGCAGGAGGATCAGAAGCTCAAAATCATCTTCAGCTACATAGTGAGTTCTAGACCTTCCCATTCCAGGCTATGTGGAATCCTTTCTAACACAAACAAACAAACGAACAAGCAAACAGAGAAACAAATAAGATAGAGAGAAGGCTGGTGGTCTTTGCAGCCCATGTTTGGCTTACTCAGAGCAAGGACAGTCAGAAGTACTCTTTACCTGTGAGCACTGCACTGTGAAGGGGCTGGGGTTAGAGGTAACTCAGTGAATGGTACTGTACTCATGTAGCATAGGTGAAGCCTAGGGATGGAGCCGCAAGCTGTTCATTTCAGCCTGTTAATAGTTTACCAAAGGATATCACCTAGGGCATATTTCAGGAAGCCCCATTGATGGTATCCGTTCTTGAGGTCCAGGGCCTTGGCATTCTTTATGTGTGAGGCTGTTCTTACCTGTGAAGACCCTCACCCCTGAATCCTCCAGTTGAATTCTCTCTTTCTGTTCCTGCCAAAATGTATTGATAGGAACCATATCCTATGGGGAATGTGATCTCTTGTGTCTTACAAACAGAATAACAGCAACGAAACGAACAAACCAGCATCTGAAATACAGGGAGTACAGAATTGATTTCAGTCTATGGTTCATCTTACAAAACTCTAGTAAGCCTAAAGGGATAGCTTTCTAGTTGGAATGGTTGACATATATTCTCCTGTTGGCTGGTACCTCCCATCTCCTGGTTTGCCATTTCTTCTCTCTCTCTCTTCCCTTTAAAGCCAGAGAACACACAAGCCTAGAAGCCTTTGTATGCAGCCAAGTCTGGGTTCTTCCACATAAGTTTGTCAAAGCTGGCGAGGGGACGTGCAGAGTGTTCTGCCTGGCTGCTCAGGTGTGAGTGAGTTGGCCAAGACCCACCAGAAAACATCTGGGCTTGTGTTTAGGACCTGTTTTCAGGGCCAGCCTGAATAAACAAACAAACAAACAAGCAAACAAACAAACAAACAATCCAAAACAGGTTCTAGCTAATGGTGCAACAGAGATCTGTGTTCTCAAAACAGTGTCTCTGAGGATGAAGCTACTGAGAACCTCAGGACTTTCTCCTTTTTCCCTTTTTGAGTTTTTGAGACTCTTATGTAGCCCAGGCTGGCTTTGAACTGCCTATGTAGCCCCAAATGAGCTGCTGATCCACAACTGCTTCAGTGACAGGTGTGTAGCAGCAGGCCGGGCCCCACAACAGTCGATTGTATTTCTTTATCTAGTGTTTTGGTCCTAATGATGGTCTCTCTCATGAGATGCAAATCTTGTTTGCCCAGTGAAAGACTGAGACCTGAACTATGAAGATCAAACCCAAACTGGTTTGGCAGGGCCTTGGAGAGACTCTGCTCAGCAGCCACATCTGATCAAGCACAACTTTAATTAGCTCTATAAAGCAAGATGCAGGATTGATAAGAGAGACTAGAAGGGAGGCCTGTCAGCTGCACACAGCTGCCCGTGGAAGCCTTTGAACCAGCCTGCTTCAGTCATTATAGCCAGAAGGCCATTAGGGGCTTGTGGATGGGACCGTCTGAGTTCTGCTTTCCAACACGTTCAGTTCCTAACCCTGAAGGTTCCCGATGCTAAAGGAACAAGCACATCTTCTCCTGGCCCTCCACGTGGGTGGCACTGTGTTCCTGCCACTGTGGCCTTAGGACAGTGAGTCATAGCACAGTAGGTAAGGCGCTCCTCCTGTTTCCTCTTCTGCTCTGCATTTGAGAGAGCAATTTATTTCCTGCTTGGGAAGGCTTGATCTCATCTTTTGCATAACACACACACACACACACACATACACACACACACACACACACACACACACACACACACACACACGGCACACAAAGCAGGATATCAGATGGACTTTCACCTCAGCTCCAGCTCAACAGGATAGTCTTCCTCTTTTGTGAGAGACGTTGTCTTTGCCAGGATTTCTAATGCAAAGGTTTATTTCAGCTTCCAGTTCTACATATCAGCTCATCGCCCTAGGAGTCAGGGCGGGAACCCAGAGTCAGGAACTGAAGCAGAAGCCAGAATGGAAGAGTGCTGCTTACTGACTTGCTCAGTTTGTTTTTTGTACACTCCAGGGACCCTTCCTCATCAATTACCTCTCAGGCTTGTTTACAGGCTAATGGTCCCTCCCCTCCCTCCCTCCCTCCCTCCCTCCCTCCCTCCCTCCCTCCCTCCCTTCCTCCCTCCCTCCCTCCCTTCTCTCATATTTCCCCTTGTATTACATCCCAACCTGCAGTTTCTTCTTCCTCCCTTCCTCACAGTGCCCCCTTGCCCCCCATTCACTCCCCTATTTCTCTTCAGAAAAGGGCAGGCCTCCCAGGGATAGCAACCAAGCATGTCATCTCAAAGTCGCAATAATATAGACAAATCTTGTAGAGGCATTTTCTCAGTTGAAGTTCCTTCTCAGATAATCCCCTGCTTGTATCAAGTTGTCAAAACAAACAACAAACAAACATAAAAAAAACAAAAGAAAGCAAAACAAAAACCTAGTCAGTACAAATATTTGTGCCAATTAAGTGAAATACTTTTTTCTTATGTTCTCAGTACTGATCCTTCATTTCTTTTTTGTGTGAATGTGAATGTGTGTTTGTAGCCATGAAGGGTATTTTGTATCCCAGGCTAGACTTGAACTAGTGATGGGTCTCAGCTCTTGAAATGCTGAGCTTGTTTGAGCCACTATGTCTATGTCTAGCTTTATTTTCTTTATTCAGCTTTTCATTGCATGTATTACTCGTGGGTATGTGTGCGTATGTGGCGTGTCCACGGCGTGTGTGTAGCGGGCAGAGGACAAGTAGGAGTGGAGTGGGTTCTCTCCCTCCACCATGTGTGTTCTGGGGATCAAACTCAAGTGGTCAGGTGACAAAACCTGGTCCTGGATGACACACTGAGATAATCTCACCAGCATCCCCCCATGCCCCCCCTTTTTTTTGAGACAGGATCACATGTGACCTAAATTGGCCTTGAAGTTAGTATACAGCTGACCCTGAACATCCAATCTTCCTGCTTCTACCTCCTGAGGGCTTGGGCTTATAGCATGCATGGTCAAGCTCAGTTTTCTTCAGTGCTTGGGACCACACCGAGGGCTTGTTAGTGCTGGGCAAACACTTTTACAATTGTGCTGTGTGTCTAGTCTTTTTTTATTTTATTTTATTTTTTTTTTGGAAATGGAAATTCATGAATTGCAGGCTGGCCTAAACCCCTTTATAGCCTAGGATGACCTTGAACCCCTAATCCTCCTGTCTTATCTCAGAAATGCTGAGATACCGGTCGGGCTTTGGCTCTGCAATACTGATTATTTTTAATGAGTAAACTTATTACCTGAGCTTCATTTAGTTGTTGAGAAAACCAGGAAAGACTCGATTTCCTGCTGGCGCCTGAAGCCTGTGAAGCGGAAACCTCTGTGGCTCCAGGTAGAGGCTCATTTCAGACTTCAGTGGTGTCTTCACCATTCTGTCCTTAGCACCTTCTCCATCCAGTGCAGGGATGCTCTGCATCTCCTGAAGCCCTGCTTCGTATGTCACATACCAGCAAGTCCCGAGGACCTCAGAAAGCTGACAGACAGGCTATGGCTGTGGTATTTTATCCTCTGTGCAAACGAGTAGTATGTTTATGAGAATTTGGGCCGTCGTCATGTTTGTCTGTGACATTTTATAAATCAACCACCTGGGGAAAAATGTGAAGAAGGCCCATCCATCCGTCTATCCATTCATTCTGTTCTTTGGGAAGATTATTGAAGTGTATCATGAAAAATTATTGTAGTGGGAATGGTGGTACATGACTGTAGTCCCAGTACTAGAGAGGTGGAGACAAGATCAGAATTTCGAGGCTAGCCTGGGCTACATAGGAGGTTTGAATTGAGCCTATCCTGTATTACCTGAGACTATGTATATGTTTTACTTATTACTTAGTATTGAGTATTTTGTATATGCAGAGAAGCTGTGTGCTGCACAATAAAGGAGGAACACAGTGACTTGGAATTGCTTGGTTTTAGGTCAAACAATGAAGTCCTTTTCCCAGGGACTGTCTTCATTGGTTTGTCACATAAGATATCACCCTTTATATTGTAACTGTTAAAAGATACTTTAAACAGTTCTGCTTAAAAGACCTTGAGGAACAGGGCTGAGAAAGGTTTTGATAATAAATTCCGTCTTGCCTGTGATGTGCGTTTTGTAGCAGAACTGCTTTTGTGGTGCTGAATAGCCTTTACATAGAGAAGGGCTGTCATGGAGGACTGGATTTGTTATCTGTGGGGGCAATGGGTGGAGGGTATGGAGAAACAGGTCATGGCTAAGAAGGACCTTAACAGTGATCCCAGCTGTCTAGTCATAGGATGCTGATGGGCAGGAGGGGGGACGAGCTCCCAACAGCTGCACAGTGTCACTTAGCTATTGTTTGCCTTGCACATGGCTTCTCAGTGGATATTGTCAGGGAATTCAGGTGTGCAATACTTTCCGGATTCACAACTTTCATTGCTTATTCATCGAATTACGTCACAGTTTTATCATTAAAAACTTAAAAGGTAGGGCTGGAGAGATGGCTCAGAGCTTAAGTCTGCTTACCACTTTTGCAGAGGACCTGGGTTCAGTTGCCAGCATCTACACGCAGTGGCTCACAACCACCTGTCATTCGGATCTGATGCCCTCTTGCCACCACACACACAGTGCACATAAACTCACTGTGGCACACAGACATGCATATAAGCAAAAACAATGAAGATATTAATAAAGATCCCTTACAGCTTCCCTTTGTGCTGTCTGACAATGCAGATCCTAAGAACGGTGCCATCCTCAACGTTGGCTCCCCTGGTTCCGTGCTGCTGTGGTTGAGCGCGCTTCACTTTGACATTGAATGGAATGAGGAAGTTTGCTCCGGGCTCTCTGCTGGATTTGCCACATTTTGTTCTGGTAGAGATGAGAGAAAACATCTTGGATGGATTAGGCAGGGTTTGCTTTTTGCTTTCCTTCTCATTTTTAAATGACAGGGTCTCCTGTAGTCCAGGCCAGCTGGCCTCAAACTCACTGCATAGCTGAGGATGACCTTGCCTTTTTTTTTTTTTTTTTTTTTTTTTTTTTTTGATGTAGTCTCCACCTCCTGAGTGCTGGGATTATAGGATGGAATCCAGGGCTTCGTCTAGACCAGCACTGTAACACCCTAGTCATATCTACAGCCTTTGAATTTACCTTTCTGAGTCTTAGATGAGAAGAACCCTCTGCCTGCTCTTTGGGTGGTGGAAAGCTGTGGCTGTTGTGCGCTTCTCTACAAAGGAAGGTTACAAAGACATTTAAAAAGACATTGTGGTGTCAAGGGTTTGGTAGTAGGACCCAGGAGGATTAATACTGTGATTATTAAAACGTCTTTCTTTCAGGCCTGACATTTTAGTCAGCAGTGTTGTGGTGGAAAAGACTCCTTTTTGGAAGTAGAGGAAGCAGGTCCTTTAGGGTTTCAGAGCAGGTTGAAAAGCTAAATCAATAACTATGTTTATTATTTCTTTTCATTGCTACATTGAAATAATGAACAGAACCTCAACTTATGGAAGGAGAGGTTTATTTTGGCCCCTGGTTTGAGAAGATACAGTCTGTCACAGCAGGGAAAGCCTGGTCCAGGCCTGTGAGGCACCCACACAGTTGTCTGTAGTCAGGAATCAGAAAAAGGTAGAAGCTGGCACACCGCTGGCTTTCTCCTTTCTCCGTTTATTCAGTTCAGGACCTTCCCTAGCTGCCGACACAGTGCCGCCTATATTCAGGGTGGGCCCTCCTTCCTCAGTTAATCTACTCCGGACATGCTCCATCAGATACATCCACAAGTGTGTCTCCTAGGCAACTCTAAATCCAGGCAGGTTGTCGATAGAGATAGTTCATCACAGTAGTGCAAATAGAGCCTTTGTTAGTTCTTACTCCTTGATTTTTCAATATAATTTTTATATTCTAGATTTCATCATTCTATTAATTGCCAAGAATCTCACTAAATAGATAACAGTAATAGCAAGTGGCTCTTGTACATTAGTAACAAACACTTAGTACATTCCAAATGACCTTTGTTTGTTTTTGAGACATGGTCTCTCTATGTAGCTCTGGAACTTGCTGGATAGATCAGGTTGGCATTGAAATCAGAGAGATCCACATGCCTCTACTGGATGTGGTCTTAAGCATGGTGGCCCATCCATTTCTGTCAGCCCTGGGAGGAGGATTAAGAATTCAAGGCCTGAGGCTGGAGAGACGACTCAGCTAGTTAAGAGCACTGGATATTCTTCTAGAGGTCCTGAGTTCAATTTCCAGCAACCACATGGTGGCTCACAACCATCTGTAATGGTATCTGATGCCCTCTCCCTGCATGCACACAGAACACTGTGTATGTATATATGTATGTATGTATATATATATATATATATATATATATATATATATATATATATATATATATATGAGTTCAAAGCTTTCCCATCCCACGTTTTAAGTTGTATCTCGTGGGGTTGTTGAACATTTCTTCAAAATCTTAAAAAATATTTCTTTTACCTTTTGATATTATAATTATATAATTTCCTTCTTCCTTTTTCTCCCTCTAACCCCTTTACATATTCCTCCTTGATCTCTTTCAGATTCATGGCCTTTTAAAAAATTGTTATTCCATATATACATCTATCAACACATGTGTGTGTGCGCACATACATAACACACACACACACACACACACACACACACACACACTCCTAAAACCATGAATATAGCCTACTCAGTCTGCATAATGTTACTTGTATGTATGTTTTCAGGGCTGACTATTGGCATTGGAAAACAACTGCTGTGCTCTGCTCTGGGGAAGACGATTCTCCAACTTCCAGCATTCTTTAGTTGCCTGTAGCGCTTTGTGTAGGATTCAGCCCTGTGGACTTTACTCTGTCTACTTTAGCATGTCTGTTATTGTCCTTGTTAGGCTCCTGTATAATAGAAATATTGGTGAGACATTACTAGGAGACACGGTCTTATACCAAACTCCCAGATCTCAGGCTCTTACAGTCTTTCTGCTCCTTCTACAATCTTCTCTGAGTGATAGGTGGGGGAATTCCCTTATAGATATAATTTGGACTGAGCTCCACAGATCTGTATTTTGATTGGTTATGGAATGCTGACAATCTTTTATTCTCCAGTTGTTTTGGTAGCTGACCCCTATCAGCTGAGATTGAATGAAAGAATGTGATGCAGTATTTCTCTCCTGTGAACTGAGAAAGAACAGGCATTCCTGTGAATCTGTAACTGATGTATAACTGGACAGTAGGGTAGTCCCATGTCTGCCGTCTTCACTGCAAACATAAGTTCATTGAACATAAACACACATATGTATATGTACATATTTATATATATGTACAGATGCATATATATGATTTAAAAATTATTTATGTACAGCATTCTTCCTGGATGTATATATGCATGCCAGAAGAGAGCACCAGATCTCATTATAGATGGTTGTGAGCCACCATGTGGTTGCTGGGAATTGAACTCAGGATCCCTGGAAGAGCAGACAGTGTTATTAACCTCTGAGCCATCTCTTCAGCCCCAGCATATCTATGTTTTTTAAAGCTATGTCTCTATAGTTCAGGCCAGGCTCAAATTGGTGATTCCCCTGTCTCAGCTTCCTCAGTGTTGTTATGTGCCACCATGTCTGATCCAAGAACATTTTTTTTCACACAGGAAATTATCATTAATCATTGTACAATCTAAAACGAGGCATGTAGTACATGCTGTATATACTGGGGTGGTTAAAGTTGTTGGAGGATTGTAAGTTCTAGGCTATGTAGTGAAATTTTGTCTTAAAAAAAAAATCCATAGGCAAAATCCCCCAAACAAACAAAACAATTTCTCCAAAACTTTACAGCGAACCGATTTAGTAGTATACTGAGTATATAGTTTAGTGGCAATGGTTGTTGTCTTCAGGGTCCAGATAATCTCCTCATGTATGCTGAGCCCCCTCAGCCACAGCCCCGTGCCCACTCCCGGCCCTGTGACTGCCTTTCTACTCTCAGCCTCTAAGGTGCACTGACTCTGGACACTTCGAGAAGCAGAATCATGGGATATTTGTCCTTTTGTGTCTGGCACTGTATTTGCTTTTATCTTTCATTTTCCTTGTATTGTGTATTGAGAGATGGTCTTGCAGTGTAGCTCAGTTTGACCTAGAATTTGTGGACATCCTCCAGCCTCTGCATTGCCTCCACACATGGTTGCAGTATGTTTCACAGTTGATCCCAGCATGTATCAGAAAGTTCATTCTTTTAAAGGCTAAATAATATTCTGTTTATGTACGTGTTTTCCCTCCTATTTTTATTTTAATGTTATGCATGTATGTCTATGCGATGTGTGTGGTGGTACGTGCATACATGGTGCGCATGCGTGTGCGAGTGGATCGCAGAGTATAGTGTTCAGGACTCAGTTCTCTCCTTCCACTTGTTGAGTTCCGAGGCTGGCTTGACAAACACCTTGACCGCTCACCCTTCTTGCGGCTCTACATGATTTTGGGCTGTTGTTCATTGATTTTGGTGGATACAGACTGCTTCCTCCTGTGGCAGTGTGGACAGTGCTGGGAGCTGCCTCAGTCTGGTCATTGCTCTCAGCTCCGTTCCCATGTGCTAAGGAGCTGCTGTATCATTCCTGAACACTAGGGGTCCTGCTAGAGAATCCTCTAGGCTGGGTCCTGCCCCATTCATTTTTAGAACTTAGCAACAGTAACCACGTTTGTGAGAAATGTCCTCATACTTATCAGTCACTTGGAATTTTCAACTAAAGACAAGAACAGAGTGTCCTTTGGTCATGTGTTTTTTTGTTTTGTTTTTTTAATCATGAAACTCTCTGTGTGTTCCTTGCATGTCAGTGTTTGGGTACTTGTGAATTCTCCATTCTCTTTCACCTGATTTGTGTTCTTCTGTGTTTGATCACTTTTTTGTGTCTTTTATAGCATTTGAGATATTGATTATATATATATACCGCATAGCTCTAAGCCATAAAAACAGATCCACTTATAATGCTTGGTTTTGCTTTGCTACATTTAAGATCTGATGTCATCTCTTAATTTGTTTTGGCTACAGTAGGGGAAGTATTCCTGCTATTAAAAATAAATATTAAAAAGATAGTCAACAGAGAGAAGTATTTAGACAGCAGGAACCAGCTTCCGCATGGAGTCCAAATAGTGTGGGAAGAGGATTCTATTATTAGATAGCTCTGCGCTACCTTGTCCTCATTTTGTTTATATACTGTCTTTCCTTGCTGGAAGCTTACAAAGCTGCAGCTTTTTTCCTCTGGATCTTACATTTTTTTTTTTAGATATATTCATATTATTCTATGTGTGAAAGCTTTGCTTGCACGTATGTATGTGTACCACATTTGTGCTCGGTACCTAAAGAGTCAAAAGAAACCATTGGATCCCCTGGAACTAGAGCTACAGATGATTATGGGCTGCCACGTGGATGCCGGGAATTGAACATCCATCCTCCTAAAGAGCCACAGCTGCTTTGACCACTGAGATAACGCTCTAGCCTCCCCAACCCCCCCCCCCCCCCCCCGACAGAATCTGACTGTGAAGTCCATTTGGCATGGAACTTGTAGCAATCCTCCTGCCTCTACTTCTTGAGTATTTGAATTACAGGCATGTACTACTGTATGTGGCTTGAATTTTTAGTTTAAACTATTTTTTTGACAGATGAGGGGTGAGTGAAAGATGGATTATAGAACTTGCTGGTTTTGTTTTTATTAGACATTGAGAATTTTCGCTACTTGAGTTAGAATGATGTCTACTTATAAGCCAGGCATGGTGACACATGGCTGTAATCTTGACACTTGCTGGTGGAAGCGAGGAGATTAGGAATTAAAAGCCAGCCTGGTCTACATAGTACTTGTTTCACAGAATGAAAGTAAGTATGAGTGTGTGAGTGTGTGTGTGTATCCATTTATTAAAGCATATATGCAGGCAGCTGTGGGTGTTGGCTTTCTAACACACAATGATAAGACCTTAACTGGGTAGTCACTGGTTAGGCTCTGGCTAAAATGACTTAAGTTCCCTATTTCACATTGCTGTAAGATTTACTCTTCTAAACAAAAGTATCAATGATTGCTTTTGGGTTCGCTCGTTTCCCCAAGGGAACAGGAGTTCTTATTTCTTATCTTTGGGTGGTTAACTGTTTGTTGGTCATAGCTGATCTGCTACTGTTTTTGTAGGACTTAAGCTGAAATTGCAGTTGGCATGAGAGCAGTGTTCTCTCCACTCTCCTTGATGGACCTGGGGAGTTTTTATTAGTTGCCTGCCACACAAAGTTTTCCAGGACAGTGTGGCACAGCCTTCCTCTCTAAAACGGAACAGGTGGAAAACACATTAGTTTTGTTTCCTAAAGAAAAAAAAAATCCAGGGCTAGGTAGAGGGTGGGAGAGTAAAGCACCTGCTGTGAGGACTTGAGGGCCATAGTTCTGATCCCCAGCACCCACACAAATACCATGTGGGGTGATGGCCTACCCGTAATCCCAGTCTTGGTAGGTCAAGACTGGGCATCGTCCCAGTAAGCTGGCCAGCCCGAATAGCTGAACTGGTGCGTTCCGGATTCAAGTGGGAGAGCCTGTGTTAATAACAGTGGAGATGGATGATTAGGAAGACCAATATCAACGTTTAGTCTCCATATGCATACACGTACACATGATTGCATCTTTATACACACATATGCTCCCACACACTCATGCTACACATAGGCATGCGTGCAAAAAAGCATTGAGAATCTTCAAGGTATGGGACTGAAGGCTATGGTATTGATGTCAGGAAAATGAAAGCAAAGTCCATTTCCTTCGGCAGGACTTTTCCTAGGGGCTTCTCAGGTGGAAGCTTCCACAGGGCTCAGGAATCTTAGCCAGTACCAGAGTCAACATTACTGTTGTATGTGTGTTTGTGTGTGTGTCCATCTCCTGAATGTGGATGCTTGTGTACACACTATGGAGATAATACGAGATCAGGTTTGAGGATCATATCTAAGTAATTATCCAGCTTATTTTTTCCCATTTTTCTATTCTTTGTTAGTTTCATACCTGTATCTGACAGAGTTGTGTTTGTTCCCATCTCCCCTCTGTTTCCCTCCTGGACTTGTCTTATTCATCGATCTTCCTCCTACTTTCATGTCTCTTTAATGTGTGGCTCTCTGAACAAGAAGTTTCTTGCTGGAACCCAGGGCTCACAAATTCAGCTCACCTTCTGAAAGCACTTTTCAGCTAGGCTAGGCTGGCTAGCATGCCCTAAAGAGTCTCTTTTCTCCGTCTTCCCACGCCTTGGATCACAAATGCCCAGCACAACACCCTCCTCACCTTTTGCTGTGGCTGCTGGGGATTGAACTCAGATCCTCAGGCGTGATTGGCAAGAGCTCTTTATTAACTGCGCTGTCTCCTCAGCCTCTGTTCCTACTATTGGGTTTTGGAGACAGGATCCCATATAGCTGAGCCTGGCCTTGAACTGGCTATGTACCAGCTGAGAGTGGCCTTGAATTCCTGGTTGCTCATCCTGAGTGCGCATAAAGGAGAGGTGAGGCACACGTACTTGGCTGTAGGCAGGCATGGAATCGTCAGAATGAATTCCTTTGCACTGCATCCATTTTCCTTTAAAGCTCAGCTTTATTAAGGTTGGCTCCTCTGCTGTATAAGCCACAACTCAGCGAGTACCAGCTCATTTGCAGGCATGAACATCCACCACCCTAGTCTATTTGTTTTGCTCCCTACATGAAGCCCTATGTCCTTCAGCCCTCGCCCCACCCTCTTTTCTCAGCACGGGGCCAATGCCGAGCTACTTTCTGACTTTATGCATGCGCCTGTCCTGGATATTTTATGTTAATGGTTTATATAATATAGTAAGTGGCTTGTTGTGGCTGATATATGTCACTTAGCCTTATGTTTCCAAGGTTCTTTCATGTTATAATAGCATGCCTTTTTATGGCAAAATAATATTTCATGTGTGGGTAACACACACTTTGCATATTGACTTATCTGTTGATGGATATTTCAGTTGTTTTCTCCTTTTGGATTTGAGGGTCGTCCTGCTGTGAGTGTTTAGAAGCTTTTTCCTGGGGCCAGTGGCTCAGTGGGTACAGGTTCTTGTTGCCAAGACGTATGGTGTGAGTTCAATCCCTCCGATTCACATGGTGAATAGAGAGAACTGACTCCTACAGATTGTCCTCTGCCATCCACATATATGCCTGGTCGTACGTGTCTCCCTCTGTACCTTAATAGATGTGTAAAAAGAAAGCTGCTTATTCTCCATCTAAACAGGCTCATCTCTCAGATGGAAACTGTTGTACTAGAGTAATGTAGAAGATCAAGGGGCTACAGAGTGAAAGAGGGAACACAGCCCACCCACAGTTAGGAGCTCAGGAGGCTACTGCTGACATGGGCTGAGAATTCCCATCAACTGAAACTTCACAGTTATATAAAAGCTTTTCTGTAAGTACCATCCACTAAGAGGTCATGACATCCACTATCAGCCATGGCCAGCCTTTTCAGGACGTGAGCTAAAATGGGAGAATAGCTGTGCTTGTGTTTGATGGTGGGGATGAGTGGGGCGGGGGTGGGGGGGAATCTAATCCTGTCAGTGCTGTGTGAGGAGGTTGGGCATATAATGGAAGATGTGGTCTGTCGTGTGGGTCTCAGCCAAAGAGTGTGCGAACTGCTGTTCTGGGGGTTGTTGGGGACGAACACTGGATGAGCCCTTTGAAACTTAAACCTTCCACTGGAAGACAGAGGGGCCCAGGATGAGAAGAGATGATGGATGAGTCAGGAATTTGGAGCTCCTTTGAAAACGACAGTCTGTGACCTTTGTGTATATGAGTTTTAAGATAGGATCTCTCTGTATACTGCAGGCTTGTTTGGAACTCCTGGCTGAAGCCACCCTCCTTCCTTGTCTGCTGGGTTGCCAGGATTACAGGCTTAGTTCTCCATGTCTGGCTGGAAGAAGATGGATTGTAAAGGTCTCAGCAAAGGCTGCCAATTCCTTAGAAACACAAAAGCCCAGGAGTAAAAGCTCCATGTGTTCCTAAGACCGTGTGATATGGAACAGAAAGACAGTTTTGATCGAAGGCCTGCAATAGCTTTCAGCCCCATCTCCACTTCCACCCTGAGAATAGGGCTTCCTTCCTATCTTCCAGAAAGTTCTATGGCTATATTGTGAAGCAGTAAACTACTAGCTACTGACTTTGCTCCCCAATCCTTCCGTACCCAAGGAATGAAGTATGCCCCACCAAAGATGGTTCAGTGATTCTAAGATACGTTAGGGAAGGATGAAGGGGCTTGTGATCTCAGAGGGCTGAGAGTTGTGTTGTGAAAAGCTGTCTGTCTCCAGAGCAGTGATCCTCATCCTTCCTAATTCTGTTATCCCCTTAATACAGTTCCTTATGTTGTAGTGGTCCCCAAGCATAAAATTATTTTAATTGTTACTTATTATGGTATTTTCTACTGTTATGAATCCTAATGAGAATATCTGATATTCAGGATGGTCTTAGGTGACCCCTGTGAAAATATCATTTTGACCCCCACCCCCCAAAGGGGTTGGTTGCAACCCACAGGTTGAGAACCAGTATTCTAGAAGATTGCAGAAGATACTACCCTCCACCCTCATCTTTGCATCCTGGTCTCTGATTCTGTCTTAGTAGGCCCTGACTAGGCAATAAAGTCACTGGAATTATTGGAGTCAGAGTCTATGGCCTGGCATCACTTACATACTAGGCTTAGCCTCAGTCCTCCCTCAATAGGCCAATTAAACAAAACAAGGAAAAGAGAGAGGAAGAATTGTAGGAAGAACAAAGTGGTCCAGTGACCCTTCCCAACCACCTTCATCTTCAGGGGCTTCTGATACATGGTTTATGTTTAAATAGAGAACAAGAGGTATGCATAGCGAGACGGTCAGGTCTCGGCCTGGCTGCTCCCATGACAGACCTGACATTGTTTTAGCTCTTCTGCATGGTGGTCTAACAAGTCCTCAGAACGCCATGAGATCTCTTCCTGGGAGACAAGCTTCTTTCGTGGCTGGCGTCAGGTGTCAGTCTTGTCCTACTCCCAGAATTCCTGGGGAAGTTCCAATTTCTGAGGTCCATTGTTTGATAGCCAACTGAGATAGCCCAAAGGGAGGAGCACTAGGGTCCTTTTGGAATGTCTTCACTCCTGCCAGGATCGTCCATCACACAAAGGAAAGAAAAAACAAAAACATTCAAATCAGATTTTTAGTTACTGAATACATTCTTCCTTTGTTTTGAGACAGAGTCTTGTTAAGTAGCTCAGGTTGGCTTCATATTTGTGGCAATCCTCCTGCCTCAGCCTCCTGAGTGCTTGGAATTATAGATGTATGCCACCAAATCTGGCTCAAATACTTTTAGAATAAGGTATTTTGTCACAGTGAGGGTCAAGTTTCTTCTTTGTTCTGTGCCATCTGCACCTCTGAGCTCTGTGGCCAGACCTCTGGGGCTTTCTGCAGTGTCCTTAGCAGAGAGTGGGCCCCCCTACTTGTAATGATCCTACTGAAATTCTGCTTAGTGTTAGTCCAAGATTGTGTGCCCCCCCCAAGACACAGCCCAGGAGTTGTTCGGAGGTCCAGATGCTGAGGGTGTTTGTGAGTGTTGGGCTGTCTTCCCTTCCCTCTTCTTCCCTTTTCTCCATTAGGAAAAGGGCCAGCATTGCAAACATAATCCATCCATTATGCAGGCAGGCTGAGTTCTGTAAATGTGAACGAGCAAGACTTCCTGAGGGCTCACACCCACCCACGATAAACCAGGAACTTGACTGTTCATTCCCAGTTTGGTTTGTTTTTATTCACATGTGTGGCAAGTCTCTAAAATCGAGAGCACTTGGTTGGAAAAATTCATATTATGGAAGGAAACTCTGTTTTTCTTTTTCTTTTTTAGGATAGGGTGCTTCACTCTGTAGTTCGGGATGGTTTGGGGCTCACATTTGCTATAATCCTCCTGCCTACGCTCCCCCAAATGGTTGAGATTATGTGCCACCCTACCTTTCTTTGGAGACCTAACAGGTTCTTTATTTGCAATTCTGTCACCCCGCCTAGGGGTGATCTTAGGATTGCCCATCCTGCCCCTTCAAGTGGCTTATTTCTTTTTTTTCACTGAGAAGGCATGTGGGCCACATTGCAAGGCCATAAGGTTTGCGTTGCTTGAGGAGACTGCTGGCCCGGCTCTGTAGTGTCCCACCTCTGCCCTGCCTCTGCTTGAAATTTCCTTTGCATGACTCAGTTAAAAAAAAAAAAAAAGAAAAGAAAAAAAAAGAAGACAGAAAAATCTAGGGATCAGAGAGAGCCAGTGAGTGGGAGGGAAGGCAATGTTTTCCCTTCTGAGCTGCAAGGGCCATTGTGTGGGTCTTTAGGGAACTGAGCCAGCTTCTCTAGCTGCTTGAGGCCTGGACCTTGTGAATCCTTCCTCCCTCTTCAGTTGGAGTCCTCCCTCTTCAGTTTGGAGTCCTCCCTCTCCAGTAGGGAGACACTCAGAAGCTCTAGGGTCTCCTGTAATTTTAGCTGGGAATATAAACCAAACAGAATGGAATTTCTTCCTGCTTCATGAGCAAGACTGTGTTCAGGAATGTGGGGACGGTTGAGAGAAACCCAACCAACAGCCATTGCATGAAGGCAGATGGCCACTTATACCCGTGTGTTGGCTAGTGTTATGTCAACTTGATCCAAGCTAGAGTCATCAGAGAGAAGGGAGTCTCAGTTGAGAAAATGTCTCCCTAAGATCAGGCTGCAGCCAAGCCTGTAAGCCATTTTCTTAATTAGCACCTGATGGGGTAGGGCCCAGGCCATTGTGTGTAGTGCCATCTTGGGCTGGTGGTCCTGGGTTCTATAGGAAAGCAGGCTGAGCAAGCATTGAGGAGCAAGCCAGTAAGCAGCACCCCTCCATGGCCTCTGCATCAGCTCCTGCCTCCAAGTTTTGAGTTTCTGTCCTGACTTTCTTCAGTGATTAACAGTGAAGCCAAATAAATATATCTCTTTCCAAGTTGCTTTTGGTCATAGAATTTTATCACAACAATATTAACACTAACTTAGACAACCCAGAAAGAGGAAAAGGCCTCTCTCTGGTCCTTTGGCCCTTCCCTTCTGTGCTCGCCCTGCCCAGGGTTATCTCCCTAGCAGGGTAAACAGGAATCCTGGCTCCTGTCCACAGGACAGGGTCCTCATCGTTTGTTTCCTGCTCAGGATGCTTCTCTTATTATTGCTTTAGCTTTTTGAGACTGAGTCTAAAGTAGCCCAGGTTGGCCTTGAACTCATTGTGGCAGGGCTGACTAGTATCCCATCCCCCATCTTTCCACATCCTGTACCTTCAGCTTCATAGACTCAAATGCCCACTGGCACAAAAAACAAAAAGGAAAACGAGCCCACTCTAGTGGCACACGCCTGTGATCACAGCACGTGGGAGGTGGAGGCAGAAAGATCAAAAGTTCAAGGTCACCCACATCTTGAAACCCTGCCTTAAAGAGCGAACCCAAACAAACCACTACTACTGCCCCTCCCAAGGCCTGGCTGCGGTTTCGGTTATACTCTGTAGATAAATGCCCCAGATCACTTATGAGTTTAGAATGCTTTGACACTTTTAAAGGCTAAATAAATGAATAACTAGCTTGACATGTGAGCAATGCCGTGAAATACTTCTTGCCTTTCCAATTCCTCCTTCGTCTCCCTTATTCCCTCCCAACTTCATGCTCGTTTTTATTATGAATATTGCACACACACCTTCCGAGTCCATTTAGTATTGCTTGTGTGTACATGTATATATAACCTTCACAATCCATTTAGTATTGCTCCTATGTACATGTATGCAGGGCTGAACACTTGAGACTGCATACATAATCTCTGAGGGAGGTAAAAGTGATTGCCCTTCTCTGAGGAGACATTGGTCACCTGTAGCTCTTGCCTGTGGGCGAGACCTTGTGGAATTTCTCCTGTTCCTCTGACTGTCAGTTGGTATTCTCACTGTACAACCATATTGCTGAGATCCTATGGGTGTGTTTCCTGCCCTGTCTAGAGGACATAGTCTCTAGCTAGTAGCAGATGCCACAGTGTTCAGGCTTTAACAATCTTTTGTTCCCTCATCCACACATTCCACGGAGCCTAAGGGTAGGAGTTGTATTGCAGTTAGGGTTGGGCACTCCATGATCACGTTCTTTCCCTCTGCATTCATTTTGACCAGCTATGGATCCTGTACTGGTCTCCATCCCTTGCAAAAAGAAGGTTCTTTGATGAGGGGGGAGAGTGATGTTTATCGGTGGGCATCAGGGTAAGCATTAGATCACAATTGGAGATTATATCGGTTTAGGAAGAAGGCAGTAAGAGGCTCCCCTTTAGGAGCCGTGGTCTCTCCATCCACGGGTGGCTAGCTTGGTTTACACTACCAAGCATGGACCCCCTATTGTGGAGTGGGCCTTAAGCTGACAGCACCACTGTCTCACCATCGTGATATCTCCCTGGGTCAGCCATTCCGTTGTCACAGTTCATAGGATTGCTCCTCTCTTGGCAGCTTGCTTAGCACCTTCCAATAATCCCTTGAGAGCTAGTCTAGGAGGAGACTTCCAGGTCAGTCCCACCTCCGTTCTCCAAGCCTTGTGTCAGGTGTCTTAAGCAATAGGGTCTTTTTTATTTATTTTTTAATTAAAAAGATAGAATCTTAAAACTATTTTTAAAACATCTTGGTTTTTCATTATTCCTTTGGGAGTTTTCTACAGTGTGTTTTGATCCTACGTACTTTCTCCGTGATCTTTCCAGACCCACCCCTGCTTCCTTTCCCCACCCTACTTTGTGTAGACCTTGTCCCGCTTTCCCACCAGTCAAGCCCAGTTTGTGCTGCCTGTATCTTCTCAGAGGTGTGGGCTTCCCTGGCGTGCACCCCACTCGCCAAGATGCTGCCCTCATAGAAAACTGACTTGCCCTCTCTTAGGGACTGTCAATCCCCTATAGCTGTCACAATCGCTGAGCTCCTGTGGGCAGCGGCTCGGCTGGTTTGTGAGGACATGGTTTCCTTGAATTCATCCATCACCTATGTCACGGTCTTCCTGCTTCCTCTTCCAGAATAATCTCTGGAGACAGCTGGTTACCTCACCACCAGCCAAGAGCAGAGAGGCAATGCGTTCGGACTGCAGCTGTGCTCAGCTGGATTTCTACACTTCATGCAGCTTAGCACTTAATTATAGCTTGTGTCGAATTGACGACGAAAGCCAATCAGTGTGGTTTATTTTATTTTATTTTATTTTATTTTATGACAGAAGCTCAGTATATAGTCTAGGCTGGTCTCGAACTTGGCATGATGCTCCTACCTCGGCCTGCATGTAGTGCTGGGATGGTAGGTTCATCATACTCAGTTGGTAGGTATTTTCTAGAGTGCATAGCTCATCCCTTGAGGGTAGCATGGGCCTCTTAGTGACACGTGGCTCCCTGCAGGTACAGGCTGGCATTCCTGATCCCTCCCCTGTTCTCCTTTAAGGGCTCCTCAGGGATCTACCTGCATGGATGGTGTCAGGCCCAAGCGCCCCCCCCCCCCACCTCCCCATCTTCCTTTTCTCAGCGGTGTCTTCTCACACCTCCCTCTTGCTCTCCCCCTCCCCCTACCTCTCCTGTTCATTTTGGGAGCTAGGAGGGAACATGTCGACCTGGGTAGATTATAGGAAGAGGCAGTAAGCATGATCACTGGCTTTCTGCTTTATCAGTCTTTCCTGCTGGGCAGCCTTGTGTGAAACTGGGCTCCCTGTGTGTCACACCAAGCAGCCATTTTGCTGGAGGGATGCAAGTCATGTCTGTGGTTTCAGATAGGGGTATCCACATTGAAATTGGAGGGGAGAGGAGGAAGATGGGACAAAATAAGAGCCATTCCGGCTAGCAGTGAGGTGCAGAGAGTAAAGAAAAGGGCTTCAGACCTTAGTGTCACCTTTGGAAAGAAATCTTTTAGATTTTGATGGTCTTTACTGGATCTGGGGGTTCTGAGTCTTGGACCAGCAGACAGACTTTAACAAGTCTGTTTGTCACACTCGCTTCCCCCACTTAACTCTAAGTCAGCCTTGGTGGTGTGCTCCAGTAATTGAAGGAATGAGGGGTGACGTTGCTGAGACTGGAGGATTGTCATGAGTTCCAGGACAGGCAGCTCTAAATGACATGACCCTGTCTCAAAGACAGAAGCAAAGCAAAGCAAAACAGACGTAAACCTGGCTCGGGAGATGGCTGAGTTAGTAAGGTGCTTCCCACACATGTGTGAGATTTGAATTTGATTCCCCAGCACTCAGCAAAAAGCTGTGTGTGGAAGCACACTGCTGTCATCCCAGCTTCAGGGAGGCAGATACAGGAGGAGCCCAGGGGCTTGGTGGCTAGCCAGGCCAGCTGAGCGGGTCTTCCAGGTTAAGTGGGAAACCTTTTCTTAAAAATTAAGGTGGGGGCTGGAGAGATGGCTTGATGGCTAAGAGCACTGGCTGCTCTATCAGAGATCCTGAGTAGTTTAGTTCTCAGCAACTACGTGGTGGCTCACAACCATCTATATTGGGATCCGATGCTCTCTTCTGGTGTGTCTGAAGACAGCAACAGTGTACTCACAAATATAAAATAAATCTTTTAAAAAAATAAATTAAGGTGGGGAGTCATAAAACATGAAGTGTGTCAACCTGTGTTTTACACACACACACACACATGCGCGCACACACACACACGCACACACACACACGTCCTCAAACAGCAAATCCTTCCTTGCCTTGGAAGTGTGTTGTGGCTACATTTATTTACCTTCCTCTGGCCCACAGCTCAGTTTGTGCTACTTGGGGGAGGAGACTGGATTACTGGTTGGGCTGGCATTCCCTCCTTCTGGCAAACTCCTGATGCCTGGTAAAGTTCTGAGCATGGGGAAGGAAGTGTTTCCTAGGTCCCCTTCCTGGGTGTCTTGTATGGTAGCTGGATTCCCTGCCCTCCTCTCTGGAGCGGGGCTGAGTACACCCTACACAGTAGGTGGACATACTCCATAATAGGAAAAGCCTCATTTAGTGAAAAAAATGCGCTTATGGGAGACTGGGCTCTTTAGAGAGGCCTTCTCTAAAACAATGGGGAACACAGACACTTTTTAAAGAGTTCTACTTTACCACAGAAGCCTCAGCTTAAGCTTGGAGTAAGCTAATTAGAGAGATTGGGAGTTGCTCTCCTTTCCTGGGCTGTCAGGCTTCTCTTGGCTCCCTTCCTGGTGGGACTTTGTATTTGCTGTTAAAAAAAAAAAAAAAAGAGTCAGTTCTACGGTTGATGTGTGGCAGTAATTTAGTGCAATAGGGCGTATTAGCGTGTGTTCCTCTAATCTATGCCCTTTGATAGTAAAAGTTATGCTAATTTCAGAGGGCTCCCTTTCCTTAAAAGGAAGAGCCTATGTATCTAGCAGAAGCTAATGAAGGGAGGATCATTGGTTTCAGAGGGGGCTGGGTGCTCTGGGAGGGGGTTGCTTTTTCATACTAATAGTCTAAATCCGGGGTTCATTAACCTCCTGAACCATGCAGACAAGTTTGATATTAATGGTTTTTGTTGTTTTCTGAAACCCATGCTGCTATTGGATTTGGGCTCTTTCGACTCTTTCGAGTTAGTCAACTTAATACAAGCAAGGGAAGGCTGACCCAGCAAAGAGTGGCCTTCTTTGGGCTCCTTTGAAAGAGTCCATATGCTTCTCTTAAGGAGTGTATGATTGCTAGATGCACAAAACTTGTGCAAAATGTTTTCCCAAGGCTCAGAAAATTGCTGCAAATTCAGAAAATGCTGAATATGATTCTGTTCTTACCTCTTTAAGAATACCTGGCCCTCTGAAGGAGACTTAGTGAAGTACCACTCACCTTGTCGTCTATCGTCAACATGTTGTGAACGTCTTAGGTTCAGGCAAGAGTCAGTTAGTGGAGCTCAGACACTCGGGGCTGGCCAGGAGCATGGGTAATCTCACTTTAAAACCCAGCATAAAAGCTAGACATAGTGGTATTGTCTGTAATCTTAGCACTTGGCTGGGTAAGGCAGGAGGATTGCTGTAAGTTTGAAGTTCATCTGAGTTACCTAAGTTCCAGGCCAGCCTGGGCTACAGATTGAGACCCAACCTTAAACCAGCTCCCCCCACCCCCCGCCCCATTCAAAGACAGAGAATAATACTGGACATGGTAGTTCACACCTGTAATCCTAGCCTGCAGGAGCATCTCAAATCAATGTCAGTCTAGGCTACATATCTGGACTGTCACCGTTACCCCAGAGAAAAACTGTAGACCATTCAGTGAATTACACTAGTTTGTCACGCTTTAAAACAAGCTGGGTAAGATAGAAAAACTTACTTTGTCTCACCATCTGGTCTGCCCAGCCCTCTGTATGGGTAAGCAACAAGTTTGGGAGGACTTCAGGGGTGGTTTCTGGTGGGTGAGAGAAGGCAGGGTTGAACAGACTCGCTACACCCACCAGTAGAAAAGACAGGGCTGGCTCCTGGAAGAGGGAGGGGCTAAAGTAAAGCAAGCAGTGTTAATAGCTAACAAGCATGTACTTCCTGTTTCCCATATGCTTGCGATCAATTCTGAATGTTTTACGTATAACTCAGTTTATGCCCTGCAACCCGGCAACATACCATTATTTCTTCTTTCTCAGAGAGGTAGCTGTGATTCTTCTCTGGGCTGTCTGGGCTGGCTGCTGGAGGGGTCTCTTTGTTACCTGGCATTCTTGGTAGCCCTGGTCCGTCACCTGGACACTGCCTCTAGCTTGCTGTGGAGTCTAGTGGGAAGGGTCTCCATTGGCTTCCAGGAATGGGAAGGACCTTAAAGATCTAGACCTTTCTGCGCTGCTCCCCCCCCCCCCCCCCCAACCTGTATTCAGCAGTTTGCCTGTTTTGTCTTTCTGGTTTTGGAGCTGAGTCTTATGTAGCTGGGGCTAACCACTGGTCTCATTAGCCTTGAACTCTTGATCTTCCTGCCTCCACCTCCCATGTGTTATAAAATAACCACAGGGTTGTGCCAAGACGCCAGGCTTTTTAAGTGAATTCGAGAAAAACCCAGAGGAATAAAAAGAACAATTGTTAGTGCCCGCACATGGCACCCAAGTGTGAAGTGTGTGTGCATTTACATGCACAGTACACACTGTTTGAGGGAACATAAGGCTGTCTCTGTGTGTGGTACACACTTTGCAATGCCTGTTCCACCATGGGAGTGAACACCACTCCACTCCCCATGTCCCTGGAGTCAACAGAATTTTTTGTGACTGCCAGAATGTGTTGCAGAGCAGTGGAGACACTTCTGAGGGAGAAGTGTGAAGTAGATGGAAAACACTCGTCAGGTCTGACCAATGAGGTAATGGAATAAAACCGAAATGGTGTGTGTCTGCAGGCCTCCCTGGGCATACAGGAGATGCCAGTGTGTGATTAACGTTCTTGGGCTGTTCCTTGCATGTTCACATAATGCCAACTTGAGATCATTGCTGGGTTGATGGACAGTCACTAAGGAAATACGTCAGCGGAAGATGTTGCACATTGATTGACATTTTCGCCTGTTCTAGCACAGGGGTGAGATTCCAGTGTGGTAAGTTGGCTGCTGGAGTATGAGAGCCACGGTGTGCCAGCACTCAGCACCCTGCTGCCTGGTACTCAGCATGCAGTACCACCACCTCGCTCGGCAAGTTATGGACTGTCTGTTCGAGTCTCTCTGGGCTCATCTTTGCAAAGCTAGCAGAAGACAGGAGGTGTAGACTCCTTCTCTAAGGCCACAGAGATTGTCTTCCATGTTGTTAGTACACAACAGAATTTCTGTACTTTTTAAAAGATGCCAACCCATTGAGCATATGCACCAGCCAGCTGTAGATGGGCATTTGAATTGTGGCCTCCTCATGGCTATTGTTACATTATTATTATTATTGTTATTATTATTGTTATTATTTTAAAGATAGGGTGATCTGTAGCTCAGGTTGACTCAGAACTCCCTCTGAACATCTGCTTTTCCTGTCTGTCTCTACCTCATGAGAGCCGAGGTTACAGTCAAGCGTCACCATGCCCAGTTTCTGTAGTGCTAAGGATTGAACATAAGACTTTGTGCTAAGTGTGTATTCTACTAAGTGAGCCACAGCCTCAGCCATGAGTAACTTTCTGATGAAGCTGGCTTAGAATTTGAAACAGGAAATGGATTCAGCTCAGAGCTGACCCTAAAGGATGTCACAGTGTCTCTGAGGAGAAAGCAGGTAAATCAACTATTATTTGGTTTCCCGTAAGAGCTATGGTGGGGATGAGTGGGGATTGGTAGGTGACCTCAACTCCGTTCTCCAAACTAGGTCTTGAAGGGACATGGGAGTATGTTAGACAGTCATGGAAGAGTCTGGGAGGGCTCTGGATCTGTAGGAAGATGGACTCCATTCTAGAATTCAAGTAGTTAGGAAGTGGAGGGAGAAGATATAGGTAGAAGACTGGGAAACAAGCAGGGGAGCGCGGAGGAACGAAGGGTTCAGGCGCATAAGCTGAAGAGAAGAGAGCTTTCCTTGACGTCTACGAGAGAGCCATGGGAGGCTTTAGAGCAGCCACTGGGGAGAGTGACAATGGTTTTGAGAGGAGTTTTGCCAAAGGGAGGGCACTACAGAGTGCTGCTGAGGATGGCTTTTGCTCTCTTTTGCTCTCTTCCTCTCTGACACTTCCTCTCATCTTTTTTGTTTCAAGGGTCCTAGGCTGGCTTTGAACTCCTGGTCCTCCTGTCTCTGCCTCCTATGTCCCACCCATCCATCAGTTATTCATCGCTTTATACAAGTTTCTGGGATGAGCAGCTGTGGAAGAGGCCTTCTCTCAGCCAGCAGAGAAGGGAACACATTGTCTCAGTTACCAGGTTCCTCTGAGCCTCATTTGAATATGCTCAGTTTGCTCTTGGATATCTATGATACCAGTTCACAGACCCTATCTGGTTGGAGGATAGCCACAGAGATATGAATATTTGCCAACATGAGGCACGAGCATTTGTTTTGTGAGAAGATTCACATGTTGCCCCGAGCTGTTCAGTCTGGAAGGATTTGTGCCATGTCATCTGCTGTGAAGGTTGATAGTTAAGTGCCTTAAAAATGTGGGGAAAGAGGACCCACTTCCAGATTCGAAGGCTCTGCTTCAGGACTGTTGCTAAGTGGTGTTCTCCCTACCACAGCTCTCATTTGCTATTGTTTTGATATGCTGGGAAGATAACTTATCTTAAAGAGACTGACTGAAATAGCCTGCCAGTTTGCATGATTACATAAGCTTGAAGTTTGCAGTAACTGTCCATATGCCTGTATTATACAGTTCATTCATTTACTTACCTACTCATGAATATAATGGAGATGTATTCAGCTACCATGTAGGCAGCAAGAGAGACAGATAGGTGACCAGATCTTAGTCTCTTTTATGTTGTTGTAATAAAACACCCAAGGTTGAGTGCTTGATAAAGGAAGAAAGGTTTATTTAGCTCAGTTTTAGAGGGTGGAAACCTCTGTGGAGGACTTCTTGGCTGGTGGTATCTTAGAGAGGGATCGGTGAGAGAGCAAAATTAGAGATTCAAGGGCCTGCTGCTGGCCCTTTTGTATAGCACTTTGTTCTGGAGAGCTAGCTAACTGGGATCCCAGAGGGAGGAGAACTATGTTCATCATTTGCAAGAACATCACCACCAGAGAACTAAGGACTACCCATTGGGTGCCGTTAGGTACACATCTTCAAGGTTCCTCATCTCCACACTGAGAATCAGGCTTCTGGCTTGCAGGGCTTAGTGGGACAGGTCACCTCAAATCTGCCCCCCCCCCCCCCCCCCCCGCAAAACCACAGCACTGGTACACACATGCTGCAGTGGTAAGGGCTAAAACCCACCCCAAAGTACATGTTTGGAATGGGATGAGGAATGTGTAGAGCAACCAGATGTATGGTACCTTGCCTGGTGTTTGACAGGAAGCTGGGCATCCACACTCAGGTCTTCATGCTTGCATGGCAAGCAGTTTACTGGGGGGACCATGCCCTCATATTCTCAGCCTTATTAATTGCTACTAATTTTTGTTTTGTGTTTGGAGACAAGATCTTAAACTCCTGATTTTACTGCTCCCACCTCCCTTGTGCTAGATAGAATTGTAAATGTGAACCATCATGCCCGGCTTGGAGTTAGCTTTTAAAATCTATTTTCGTTATTATTACTTGTATGTGTGTGTGCTCACATCAGTTTTTGTGCACCTCGCGCGTACTGGAGCCCATGGAAGCCAGAAGGAGATATCAATTGGTTCCCCTGGGACTGGAGTTACAGATGGTTGTGAGCTTCCATGAGGGTGCTGTGAACAGAAACTGGGATCTTCTGCCAGAGCAGTATAAGCTCACTCTTAACCCTCCAGCCCTTAGAGCTTAGTTTCAAATCGAGACAATAACTGGATGTGGTGGAACATGTGTATAATCCCAGCATCTGAAAGTTGGAGGCAGGAGGATCAAGAATTCAAGGTCATCTTCTACCACCAGATGAACTTGGGTCAGCCTGGGGTATATGATACTGAGAGAGAGTGGGGAGAGAAGAAAGGAGGAGGGAGGGAGAGACAGGGTATGCAAATGATTAAGAATGAGAATGAGGCATCAAGGGTCAGTGGGACAGTGCTGAGAACCAGGAACATTGGCTTTGTCTGCGGAGAATCCAGAGGGACCCAGTGATGACTGGGCCCTGGTACCGTGCAAAGCTGAGTGGGTAATGAAGCAGCAGAGGTAGCAGTGACCTTCTGAGCAGGTCAGATTAAAATTCAAGGATCACCTTGACTTTGCAGTAGGAATTTTACAATAGAAGAACCAGAGACATATTACCCCTATTTTGTATTTAGTGGTTTTTCCAGACAATAAGCTTCCATTGATTTCTCTGGCTCCCATCCAGCTGCCACTGCTGTGTGCAAGCATACACTAGATGCACATTTTGTTATCTGCAAAAGGAGAGCATATGGGCTTTCACAGCCGGTCATAGTTTCATTTATTACTCTATTTAAGATGACGTCCTAGAGAAAACAGAATGTCCTGGCAACTGGCATAACAGGCTGTCATAAACATGATCCCTGTCCACTGTGTGGTCCTCCGAGTGCTTCCTACACTTCCGGAATCTGGTGTCTTGGGATTGACAGTCAGTCACAGAGCTAATCTGGTTCTTGGCAGATTTGTATTAATGATGATAAAAAGACTTGTAACTTTTGGCCTCTTGAGTTGCTGTTTAAATGGGGTTCATATATTTTAATTGTTGTGACATTTTGTGTGATTATGAAATGCTGGGACTCAGGTGGGAGGATCTGGAGGTAGTGAGTACTCAGATATGGTTTATGCTTGATTTGGGGCCTTTTAAGTTATTTCATTTAATTGCTATTTTGGGGCAATTGAAGAAGAAACAGCTACTAAAGGTAGCTCCTGTCATCACTGCAGCCATCCTTACCGTCACCACCACCCTTGTCATTAATCAGAGATTCCTGGCCCAGCCCATACTAGTAATTTTTACAGTGTTAAGGATGGAAGCCATGGACCAGTCCCTGCCAGGCAAATGACCTACCATTAGGTTCTTTCCCAGTCTGTGATCCCAGCTCTTGGCAAGTAGAGGGTCAGGAGTTCAAGGCCAGCTTAGGCTGTGTAGTAAGGCTTTGAGGCCAACCTGGGCCATGTGAGATCTTTAACATAATGATCAAGAGATGACACACCTAGAAGTTCCTGCATCCAGCTCCTTGCCTCTGTAGGTTTCTCATCTGTGGGTGTGACCAACCATAGGTCAAAAATATGAAAACTGTATCTTTTATGACAGTGCATACACTTTTTTTCTTATCATTATCCCCAAAATACTGTAGTTTAACTAGGCCCATCTACACTATGGATTTCTATTGCGTCTCATGATGATAACGTGTGCCATTTATACCATGCTAATATTATAAGAGACCTAGAGAGGCTTTGAGGTATGTGAAGGGACAGGTTAAAATTATATGAGATGAGGGAGGGTCTTGAGATTTTGTCTCTGAATCAATCCTCTACACACCAAGCCATAACCCTTCCCTTCATGAAGACTGAGGGTAAGGAGATACTGCTGCTATGCAGACTGAGTGTGAGTGAAAACCCACGTCAGTGGGTTTCCTAGGGAACCCTGGGGGAAGCTCAATGAGAGGATTTGACATAGGCCCGGTTTCACACGTGTGCTTGCGAGAGGCCCGAGGACTAGCAGGACCATTCCAGAAAAAAACAACAGAAGAACAAAGGGATTTGATTATGTTTTTAGTCATAACAAAATGCAGATTTCTTCTTGTGCCAGACAGATTGTTTTCAAAGATTCACAGACTCTCAGTTGCTGTTCTATGTGGTTTGAGCACGTGTGCATTTGTGTTTGTGTGTGTGTATGTGGGCTCATGAGGAGTGTGCAGGTATGTATGCCCCCGTGTATGTATGGATGTAAGGCTCAAAGTCTTAACTTGGTCATTCTCTACTTTATTAATTGAGGCACAATCTCTTGCTGAACCCAGAGCTTGCCAATTCCAGTTAGTCTAGCCAGCCAGCTTACCTTGGTGGTCTTAGCAACTTGGAGAGAAAAAGCTTAATTTCAGTTTATAGCTTATAGTCTACCATCCAGAGAAGTCAGGGCAGGAGAGGCCATGGAGAAACACTGCTTCCTGGCTTGTTCTTCCTGGCTTGGTCAGATTGCTTTCTAATAGCACCCATGATCACCACTAGCTCAAGGATGGAACTGACCACAATGAGCTGGGCCCTCACACATTGATCATCAGTCACGAAAAGGCACCATACGCTTGCCCACAGGCCAGTTGGTGGGAACATTTTTTTTTTTTTCAGTTGAGGTTTCCCTCTTTCAAAATGATTCTAGTTTGTGTCAAGTTGACATAAAACTAGTCAGCACACCCAGGGCTTCCCCTCTCTCTGCTGCCTGAGAGCTGGGATTGTGGGTCAGACACACCTGCTTCACTTTCCCTTGCGTTGAAGAATCCCGACTCAGGTCTTCACTCCTGTGTCATACGAGCGAGCGCTTTATCCTATGAGGATAAAAGAGGGGCAGGGTACCCCTCCCCCACCAGCTGCTCTGCAGGCCTGATGCTTGAAAGGGTGTTTTCTCCATATGGGAGAGTTCCTCATAGCATCATTCTCTAGACAGACATTCTTTGTTAAGTTTGTTAATAATGAACCTGTGAGAAGCATGTAATCCTGTTCAGTACTGAGGACTCATGGCTAATAAAAGCTATTTGCATATACTAAGGAGCATGCAGGTGGCCTAAGACCAGAAAGTAGGAGTCAATGAAGTAGCAGAAAAACAGAGCTTCCCTCTGTGGTTCAGTGAACACCCTTGGAATGCCCCATGATGGGGTCAGACCTTTTTATTGTTATTAGGAAAAGGAAGATAAGATAAAGAGGAATCCAGCTTGACCTGTATAGCCATCTAGGACATAGCTACCATTTTGTTTGCTGGGTGACTTTGGCATGACTTCTAAATCCTATGGAATAGACAGAATTCTTAGGGTACACAGCCAAGGGACTGGGAAAATGGCTCAGTGAATGAAGTGCTCGCCGTGTAAGCATGGAGACCTAGGATTGGATCCTAGGCATCCAAGTAAAAAGATACACTCAGTGATGTTCATCTGTCAGCTCAGTGCAGAGGGAGAGGAGAGGAGAGGAGAGGAGAGGAAAGGAGAGGAGAGGAGAGGAGAGGAGAGGGAAATCAAGTTGAGGCCAAGTGTTTTATGCCACGCCCAGACTATTTCTTCTTAATGTTGGGTTCTTAATAGCTTGTGTTTATTTTTCATGATGGAGATTCAACTTGGGTCTATCTATACACCAAGAAAATGTTCTGTCATGGACTTACAAAGCTTTCCTACTTTGTTAATGTTATTTGAGAAATCTGGTACATCTTGGCTAATGGCCGTCTAATGTCTGTCTACCTTAACATGTAGTTCCCTTTGTTCTGTCTTGGGGTGTTTGGATCCTCATGCCTTGCTATCTCTCAAGGCGTGCTTCTTTGCATCAGTCTCTTATTGTCCCCTGTGTGATTCTGAACATTCCTCCTCTCTGGTCTTGTGGTACCTTCTACCACAGTGAGCAGTCCTGATGCCACATCTGCCACTTCTCTTTGATACCTTCTGCTTTTGTGTCTAGTTTTCCATACACTGGAGTTTCTACAAAACAGGCCTTGGACAAAGGATGCCAGTGCTGTATGGGTGGAGTGCTGTGAGTGGGAGGAGGTTGGTGAGGATGCTGCAGGTTAGCAGGGTTCTGAATGTAATCTTTCTGTTAATGGTGGTTCTGCAGCTCGGAAGTGGGGAAAGAGAGAAAGAGACACAGGGATGGATGACTCTCAGGGTATTTGAGAGGGCTTCACTGTATAGTCTGGGCTGGACTAGAGCTCAGGATGGTCCTCTAGCTCTGCCTCACAAGTGCTGTGATGACAACTGCCGTCCGCCAAGCCCAGCGATTCTCAGTTTTCGATCATATGTGATTATGACTTGTGTTGAGATGGAGAGAGGAACAGATTCGGGGAGGAGGAAGAAAGCTAAGCATCTGAGACTTTTAAGTGGGAAATAGATATCACTCAGGCATAGATGTCACTTAATACTCTGGAGCTCGGGGTACAGATCCCTTCCCACCTTCCAGATCTGTAGCTTTCATGAGTAGCTGTGTATGCACATACCTCGCATGCATGTGCACGGACTCCACACACTTTTGAAGGGAACTTGTCTTGACTGCTGAGACCACAGGATCCTTGTGTGGTTTTGGCTTCCTCAGATGCAGAGACGGCACTGCGATTTTGTGTCCATGATTCCATAGCCCTAGTTTTCAGGCTACAGTTGTCCATGTGACCCAAGCAGGTCTCCTTCCCTGGGTCTTTGGAAAGACAGCACTGGGGAGATGGTACACATCTGTTTTCTGCGGTATGACGGAAGCCCCCAAGGAGTAGTGAGAAGAGGCTTGCCCAGGAATGCAGAAACCGGAGAGCTTTGTGCTTCTCTGATGTGGGCTACACTGCATCCCTTGGGAAGCCAGGGCAGCATTATGTTAGATAAGTAAAACCTTGGTTAGCAACTTTAAAGAAGAGTTTCCTGATGGCTGAACATTGAACATTGTATATCGGGTGTGCTTCCTGCTGTGCAAGGAAGGTTGATGTGCAGGGTTTCCTGAAGTTATTTGATAGTGGAGTGCTTTGGTGTGTTTCCATGAGGTAGGTGTGTGTGTGTGTGTGTGTGTGTGTGTGTGTGCAGGGAGCTTTGCATGGGACCAGTGTAAACTGCTGCTGGAAGACGATGTTGCTACTGGTGGTGTTGATGGGAGCTCGTAACCACTGATACTCCCTGCTCATGGGGATTCTGCTGCCCCAGAGAAACCTGGTTGTTCCTATCCTCATACAAATTCACAGTGTCAATTGCTGTGCTGGAGGCGGAGGCTGGAGCATTGCTTGATTCCTGAAGGCTGGCCTCAAAAACATAGCTAGAGCCCTCACACCAAAGTGCGGGTCAGAGAGGGTTGTGTGACTGTGAACGGCTTGCTGTCTCTTCTCCTGGCTTGGATTGTGCGATGGATGAATTGCTTTTTTTTCTATTGTGGCTTCTGGTTTCTCAGCCTACTTACCAGTCGCTCCTCCACAGACAGGGAAATGCAGCGTATAGATCTCCTGTTCTCTGTGCTTTTTCTCCTGGCTGATTACCTGCTGCTTTCCTTAGTCGCCAGACTGCCTCCCTCCCATCCTTCCAACTCCCTCCTCCTCTTCATTCTCCCCCTCTTTTGCTGTTTGATGCAGGGTCTCTTGCAGCTCAGTGTGGCCTCTACCTTTATGGCAGGATGGCCGGCTGGCCATGAATCTTACCTCTGGCTCCCAAGTGCTGGGATTGTAGGTGTTTGCCCCTGGCCTGCTTGTGAGGGTTTCACTCCATTTGTATTGCAGCTTGGGCTTCTGCCTGGGATAGCCTCCCCTCCCCTCCCTGCAGATGGACAATTAATTCACAGAAGTCCTGAAAGCATGCCAATCTGTTGATTTGACTTCCATGCAAGTGTGTAAATAACAGTGGCTTGAAATAAGGATGTGTACAATAGAAAAATAAACCAAGATTTCTGAAAAGTCTTCATTCTGGAAAACAGCATGAAGCAATTTTCATTCTGGTGCCCCGGTTGTTAAAACGATGTGATTCCGGAGGACGTGGTCATGTTATTTTTCATCTCCTAGATTTTTCTTAAGCTGGGCTTGAATGTTATAATTGTTTAAAATCAACTAAGAGAGAAGAGAAATAGGATAGGATATTTTTCCTGGTTCTGGTACATCCCAGGTAAGAAGTTACATTCGGGATGATTTGTGCATGAAGAGGTCCCACAGTGGGTTTCTGGATGCATTGTGAACAGCCAATCCCTGTAGATCCTATGAGCTGTCTGCCTTCCTGTGAGGTGTGGCCTGCCATGTGCATCCCCTTGTTTTCTGGGTGACTCTGCTTTCTGCATCGCTGTGTCCTTTAACACCAGCATCACTAGACTCACTGGAAACTAGAAGTTCAGTCTCTCACGCCTGGCTGGCTCTGTAGTCTGTTTTACCACCATCATTGCTCTTTGCCACTTCTACTACCTCAGTCTGGCCTGTATCTGCTTCTCAGCCTGCCCACTACTTCCCTGCTCTCCCTCTGTTACCCACACCACTTCTCTGAGAAAACCACACCAAAGCTTTCAGGTCCTTCCCAGTCTCTCTCTTGAATCATTGCTGTGCCCTTCTCTGAGCTACTCCATGCTCTGTGGAACATGCTCTGGGCTGTGCCTTGCCCAGGAAGCTGTATTTTGAGTTGTGCTAGGTGGTTTTTGTTGTTGTTGTTCGTGTGTGTGTGTGTGTGTGTGTGTGTGATATCTCAACACAAGCTCAGGACATCTGAGAAGAGGCAAACTTAATTGAGAAAATGCTTCTATCAGATTAGTCCATAGGCAGACCCGTGGGGCATTTTCTTGATTAATGATTGATGTGGGAGGGCCCACCCTCCTGTGGTGGGGCTGCCTGTGGGCAGGTGGTTCCCAGGTAGAAGAAGAAAACAAGCTGAGCAAACCATGTGGAGCAAGTGTGCTTCCTTCCTCCTTGGTTTCTGTTTCAGTTCCCACCTCCATGTTCCTGCCCTGTTGAGTTCCTGCCTAGATTTCCATCATTGATGAACTATAAATAGGATGGGCAAGCCAGATTACCGCTCTTGCCCTCAGGTTGCCCTTGGTCATGATCACTGTCATAGCAATAGAAAGCAAGCTAGGACACAGGATGAGTGTGAGTGTCGTTTGCATAAATGAACAGCTTCATTGTGAACCACAAGGCACAGACAGAAGTAACTTACCCATGTGAGTAATAGGCCTCACCAATGAACATCACAATGTAGAACAGGACCACAGATGCACGCAGGCATGACACAACCATGCTGGAAACCTGTGTATCAACTGTTGAACACAGCAGACCAGTGAAGGGTACAATTGTCTCACCTGCCTCCAAAGGCGTGGTAACACACTTTGGGACAGGGCCACAGTGACTCCCGATGACCATCTAGTACCTGTGTCATGGGATGGGATGGACATGTTGCACTGGCCCTATCTTAAACGCGTTCTCACGACCGGCCAGGAAGAACACAACAAACCAGAATCTTCCGCGGCAAAACTTTATTGCTTACATCTTCAGGAGCAGGAGCGCAAGCCCCCAGCCCCAAAAACGAAAGCCCCCCGCTTACATCTTTAGGAGCCAGAGCGCCAGCGCGCCAGAGCGCCAGAGCGCAGAGCAAGAGAGAGAATGGCGGAAACCCCGTTCCCTTTAAGGAGAATTATCCTTCGCCTAGGACGCATCACTCCCTGATTGGCTGCAGCCCATGGCCGAGTAAAGGCAGAGTACATGTAGTGGTAAAATACCTTTGGCACATGCGCAGATTATTTGTTTACCACTTAGAACACAGGATGTCAGCGCCATCTTGTGACGGCAAATGTGGGGGCGGCTCCCAACATCTCCCCCTTTCCTTTTAATAAGAGCAATAGGCCACCCATATTAATGAGAGTGGAGATAGAGGTCAAATCCCCAGTGTGCAGGTAAAGGAGCCATGTACAGGATTAGCTCTTAGGCTCACAGGCTTTTACCCAGAGCAACCCTGACCTGCTCCCGTGTCGTTTTGCCTGGAGAGAAGGACACTTGGACACTCAACCTTCTTGAAAGATGACATGTCTCCCTAGAATAGGCTCATATATGCCGCAGAGCCCTTCTACTGCAGTGCTTAGCCGTGCAACTCTCTCGGGCTGCTGAAGCACACTCACTCTATCCCGTGCAATGAGTCTGGCCTCGTGGGATGCAAGAGCTGAGTGGCCAGCGACCTATTGCCTAAGCATAGATATATCAGGGGAAGCACCATGTTCTAGAGCTGCAAGTGCCTGGGCAATAACCACCTTGTCTCTCCTAGTTTGGGCCTTAAGCTTACAGACCAACCAAAGAAGCAACACTAATCCACAGCAAAGTGTATCTCCAAATAATATCAATCCCACCCATTCTTTAAAGAAGGGAAATGCTGAGGAGATCCAATTGGGTAATCCTTTGGTCAGGGACAGGTCCAAGCGTGTGGAGTTGACCTGAAGTCTCAATTCTCGAAGGATCTGTTCAAATTCAGCCGTCCAATTCTGTAACATATACTGAAAAAGACTTTTTGACAAATTAGCTGCCCTAGTAAATTTCTCATACTGAATGGAAGTAACACACAATCCCGGAAACTTTTGTTCACATCCCAGCTGAGCTATTTGCCATAATACATCTAGTTGTTTCTGGACAAGATCTATGAGTTGATTAACCAGCATGAGACCACCCTGTATCTTGACATTAGCTGAGGCCTGTTTATCTATGACTGTAGTCACTGAGGCTGACAAAGTGTTAATGGTGTCAGTCGTCTGGACCTGTCCAGACAGAGCCAAGGCTGTCTGAATCAAGGCTAAACCCAGTTCCTAGTTAGTGGTAAAAGAGCAGGGGAATACTTGAGCATTATACATCACCGTCATTGGGAGTGGAAATGTCGACATTATCCCCCAACGCTGCTCTCTCTTTATTATTGACGCCCTGGACATCACCAAGACGAGGGACATCAGTATTCCCTTGGTCAGTCTGGATTTTTCGGGTGAGTCTTTCTGGTATCCAAAATGGGTTGTCTTCATTCTGTGGGAAAACACAAACCGCTCCCCTGGATCTTATCAAAATAGGATCCGGGCCATACCATTTATTATCAAGGACATTTTTCCATTTAACCATCTCATTGGGCCTATCTGGCTCTGAACAATGACGTTCAGCCGCAGTATGGCCATGAGCATCAATATTTAAAAAATTGAGTGTAAAGAGTGCCATAGACACAGACACTCTTGGTACTCGGGATAGAGTCTCCTCAATTCCCCTCTTCTGTTTTATAAGATAGGCTTTGAGGGTGCGATGCGCACGCTCAACAATACCCTGTCCTTGAGGGTTGTATGGAAGTCCAGTCAGGTGGGTTACGTCCATCTGATGGCAGAACTGCTGGAATTTTTGAGATGTATAAGCTGGTCCATTATCAGTCTTAAGGAGTTTGGGTTTTCCCCAAGCACTCCATGCCTCAAGACAATGTTGAATCACATGTGAGGCTTTTTCTCCGGTTAACGGTGTGGCAAACATTACACCAGAGCAGGTGTCAATAGAAACATGTAAATATTGATTTCTCCCAAAGGAGGAAATATGCGTGACATCCATTTGCCAGACCTGTAATGGCCTGACGCCACGAGGGTTTACCCCTACATGAGTAGATAAAATTTGACAACAATCTTTTCAGTAGAACCAATCCCTCTGGCGGCTCAAGGAATACCAGAGGAAGGAAAACAGCCATGTAGGCTTGGCAAAATTATTAGTTGAGCTATTCTGTCCCCTTGTGATATAGAAAAGACAACTTGAGGACAAGAACAGAGAACCTGAAGTTCCCCTTTATAATCCTGATCTACAACTCCAGGGTGGACAATAAGACCTTGTAGGCTGCAAGAGCCTGCCTCTGTCATACTGGCCACAAAATCTGAGAAGGACTCCTAAGGTCCCTGGACGATCTTTGTTAATTGTCCAGTGGCTTCACCTGCTCGGGAGAGCGCCTTTCAGGCCCTAATAGCCTTTTCATCTGATTCAGAACTATTAAGAACTGGCTCCTTGAACTCACCTAGTGATGAGTATAGGCTCCTTCTCCTAGAAACCTCCGCTAATTGATCTTTTTTCTTTTCTTTTTCCTTCTCCTTCCTTCCAATCTCTCCCCAGGTATTCTTACCTGACCTAAACTTTTCCTCGGGTTCAAGACCCTTGGAAAGGCCTGTATACTTATTTTGTGAACCATATTTCCTCTTTGCTCCTATTCTCTCTCCCCGCTTTACTTCTGATAGACTGTCCTGAACTTCATCCAGAATTTTCAGCCCTGCCTTAACCACTTGATAACATGTGAAAAGGAACAAAAGGGCTCCTAACACTAGAAAAAGTTCAAGGCCAAACATACCTTGTAAAGCTATTTTCCACTTTACTTCTGATAGACTGTCTTGACTTTCCTTAGAAAGTTCAAGGCCAGGCGTACCTTGTAAAGCTATTCCCCACTTTACTTCTGATAGACTGTCTTGAATTTCGTTAGAAAGTTCAAGACCAGACTTACCTTGTAAAGCTATACTTACGGGTACCCTGTTCCCCAGCTGAAAAGTTTTGAATTTATGCAGTTGAATCCTTCTCAACAGTTTTCTTGTCCCGGTTTTTTTTTTTTTTTTTTTTTTTTTTTTTCTTCCCGGATTTTCTCGTCCCGGATTTTCTCTTCCCGGGTTTCGGCACCAACTCTTAAACGCGTTCTCACGACCGGCCAGGAAGAACACAACAAACCAGAATCTTCCGCGGCAAAACTTTATTGCTTACATCTTCAGGAGCAGGAGCGCAAGCCCCCAGCCCCAAAAACGAAAGCCCCCCGCTTACATCTTTAGGAGCCAGAGCGCCAGCGCGCCAGAGCGCCAGAGCGCAGAGCAAGAGAGAGAATGGCGGAAACCCCGTTCCCTTTAAGGAGAATTATCCTTCGCCTAGGACGCATCACTCCCTGATTGGCTGCAGCCCATGGCCGAGTAAAGGCAGAGTACATGTAGTGGTAAAATACCTTTGGCACATGCGCAGATTATTTGTTTACCACTTAGAACACAGGATGTCAGCGCCATCTTGTGACGGCAAATGTGGGGGCGGCTCCCAACAGCCCTAAGCTCCCTAAACGTCTCCACCCAGCTCGCTAGGTTCCCCCTGGCGGGTCTTTACCACGCCAGCCCCATGCTGCAAAACCCACATGACCTTTGTGATGCACATCAGGCAAACTCATGCTTTGCCTATGTACTTTTCTCTCTTGAACCCAGATGAGCTGCTATGTGAAGGAAAACTCAGCACAAACTTAGTTCAGAAACAATGGTAATTCAATCGCTGGGCGCAGCAATTAAAACCTAATCTTGTAAGCCTTATTAAAATCTGATTCCTCTGGTGGCAAATCCTTGCGGATCCACCATGATACCAGAAAACTCGAGTAGCTACATCTTAACTTTATGCTGTCCTTGTTCCAAAAAGGACCATAACTCTCTCCTGCTTCCTCTCTTTCTCCGTCCAACCTGGAAGTCCCTCCTACTCGCCCAGTGATTGGCTTCTTCATTCATTAGGAGATTGGTTCACAAGAATAGCACCAGGTTAATCCACAACATGGGCAGGTGACAAATTTTCAACTGTCCCCAAGGTATTAGCTCAATCCCTCCTGCACCCTCTTGTTTATGTCAGTTCAAAGGTTTGCCTTGCCATAGCCTGTTCTGCATCCTATCTACCTCTACTTGGCGTGCCATGAAGGGCTCTGTGACCTTACCTCCAACAACTTCCTGATCAGACTCAGGAGCCTCTCTGCTACCTACCACAGTGATTGTCTTTACATCTTTTTGGTTCCTGTCTCTGCCATTAGTAGTTTCATTGTGTGAAGTTTCCGGTATGATCTTTGAGTTGATATTAGTAATTGACATTGAAGTTAAAACAAAACAAAACAAAACAAAACCCCAAAAACTTTGGGATTGCCAATGGGCCCACTGTAGGGAGAATTCAGCATTCCTTAGTGAATCACCATCAACAAAACTAGAAAATTTGTTATTTGAATTTGTCATTCAATAGAGACTAACACTATGGGAAGGGACAAAGGAGTCCACTTACATACATAGTATACTGGTAACATTGTCTTGGCAGACTGCTGTCCTGACAAGGTCAGGGTTTGGCCTTCATGCTCATAGGTTGTATGTATCGCCCCCTGACCAGAATACCCTTCCTCCTATTTCCTCTGGGCCATCCTTCAGCACCCAGCCTCTCTCTGCTAAGCCCGTCATTGTTATTGCCACTCCCCATCAGCCTCCTTGAGCTTGAGGGTGACTTGATACCTTTTAGGGGTATTAAGGTGGCCTGTGGTCCCAGACTCTCCATGATCAAACTTACATCTGAGCTGAGTGTCACTCAAAAGTTACTCTCCATGCTTCAGCCCTCACCTGTATATAAAACTGTGTTTATGTGCTATAGTGGCAGTTAGGATAAACCAAATTCAAGCATGGGTGTTGTTCATGAAAATGCCTGTTTAAACAGTCTATTATTTATATTTAAATGTATTAACAAGTGTTATTAAACTAAACTCTATTTGTATTCTATTTTATTCTGTTCTTCATGTTCTGAGTCCTGGGTATTAAACTGGGTTCCTGCATGCCAAGCAAGTGCTTTGCCATTTATCTCCACCCCTGCCTTCTTAAATTATTTCTATATTTTTTGAAACAGGATCTTGCTATACTGAAAGTTGCTATGTATATCAGGCTGGTCTCAAACTTGACAGCAATCCTCTTGCCTCTTGAGTGGCTGGCATGGACCACTATACTTGGCTCTCTTTTATAGTAATCCTATATAACCTAGGCTGGCTTTGAATGTACTATGTAGCCAAAGCTGTCTTTGAACTTCTGATGTTTAAATGTTAGGATTATACGTGTGTATTATAATGCCTGGCCGGACTAGAGAGTTTACACTTAAAATTTTCTTTTCATTAACAAATTTATAATTTTTTGCATACTTCCCTTTAACAGTCAATGTGTAGGTTGAATATAAATATCATGTACAAACTCACTGTATACTTACCCTAATAAGTGAAGTACTTAACCATAAAGCAATTGTTTTGGAGTAAGATATCATAAGGCTTAAAGATATAAGGCTTGATGACATAAGGCTTAAAGGCCTATATTGTCCTTTTGTGCTTAATAGTCCCAGTCACCATGTGCACTGCTGTACCTCCTTACTATAATTTATCTGCTTGCAAATTAGTAAATACCTTGCTGCACCTTAGCTGTATTAATTCAGATGTTGGCCATTTAGTTTCCAGATGTTGATCATATACATTTTTATTTAGTAGCATGTACTTGGTATTTCTTAGATTTCATTTCCCTTCCTTCCCTTTCTGCCTGCCATGTTCCCACTTTCCCTCTTGCTTGCCTGCAGGGCTGGTGTTCAAACCCAGAGTCTTGTGCATGCTAGTCAAGTACTCTGCTACTGAGTTTCGCTGTTGGACTGGTTTTTCTTATACATTTCTGGCTCCTTATGTAATTATATTATTAATTAATTATTAATTAATTAATTATGTAATTATAGTAATTGATCACCTATCTTGCAACCTGTTGACCTCACCCCTATAGAACGTAAGAATGCTAGAAGAAAAAAAATGAGATCTAGACCAAGTCTAGAAAAGTGGCCGGAGTCAATTGAGCTGTCACAGGATGGTGTCATCAGCTAAGATCCTCTGAAAGCACATGTCCACAGTGGCACTGCTGACAGCTGAACTGTATGGAGTTCTTCTCTGAGAAGCTCTATAGAGAAAGCCCAGTGTGCAGGGTCATTATGGCAGCTGTGAGCCAGAGCCTGCTCAAGTGCAGTGAATGAGGCCAGCCACAAATGGGGACAGCGCAGTGAATGATTCTTTTGTCACAAGGTGAAATCAAGTACTAGAAAATGTTCTTAACAAAGGATGCTGCTTTGCCAGAGTGGACAGAGCACTGTGGAGAGTGTTTGGAAGCTTTCATTCAGTGGCTGGTGTTCTGGCTCGGTAAAGCAAGATGTTCCAATAAAGCATTCGTAGGGAAAGGCAGGTACTGCTTATTATAGCTGTAAATATGTAATATTTAACGTGACATTGGACCCGAGTGGATGTTTTACACAAGTGTCCTAGGGATTGCTGTCCTCACATTGTCTGCAGTAGATAGAAGCAGCTTGGAGATTGCGCTGCTGGCTCTTGTAGTTCCTGACAGATTGGAGCTATTTTCTCTCTCTCTCTCTCTCTCTCTCTCTCTCTCTCTCTCTCTCTGTCTCTCTCTCTCTGTCTCTCTCTCTCTCTCCCTCCCTCCCTCCTTCCCTCCCTCCCTCCCTCTCCCTCTCTCTCCCTCTCTCTCTCTCTCTCCCTCCCTCCCTCCCTCTCTCTCTCTCCGTCCCTCCCTCTTCTTTTCTCCCTCTTTCTCTCGCTCCCTCCCTCTCCTTCTCTCTCTCCCCCTCCCTCCCCCTTTCTCTCTCTCTCCCCCTCACTCCCCCTCCTCTCTGTTCCCCCTCTGTCTCTTTATATGTCTGTTTGTCTCTCTCTCTCCCCTTTCTCTTTGTCCCTGTCTGTCTGTCTGTCTGTCCATGCACAAGAATGTGCATGTTCATGCAGAAGACAGAGGTCAATGTTTACATGTCTTTTTCAGCCAATCTCTACCATATTTTGTAATATGGAGTCTTACTGAGCCTGGAGCTTGTTGTTGTGGTTAGACTGCCTAGCCAGTGAGCCTCAGGCATCCAGTTTCTGCTCGCCTCCCTTGCTGGGATTCTAGATGTTCACGGCATGCATTGTCTTTCTATATAAGCTAGAGATCAGAATTCAGTTGCTCCATCTGGCACAGCAGGCGCTTCACTGGCTAAGCCCTCTCTCCAGCCTCTTTTCTCTGTCCTCACTGGTTTTATGAGGAGAGCCTATATGTAGTAATAGTTTTTCTATTTGACATTACCTCTGAGCAAATGTTAACTGCCATATTTAATGGGTAGAATAAGAAAAATTTATTTCTCTGAAAGGTTTTGTTGTTCTCCCAATAAGTGGGCCACGGACAAAATTAACACCTCATTATCACGAATGAGTTCTGTGATAGGATTTCACACTTAATGCTTCTTGGGGCTGTGCTGTTTTTGTTTTTTGAAAAATGTTTAAAAATTCCAGAGATCAGAATGTATGGCTTATTTGCGATGGGTGGAAGGGTGACTGCATTGATTCATTGTTGAGGTCCTGGCACATCTTATTCCTCCTTCAGTGGTCCCTTAAAGGCAATATTGAATCTTGATGGAATGCGTATATTCCATGAATGAAGAAGGCCCGTGGAAGTCACTCTTTGTGACACACCCCCTTTGCCGCATTACCAGTGAAAACTAAAAAGGCCATGACTATGCAAGGGGAAAGTAAGGTACTTGCTGCGTGGGCTCCGGAGCCAGGCTGAGCACGCTGTGAGCTAGGACATCTGCTGATGCGGCTATGGGCCTAGGGTTGAGGGTTTGGGTTTGAATCTCAGCCCTGCTCCATGTGACCTGTGCCCCGTCTTTCCTAATTAAACTTCAATGATGTTGTCATTGGGTCTTTTGAACAGGGTAAAGAGTAGAGTACAGAGCCATTTGGGAGCAAAGTAATTTATGGAGAGCGTGTTTTTTTTTTTTTTTTTTTTTTTTTTTGACAGTGTTATATAGCTCAGGCTGGCTTCTAACTCTCTTTATAGGTGAAGATGACCTTGAACTCCTTGGTCTTCTTGGCCTTATGTAACCAGTACTGGTATTACAGGAATGGACCACTATGCCCATTTTTGTGTGGTATGGCTTTGTTTATGCTAAGCCACTACTTCACTACACTACATTTTGGGAGTGATGATTTCATTAGAAGAAGCTGAATATAGATGCCAGAATCCAGGCCCCAGGCAGGACAAGGTTTCATTACTCAAATTGTCAACGCCATTGTCAACTTGGTCTTCATTACTTTTCCGACCTTATAGACACATGGCTTTTATTTTAAAGGTTACTTTTTCTTTTGTCCTATCATACTGAGGCACTTTCAATCCTCTCTCTCTCTCTCTCTCTCTCTCTCTGTCTTCCTCTCTCCTTCCCTTCCTCCCTTCCATCTTTCATTGGGTCTTGCTACATAGCCCAGGTTGGCCTTTAACTTGAGATTTTCCAGTAGTCATGCCCCAACATGTTTGACTCAGATTTATCCCCTGTAAATAGAACTAGAATAGAAATTTGAGCATCCTCACTTGAGCCTCTTCCCAGTTAACCCAGCTGGACAGACCTTCCTTAGAAGAGTACAGGTTACCTCCTCTGCAGCCACTGGGCAAAGCAATGGGAGGTCCTTGTTACTTCAAAAGTCAGTTTCCATTCAATCTCTCTTCAGAGTGCAGCTTAATGTCGATTGGTAGCACTAAAGAAAAAGCTTGTTGTTTATTTCTGAGACAGAGCCCATGCAGTGCAAATGGGCATGCAGATTGCTATGAAGCTGACGATGATCTTGAACCTATGAACCTGCATCTCATCGCCGGGTACTGGAGGTATGGATGTGCATCACTGGACCTGGAGATTGCTGTTTTTTGTTTTTGTTTTTGTTGTTGTTTGTTTTAAACACATGTTTATATTACAACATATGAACAGAACATATACTCTGACAAATTTTAACTGTTTGGATTTACAGACTAGGCCTCACTCGATTAGAGTGTATTAATTTTCTTTATATGCCAATAATATGGGCATCACTTATTTAGGGTTGACTCTTAAAGAAGACAAAGACCTGTAGGCCAATTAGTGCAAATTTGTTTTGCAAACTCAGATCAAACTGGCAACCTGTCTTTGAGATGTTACTGTTAGCCACAGACATCATCTGTTACAGGCATTGGTCACAATGTAAAGGGACTGGGTGGATCCTCTGAAGACCAGGAACTACCTGCACTATAAGGTGAGAGTGATTACCCCCTGCATAGGGCTGGGGCTGCAGTTCTGAGGTGACCAGTGAGCATGGTGAGGAGCCTGAGGGTCAGTGAGATGATGATGTCATAGGTGAAGGCCAGTGCCTCCCAGTCTGCCAGCTGAGTTCAGTCCCCAGAATCCATATGGTGGAAGTGACTGCTGCAAGTTGTCCCCTGACCTGTCCAGTGTGTGCTTGTGCACGCATACATATACAAACTGTAAGACTAACAGTTCTACAGAATGTGAAGTAAACATTGCGAAATGACATGTCCCCAGCACCTCAGAGTTTAGGGAAGTCTTAAGTAATTCTGATTAAGGTTTAGCTGATCCAGTGACAGAAGATAAGGGTTTGACAGTGGAAGCTTTCACCTGAATTCAGAGCTGAAAAATACCAGAAGGCCTCAGTAACAGCAGAAGGTGTTTCCACGCTGTCACTAAGTGCTGTGGGAATAGTTCTGGGTCTGTGTCTGACAATAACTTGATGCAGCTGGTTCTGCCCTCATTTGCCACGTCACAGAGGGGCAAACCAAGGGACAGAGTGGTTAGATATTTGATACAGCTACTTAAGTAGCTGACCTGGAGTTTAAATTGAGGTCATTTGATTCCAGAGAGATCTGAGACTTGTAGAAGATAAATAGGGACCCCAAAAAAATATTAAAGGAAGATTTACGAGCTGGGTATTGTGCTGAACGCTTGGAATTCTATGACTCTAAAGGCCAAAGCAGAAAGATGGCAAGTTCAAAGCCAGCTTTGGCTACTTGAAGAGAAAATATTTAAAAAAAAACAAACAAACAAACAAACAAAAAAACCAGCCAACCAACCAACAACAAACAATCAGAGCCTTCCAAACAAAAACAAAACCCCAAAAGAAAATGAAAAGAACCACAAAAGGAGCAAGCAGCAAACAAACAAGAAACAACCCACCAAACTAAACAAGAACAGAACTATCCACTATGTTAAAAATATACATTTGAGAAGTAAAGATTTGGTTTTATTAAATGAATTTAGTTTTCAACTACGTTTTGCTGTGTAGCCCAGGCTGGCCTCATTGTCCAGGCTGTCAGAGTAGTGGGATTACACCGGGGTGGCAGGCATGTGCTATATCACTCCTGGATTCATGAAGAACTCATCTGTTCTCATGTATCCCAGAATGGCTTGAAACATAAGTTAGCCAGGGCGAACTAGGAAGTTAGGATACATTTGCCATCCTTTCCCAAGTGCTAGGAATTCTTGTGTGTGTCATCACATCCAGTTATTGGTGCTAGGGATCAAACCCAGGGATTCTTTCACACTTGCCTAGGCAAGCAGTCTAGCCATCGAGCTTTACCCCGATCCCTAATTTAAGTACCTTAATAGACTTCGCTTTCAGGGTCCTGAGAAGATTTTAGACATAAAGCTATGGATCCAGCTTAGTGGCACAACACTGCCTAGCATGCATGAGGCCTTGGGTTTAGTCTCTAGTCCCACAAAACAAGCAAGCTAGCAAACAAACAAACAAACAAACAAAACAGTTGGGATGTGGATTGTTTGGCCTTGACCATGATCTTCAAGGAAGCACAGAGAGTGAGTTAATCCTGGTGAGGAGAGATGAATGACCCATGCTCTTGGGGAAAGACTAGGAAGATGTGGTTTTTGTTGTTGTTGTTGTTTTTAAATTATATATACTCCAAGTTTACCCTATAGCTGTCAGCAGGTTTCCTTATCAGCTTAGTGAGTGGCCCACCCTTGGGAGACTTGACTGTCATGGAAACATCTCAGACATGATCAGAACACACTCACTCATCAGTCAGGTCATTGAAGTTCCTTCTAAGAAAACAATTTGTATCTATAAGAAACTGGACCAGACATTTGCCTGGCTGTTTGGTTTCCCATGGGGAAAGGTCATTTAATTCTCATTTCTATAAGGAGACAGTCAAGTTCACAGAGGGTGGGACCACTTTCCCAAGGCCACTCAGCTGTCTGGTGACTTAAGCAAGCCAACTTCTCCCCCTCTCCCCACTCCGTCTCTGCACTTGACTGCTGCTCTTGGAGAGTGAGGGTGGGGCCTTGAGTTCAAATCCCAGCTCTGCCCTGATCCTGTAACCCTCATTACTCAATTGAAGATAAAGGTGGAGCAAACTGTGAGGGCTGAATTCATGTCCACTCTTCTTTCTAGTTAGGCCTTTGAATCAACATAGTCCAAAAAACTATTTTGTTTTTTGAGACTCTCTCTCTGTGTGGTTCAGGCTGACTGACCTTGGACTCAGGCTCTCTCTGCTTTAGCCTCCTGAGTGCTGGGCTTACAGGCATGTCCCACCACTGCCAAGAGATTACCCTGCTGGTTCTGGGTGACTTTACAGGTGCTTTCTTTAAAGTTACAAAGCATAGGAAAAACTCAGGGGCCTTGAAGAACCCTTCCCAGCTCCCTTTTGAAAATGTTGTCCTAACTTTCCTGGTGCCCTGGTTGTGAGAGCAGTTTTCTGTTGCTGTGGTAACCACACTTCCTTCAGTAGTCCTGTCAGAAAATGTGATGTGACTATCTGTTTAATCTTGTTTTACAGTCTTGAAACATAGTTACCTTCAAAGAATCCCGTGAAGTTTATGGCCCATAATGGTCCTCATTCTGATGTCTTAGGATCTGCAGAAGAGTACAACCTCTTTGACTCTGATATCATCCATTCTCCACGTGCACCCATTCGACAATTATTATTATTATTTTTTAAAGAGGGTTTCACATAATTTAGATGGCCTCAAATCTCTATCTGTACTTGAAGGTGACCTTGAACAACTCCTGATCCTCCTGCCTTTACCTCCCAGACAGCATAGCAGACTATAGCCACCGGCCACCATGCTCAGCCTCACCCTGCCACATTGATCATTGCACTCTGACATTAAGGACATGGTACTGAGCAGACCCAAGACACTGCCTGTCAGTCATACTGTGCTTCTCCAGTCCATTCTCTGATACAACTGTGCCTGTGTAGCATTTGTCCACAGACTTCTTCCCTTCCATTGTTTTCCTTTTCACCCAGAAGCAGAGATAGTCTGAACACAGCTTCCATCCTCCCCATTGGACCACTTAGCGCTTCCCTGCCTCAGCCCTGTCTCCCTCTGCTCGTCCTCCCTGTTCCACTGCGGCTGTCCTCCTATTTCAGTGCTGTGCTCCCTCCTGTTGCCACCTCTCTCTGTTCCCTCAAGGACAGTGCCACGTGCACCTTTCCTGCTCTTCTCTCTGTCAGTTTTGCCTGAAGTCCCTCTGGCACACATGTTATTATTTTCTTTCATTAAATAAAAGCGACTTCTATAGATTCTGATTTCCTCTCGCCTCCAGCTAGCTTCTTTTTATCCTTTTATATCCATAGACTTTTTCATCCTCGTCAAATCTGCCATTGGAGTAGGTTGCCTGTCCTCAGTGTCGGGTGTCCCCTCTCCCATGCTCTCCTGAGCACCGCACTGAGGTTCATACCTACGAGAGCATACACACGCACGCGCACATGCACACGCACATGCTTACCTTTATCAGGACTTCAGGGGTGTTTCTGTGCTGATGCCCACGGTCAGGTCCCTGTCTGCTCTTACTCTGTATTTACTGCAAGTCTGTTTTCTCCGCCTCAGCATCATTCTTTGCTGGGTTGCTTGGACAGTATCCCCGGCTGACTGTTTTTCAGTAGGCTGGACTTTAGCTGCCTTTCTGGTTCTTCATCTGTTCAACTTGTAACTGGAGTGGCTTGGGCTGCACACTCCCTGTGCTTATCTATAGTTATACTTTTATCTATAGAATGAGGTTTCTATCTGTAGCTCCCACCTCATCACAGGCCCCTTTTCTAGCCACTGGCTGTGTCTCCATTGGGGTCTTTCAAACATAGTGCAGATTTCAGATACAGCTTGTCTAGGAGGGAAGCCACAGTCTAATGTCTTGGCTTACAGCTTATACTGTTCCTTCCGGGAAGCCCATTGTAGCACTTTTTAAAAAAATTATTTATTTCTTTATTTATTTATTTAATGTAATGTAGCTGTCTTTCAGAAACACCAGAAGATGGCATCAGACCCCATTACAGTTGGTTGTGAGCCACCTGGGAATTGAACTTAGGACCTCTGGAACAGCAGTCAGTACACTTACCAGCTGAGCCATCTCTCCAACTCCCCCCACCCCAGCCCCCATTGCAGCATTCTGGATGTGTTGTTCTCACACCCCCTTCTACCAGATGCTTTAGACTCTGTTTAGAGTCTCCCCAGCCTTGGCATCCTTGGCATGGTCATCAAGACCTTGCTTCATTCATCCATTTACTGTGGGTTAAGGATGTATCCTTGTAGCTTGACCTCTCTACTTCCTGCTTCATCTTCTTCAGTCATCTGATGGACATGGATTGTAGCCGACACATCCTACCTCACGCATAGTAAAAGCCAGTATTATTACTGTGACCTGCAAGGATAGTGTGCGGTTTCCTCTCTGTCACTTCCTACCTGCCCCCTCTCCTGACATTTGGAATGCTGCAGTAGTCTCAGAGCTTAGACAGTGCTTTCCCCGCAGCCTAGCAGCCTAACCTTCTTGGCCTGTATCCAGGTGGTTCCCTCGTTTCCCTCAGGGCATCCCTCAGATAGCTCATTAAATACTGTTACTGTATATGTCTGGGTGTGCACGGCCATATGTCTGTGTGAAGGTGCATTCATTCCATGGCACTCATGTAGCAGCCAGAGAACAAGTTTCTAGGGTTATTTCCTTCCTTTAATGGTAGGTTCTGGGGCTGAAAGATGCCAGGCTTACATGGCAAGTGCCCTTACCCTCTGAGCTGTTGGTTAGCCCTCAAATGGCCCTTTCAGTGAAGGCTTTCTGACCTCCCATCTAATGCCCATCAGCCTCCATCTGCTCATCTTGCACATGGTTTTATCCCTTAGTTTGCTATTGCATAGCAGCTTTATTCTATTGATTTCATTCTTTGTTTCCACGACTGCTATTCCTCAACACCCACTGATTAGCCTTCTACCCATTTTCAGGGCCCAGGACACAGCTCTGGGCATTCTCTTGGCTTAAATTCATTGTACATCGTCCAGAAAGCACTTTTAAAGCCCACTATCACTCTCAATCTCATGCTTTCTTTTAAACCATACTCACTATCTATGTGTGAGTGAAGACCATCCTCCCTACCATCGATGTCACAGAGACAAGAAAAGTGTCTCCATGTTTGCCACTGCTCTGTTTCAGCAAGAACATTCACAGTGTAGCTCTGTTTGGAACTGCACTGACCTACTGCCTTCTTGTAAACCATCGAATCAAGGGGTGGGGGTGGGGCAACTAACTGGGAATGTGATGATGTCAGCATGTCGTGACTTCGTTATGTAAGTCATAGCGTCATTTCTGAGGGTCTGAATCTGTCTGTGGTGCAGTTGGCCACTGCTTTCCTTGCTTTAGTTCCGCCCCTCCTATTGGGACAATGAAGTCTGCAGTGCTCCAAATGTGAGCTCATTTAGATTCTACAGTGAAAAGCTATGGTGTGTTTGAGAGTTTACTTAATCCAAGTCAAATTAATTATATTGTCTAAATGTAACTGGTCAATATTTTACTAAAAACCCTTCTAATCCACTTTCTGTTATGGCACCTGCATTAGCAGGCAAAGGACAGAGCCCTGATTTTGACAAGTTTGCCAGGTTATCCAGGCTAGTCTAGAACTCCTTATATAGCCTAGGCAAACCTGAACCATGTGGCATTCCTACTGTCTCAGCCTTCTAAATGCTAGGATTACAGGGCTGCTCTACTACACCTGACTAAAGGGTTTTATGTTAATGCTGCTAGTTAATTGGGTGAGGTCCCGAGGCAGGCGCAGTGTTGGAGGTAGAAGATCCTCACTAAGTGGTCACGCCTAAATTGGCTTTTTTGGCTGAATCAAAGACACCTGCCTTTTAAAATGAGATCTAAATTCAATGATTAAAAGTCTCCCCTACCCCTGACCTGAAATATTTTCCTTTTTGGCTCCTCCTTAGGAAACATCCTTATGTTTCCAACACTGACACTGGAGGGCTCTACAAGAGCAACAACGCTCTTAGCAAATGAGCCATCTCTCCACTCCCGAGAGGGATAATATTTTCAGAAGTTAGCTGAGTTGGCCTGATAGCCCTGAGCCACCTTCAGACCTGACACTGTCTCCTCGATGGGATCCTATTGCTCCCTCTCCTGGGTATGTGCTTATCTGGTGCCTTCTTCCTCTGAGGGGTCTGCACCAGGCTCTGGGGGCCCTGGAATCCACAGTGCTTGTCTGAGGTTGTTATGTTGGAACCAGAGTAGACCCTGTAGATTCTCCTCCCTCCTCTCCTTCCTCTCCTGTTTGTTTCTCTGTGTGGTCTCCTATGCAATGATGTGTTCATGAGAGAGGAGCTCCTGATGGACAAAGTGTTCTCATCGATTTCTGTGCCCCTACCACCTCTCCAGACATGGTATCCGTTCATTCAGTGTAGTCTAAAGGTTTTATGACAGACATATTAGCTTAGCATGTGTTCCTTTCGAAGACATCTTTGTTTGTATGCAGCCCAAAGCCTACTATTTAAAGAATGAAGTGGAAGGCACTTCCACTAGAATTTTGGCATTTGCTGCTGGCAGCCCTGATCTCTCACCCAGGGCAGAAAGAGTAGACGTGAGAGCAGAGCAGTCCCATTTCAGATCGTTACAGAAAAGTTGAACACTTGATAGGACTCTAACCGCTGAAGTTTGCTGACACCTGGTATTTCCAACCCTGTGTGAACCATAGACCCACCTACCTGGACCCCTGCTGGCCTGACCCTCTTAAACCAGGACTACCCCAGGACTTCCACTGCAGAGTTTGAGACTAATGTGTGGAAGTGGAAGGACTAGGTTTATGCCACCCTCAGTGGGTGTTGCCAATCGCATGCAACTCCTTGAGCACACTGGAACAGACGTGACTGAAATGTGATATATCGCGAGTGTAAAATACATGCTGTACTTCACACTTCGAAGAGAGGGTGGGGACTGTCTCATTGATCACTTTTTATTGATTATCTGTGTAATGTAATTTTAGTTGTGTGCAGTTAAATAAGTTAACATTATCACTATCTTTTTTTTTTTTTTTTTTGGTTAATTTGGGGGTCAGTTCTCTTTCTTTACTCAGAGTAGACTTGTACTTACTGTGGAATCCAGGCTGGCCTCATATTTGAGGCTAATCTCATACCTCACTTTCTAGAGTACCAGGATTATAGTTTTGAGTTGACATGCCTTGTCCCTCCTTCCCTCCTTCCCTCCCTCCCTCTCTCTCCCTTCCCCTCCCTCCTTCCCTGCCTTCTGTGGCTATAAGACAGTTGAGACACATAAACATATAGCTTATGCCCTATGGCCTTTTCTTCTGTTCCAGGATATTCTAGGTCTTGCTGTACTTGATGGCGAGAGGGAATTAGTAGTCTGTTATCCAGGTCATGGCAAAGCACAAGGGACAAATGTAGGCAGTGGACAGCTGTTTTCACAACTCTTGGGTCTCATAAGTTCGTGTTTACTGCTCATGTTGGGGTCTTTGGTGTAATGATTAGAGGTTGCCTTTGCCACTTACTGATATGTCAGCTTGACACAAGCTACAGATATATTGGAAGAGGAAAACTGCCTCTGATTGGCCCTTGGTCAAGCCTATGGTGCATTTTCTTGATTGATGATTAATGTGGAAGGGGGTCCCTCTCCATTGTGGGTGGTGCCACCCCTGAGCTGGTGGTCCTGGGTGCTATTAGAAAGGAGGCTGAGAACCATGATGGAGCAAGCCAGTAAGCAGCACTGTTCCTCCCTGGATGATGGGCTACAGGCTGGAAGATAAACTTTCTCCCTACATTGCTTTGGGTCATGGTATTTTATTATAGCAAAAAAACCCTAACTAAGGCACTTACTAGTTGTGTTTTCCTGTGACTCTTTTACCTAATGGTCAAGAGAAATGAACTTGGAGTTATACAGGTGCTGGTTTGACCTCCGGCTCAGACACCTGACCTCAGGTCAATTGTTTTAATCTCTATAAACCCCAATGTCTTCCATTCCATAGGGACTATGGTGGCTTGTCCCATTGTGTGATGTTAAGGTCACTGTATTAGCACATACTAATGGGTCTTGTTTGTGCACTGCATCAAAGGCCCCAGGTCATTGCAATAAGCACTCTAACCCTCCTGTCCATTGCCACTGTTCTTGGACACCTTCAGTGAGGAAATGTTTAAGAAAGCGTTAAGCAATTTGGGCTTTTGCATAGAAAACTGTATCTAACGGATTGGGCTCTCTATTGACCACATAGCAACTGCAGAGGGCAGGAGCTGGAGAGAGGATCCTCTCTATCACTGATGCAAAGGGTGAGCCTGCCCAGAGAGTCTGTCTTTAGTGACAGACACACCTCTGGTCATGTTTAGGATGTGACAGGTCAACAGATCATCAGGGAAAGCAGCTGCGGTTTAGCAGGATCCTGCGTCTGGACCTCTGGCTTCTCTTCCTGTATACTATTGATTATTATACAGCCTGTGATACTAATAGAAACATTATTCTAGCATGTGATTATGGCTATTATTATATTATGTGTAAAGTGTTATTATAGCTTTCTGGCATATAACAGCCGGACAACTCTGACCGTTGATTGATTCTCATTTGCTCCTCTCAGTGCCTCAGGGGATAGAAGCTCTGATTCCTGTTATTCAGGGATGAAACTGAGGCACAGCCTGTCAGTTAGGCTGTGTAGCCTCAGGATCTGCAGAGGGGTGTCTGGAGACTAGACCCACACCTGTTTTGTTATCTTTGTGTTTCTCTTCTCTTCTGTCACCTGTGGAACACAAACTCTCCTCTGAAGTGACATTTTCATTAAGGACGCTGGGCTACATCACTGAGTGCTTTTTATCCCTCCAAACTGAGCAGCTAAAGGATGTCTGGCTTGTCACTGTGGTTTGGTGGAACTTTGACTATGTGTTTTCTTCATTGTTTCTTACATACAGGTTTCGAACTTTATTGTCAGTACTTGTAATGTGGGGACATTTTGTATCTCTCTTAAAATGCCCCAGATACTTCACTTCAGCAGTGAGTGAGCTCATCTAAATGGGCATGTAGGCAGTTTCACTAACCCTGCTTACTCCACATCTTGTCCCACTGAGTTTGGGTTCTGTCTAATGCAGGTTTTTACTAGAGGCAGTTTTGCCCTGCAGGGATCACCTCTTCCATGGTGGGAGATAGTTTTGATGGACACAGTAAGGTTTGAGATGCTAACAGCTGTTAAACATTGTGTAGATGGAAGATGTGTCTGCACTGCGTATGTGGGCAGATGCCCGTAATCCCAGCCCCTCAGAAGCAGGAGGATTGTTGAGCATGTCAGGCTAGCCTGGGCTATATAGAGTAAGACTCTGTCTAACACCCCTCTTGCACATATTATCTGTGCACAGATCTCAGTAGTGCTGAGGCTGAGGAAATGGTCTGGCAGTGTTCATGTGATGACTGTCTCTAACCACACAGCAGTGCATATCAGTGGCTCTTGGCTTGCAGTTTCCTAGAACAATTCTGCTCTCCCGTAATAGGAACAGCTTCTTCCTGCTTCAGTCTCTTCTGCCCCCAACAGGGGCTGGAGTAGAGAGCTAACAATCTTGTGACCAAGTGGCACTGAATGAGAAGGTAAATGTCAGCATGCTCATAGGGTGAAAAATACAAGCTTCTGATTTTCTCGTATTTGAAATTAAAACATTCTTTACCATGGCCATGCCTCAGAGACTTAATGAGAAAGGACATTATCTTCTACTCACTGATGTTTACACTAACGTTTTCAGAGGAATAGTCGAAGCTTAGGGAGTGGAGGCATCCCTACATGGTTATATGCTAGACGGTGTAGATTTCTGCTCACTTAGGACTTTATCCCAAACTCTCTTACGGAGGTCGCTGCAGAGCCACCCTCATATGGCTGGCTAGTTTGCTGACACACACTCTCCTAAAGATATTCTAGAACGATCTACATTCTATAACCTAACACCACCTTTTTGGGCATCTCTCACAGCCAAGATCTATAGGCAAGACTTTGCAACAAAGGTCAGCTCTGGAAGTGCCAGCAGGGCCATCCTGTGTGCTTCTGACTTATCTTGTGAACAAACAGTGCGTGGTGCTGCAGTGGCTCTGCTGTCTCACACTGTCCAGGACTACAGCTACCTGGATCCGCTTTCTTACTGCAGCTGTATCCATCACGTCTGTCTCAGAGAAGAGCGCTTCAGACTTCTCAGAGCAAGTGCTGGAGACCCGTCATCTTGACCTGCCTGCAGTATATAGGTGCAGGCTGGACTCAAACTCTCTATTGTAGCTGAGGATAGCCCTGTCCTTCTGATCCTTCTGCCTCCACCTCTATATGCAGATGACTGAAGGATGGGATCACTGGTGTTGTTCCACCATACCCGGTTTATGCAGTGCTGAGGACCAAGTCCAGATGGAATGCTGGCTCGACAAGTACTCAATTGAGTTATATCCCAGGCCTAGAATACCATGATCGCCCCTCCCTCTACATTAAAGGCTCCGTGTGCTTAGGCAGAGCATCAAGACACCTGAAGTGTGTGGTTTGGGATGAAGGAGAAACAGAGACGACGTATCCCCAGTGTAGCTAAGTAAACATTTCCTCCTAAGCTTTCAGAACTTCTTAAGATAGCACCGCCAGCGAGAGACCAAAGCATTCACCACATACTTTGTAGTCAAACCACAATGCTATCCTGGCTATTTTATTTTTTTTTAATTTTTGTTGCGTTAGTTATCATACTGATGGCTTCATTCACATAAAACACTCTCTCACCAAGCGTATGGGTGCATGCCCATGTGGAATCTAGAGGACAACCTCAGATGTCCTTCCTCAGCAGCTGGCTACCTTGTTCCTGATACAGCTCCTCTCACTTGCCAAGGATAGGCTGGCTTCAGAGAACCCCCACCCCCAACTTCCCAGAGCTGGGATTACCATTACACCGCTATGTCTGACATGGGAATGTGGGTATGAGAACCAAGATCCTCATATTTGCACAGCAGGCACGTTACCAACTGAGCTATTGCTCCTTTAACATCTTTAATACTCACAACTCAGCAGAATTTTGTGTTCCCATTCCTGGGCCATCTTGTCTGTGGAATCCATTTATGGCTGGGTTGGGTGACCCATGTCTTTGTAATATTCTTGTCTGCTTCTTGTGTCCCTTCCACGAAGGATTTTCCCACTTAGTACAAGGACCAGATTTCCTTAGTGGACCTTTTCTCCTTCCCCTGTTACTGTGGGGCAGCTGGCAAGGGAGTTTGCTCCAGCAGAATGTGGACCATGCAAGGTTACTAAGTGGGCTTCAGAGTAGAGGTGAATTTTAATGAGTATCGGGGGGGGGGGGAGGGACGACTAAGGAGTCTTGGTTGCTGGGGGTCAACTTCGCTAGGCGTTAACTGACCATGTTCTCTCCGTCTTACCCAGGACTCAGTCTGGAGCCGCATGCAAAGGCACCTTTCCTAGCACCTATCTTTCCCTCTTACCCCCGTATTCCTCTAAGACAGTTCCCTAGTCCTGATCACATCCTGACATCCATGTTCTTATCTCAAGGGGTCTGCAGCCTATCAGGCTTCTTCAGCCCAGGAATTCAGTGGTCATCGTCCTAGAGCCCTGGCTGCCTGGCCACACACCTACTTTGGGAAGGATGCTTTCTCCTCAGGCTTTAGTATGTGGTGCTGGGAGAGTGAGCTTCCTCCTGGATCGTCTGGCCTTGTCTTAGGTCCTTCTGCCTCTACCTCCCGAGTACTGAGATGAAACATGTGTACCACCGTGTCTGCCTGGCTACTTACTTTGTAGATGGGTTGTGGCTCTCACTGCAGAATAGCTGTTTCAGTAGGCTTTCTAGGGGTGTGATAGACACTTTGCTCTAAGAGTGCTTTTGTATGTGTGCGTGTGTGTCAGCCTAAAATATTATTGTCGGTTACTTGAAAATTTTCCAAGGGGGCTCACCTGTAGAATGAAACAGATGAAAGTGGTTAAGTAGGATTCTCCAGTAGGGCCTGGTGGCAAAGAGATTGCTTGTGTTTTACAATCAGGATAGCAACATCGTGGACAAAAACTCAGACCAAAACATTTGTGCCTTGTGGCCTTACTGTTTTAGCCAAGGCAAGCCTTCAGAAGCTGTTTATAGACCATAATGACTTAAGGCAAGTTTCCTAGTTCAGGGAGGCCAGTGATTGCAAGAGTTTTATTGCCTCTTAAGGGATGCTTTGTGACAAATAGTAGTGAAATAAAGGAATAGCCATTTCAACAATGTTTACTAAGGTGGAGGTGTCTTAGTCAGGGTTTCTATTCCTGCACAAACATCATGACCAAGAAGCAAGCTGGGGAGGAAAGGGTTTATTCAGCTTACACTTCCACATTGCTGTTCATCACTGAAGGAAGTCAGGACTGGAACTCAGGCAGGTCAGGAAGCAGGAGCTGATGCAGAGTCCACGGAGGGATGTTACTTACTGGCTTGCTTCCCCTGGCTTGCTCAGCCTGCTCTCTTATAGAACCCGAGTCTACCAGCCCAGAGATGGTCTCATCCACAAGGGGCCTTTCCCCCTTGATCACTAATTGAGAAAATGCCTTACAGCTGGATCTCATGGAGGCATTTCCTCAACTGAAGCTCCTTTTTCTGTGATAACTCCAGCTGTGTCAAGTTGACACAAAACCAGCCAGTACAGGAGGGGTGTGGTTTGGTGGCCACATTGTCTTTGACTGAATGCTTCTAGTTGCTTTGAGTTTCTAGGTGGCTGTTTCACATCCTTTCTCTGAGCCTTTTTCAGTCAGTCTAACCCAACTGGTTGTAAGCCTTTGGATCACAAGCACAGGCCGCCACCTCCGATTTTGTCTGTGTGTGTGTGTGTGTGGCAGAGGGGAATTCTGGTTGTCAGCTTGATTGGTTTAACCAATGCTGAGGGCTCAGTGGGCCTCACCTCTGGGGGTGTCTGTGAAGGTGTTTCCAGGGAAGATTAGCTGAGGAGGGAAGAATGTGTCGAGGGTTCCAGGCTGAATAAAAACGGATGGAGAAAAGCACGTGAGTGCTGCTGTGCCCTTCTCTGCTTCCTGGTCTGGGACATTTGAGCAGGAAGCCTTATACTTCTGCCGCCTTGCCTTCCCCATCATGATGGATGCCGTCAAGTAGGTTGATGCTTGTCCCAGGAGGCAATATAATTGCATCTTTTTGCTGGTCATGTTAGACAGTGGACAAAAAGTGGCAATAGGGAGCTTTTGTCTGCCTTGTCATTTGTCACCTACCAGGTGACAGTAGGCCCTCATCCAATCAGATGCAGGCATCTCAAGCTTCGGCTTGCCTCTATGAGATAAGACTCTCACACTGGCCAGAAATGGAAGCCTAAGGACTTTCACTGGCAGTTGTGAGCAGACTCATTTTGAGATGTGAGGCTGGAATCCTTTAAGTGGCCAGCAGCAAGCTGGTGATCTACAAAGGCAAGACAGGGATCAACTTCCCAGACAACTTCATGAGCAGTCAGAAGTCAGACATGTTAGCCTATAAGCTGATCCTGGACTCAAAGCCACATACAAAGGTATTTATCATAGGGCAAGACATTGTCTAAGCTCCTTTCAGCTTTCTGGCCAGCTTGTATCTCTAGCTACATATGTAGCAGAAGATGGCCTAGTCGGCCATTACTGGGAAGAGAGGCCCCTTGGTATTACAAACTTTATATGCCCCAAATACAGGGGAATGCCAGGGCCAAGAAGTGGGAGTGGGTGGGTATAGGGGAACAGGGCAGAGGGAGGATATAGGGAACTTTTGGGATAGCATTTGAAATGTATATAAAGAAAATATCAAATAAATAAATAAATAGGATGTCAATATTGCTTTGAAGAAAATGATACAAAGAAGATAATTTTTCTGACCAATATAATGTGTCATATATATCATAACCCTTAATTTTTGGCTACTACACAGTATGAATTAAATATATTTAAATTTATTCATCCAAAAAAAAAAAAGAATTTGAGAGGAGGCGCTCTGATGACCTCCTGGAGTAAAGAAGATTCAGGAAACTCAAGTAGGAATCTTCCCCATGGCCTCCCTCATGTGCTCAGTAGCAGTACCTCCCTCACATGCTCAGTAGCAGTACCTAGGAGGCCAACTTGGGGGCCATTTCTCTGATTTCTGAATCTGGGGGTAAGTGCTTCCTTTAGGAGTGCTCAGTTTAGTTGTTAGTATTGCTTTCCCACTCTGCAAAGTAGAAGGTTGCTGAATGGCTTAGTTGGCTAATGGAAACGACAGTCTTTCTCTGATATAGAAAGGAAAGTTGAAACGTTTGACTTGACTTATTAGAACTTTGCATTATCGGTCTAATGAGCAATGCTAGGACGCCTAATGATGCCTGGGCCTGTCACCTTTGAAGTGCACCTTGTCCACTGGAGGTTGCTAGGGAGGCCTTCATTCACAGTGGGAGGGTCAGTTCAAGGTCATCCTTGGCTATATAGCCTACTTAGAAGCTTTGGGGTCAGCCTGGGCAGCATGAGACCCTGCCTCAAAACAAAACAAAACTGAAAAAGAGAAAAAGAGAGAAAGGGGAAAGCTGACGGTTCTGCTTTCCTGAGGGTGAGGGAGGGCCACGTGGCACAGAGCATCTGTTTGTTTCAGTTCTGCGCTCTCTGGCTCTCACAGCTTGCGGGAGTTTGCAGTCCTGTTAATAGAACCATTAGGAATGGAGATACCCGAATGTCTCCTGCTTGCAAGGGAATTGGATTGTCTCCGTGAATGACCAGAGAGGGATGAAGGAAAGGCTCTGTCTTTGTAATGAGAGGGGAATATCACAGAGGAAGGACTGGGAAGATAAGGTGTGTGAGTTCTGCAAGTTGAACATCCCCAGAAGGCTCAGAAGTGAAGCAGGTAGGTGTCCTTTGCAGGCACTGAAACCCAGGCCTTCTGTATGTTGGGCAAGTTCTCTGCCTCTGAATCACAGGCCTGCCCTCTGTTGTAGAGCTGGGGCCAGGGGAGGAAAGGAAGAAGTCAGCAGTGTGTGTGTGTGTGTGTGTGTGTGTGTGTGTAGGGAGTAGGGTGGGGGGGGGGAGAGTGGGGAGTGAATAGGAACGACACCTAATGATACTTGCATAAAATGCCATAATGAAACATATTACTTTGTGTGCTAACAGAAATTAATTTTAAAAAAATGAGAGAAAGAGATCAGAAATGTCTAGCCCAAAGCGCAGAAACTGCAATCAACTTCAAAGGGAGCTGAATTTTGGCAGATCAGTCTTTTGCTATTTGTGCCTCTTATTATGACACAAATATTGTCTGTCAGTACTTGACGTGCATTGTATATTCAGGAGTTAAGAAGGACAGGAAAGCCAGAGGAGGAGTATGTATTTGGTGACTACATTTTTGTTTGTTTGTTTGTTTGTTTGTTTGAGACAAGTGGACCTTAAGCATGATGTTTGGCTGAGGCTGCCCTTGACTTTCTGATTCTCCTGCCTCCACCTCCCAGATGCTCCCAGGGTCACAGCGTGTCCTACCATGCCTGGTCTGATTGCTTCTCTTTGTAATCATAGAACAGGTTGCCTTTCTATGGGTAACATGGTATTAAAAGTTGGTTATCTATTACACAATGGTTAGTGAGAGCTAAGGGAATCACTCTGGTATTTGTATTAAACTTGGCCCCACTCTTCTGTCAAATTCTCCAGCTTCAGGCTTCAGAGTTGAGACAGTTCTTGTTTGGGCTATATAAATAGTAGGCTGCTAAATTTGTTGATATTTGTCCTGATTGGCTGCTCTTAGGTTGGGTATTCTTAGAATTACTCCTAGAAAATGACTCTGAATTTAACAATTTATTTACTTTTATTGTGTGTACATATGTCATTTGACTGAATGTCTGTGTGAGGTGTCAGATCCTTGGAACAGGAGTTACAGACAGTTGTGAGCTGCCATGTGGGTGCTAAAAATTAAACCTGGGTCCTCCGGAAGAGCAGCCAGTGCTCTCAACCGCTGAGCCATCTCCTCCGCCCGACTCTGAATTTAAAAAGTGGTTCAGTGGGTAGAGAAAGTGTTTTTGCCAGGGTACTAGATTGTTTTTCTTTATTGTACATTTGTCCACTGTGTGCCAACAAGAGAAGGTGGAGATCCTAAAATAAAGCTGTTCTAGTTATTGTGTCTGAGAGGGAAGAGGGGTTTGGTCTGAGAGTGTGGCTGAGGACGGCTGCCCTAAGGTCACTCATTGTAGTACCAGCTCACCCGAGGTTCATGTGGCGGTGTGCAGGTGGGCCATCTGCACAAGCTGGTCCTTGTACAGCTGGAGTGCCAGGGAAGACTCAAAGGAAAAGTGAATTCAAGTGCTGTTTGAAGCTGTTTTGCTTTCAAACGTGGAAGCGCTTTCCCGAGGCTGTGTTCTCCTGCCTGGGTGGTGGGGTCCCTGGGTGGAGCTGGATATGTTTCAGTGCTGGAGACTCCCTTTCCTCTAACCACGATTCTGAACTTGGGAGTACTTGCTTGGATGCCCAGTGACCAAGACACTTAGTAGAAAGAGAGATGGGGGAAGTGATGTTAATAGATGCTTATTTTAATTGGTGCTACCGGAGGATGTGTAAAATTCTGTGACCCTTCATTTTGGAACATTTCAGGGACTTACAGTGTTACTGAGAACACTTGGGCAAATTTTGCTTCAGGCCATAACGTATTTTTTTCCTTTCCCCCAAGACTTTTCCATATTATTGCTCATGTTTGCCATTCATATAGAAAGCTTCGGCCACGGTGGCTATCCTGTATAGGGGTTTCTTCATCAGTCACATAAGGACCCTTTGCATTTGTCCTGGGTATTAGTAAAGTCTAGAAGGGCATCCAAGAGTCTCATTAGTGGGAAGGAGGAAATAGCAGCCTGTTTTGTGGTGAGAGGAAAACTTGACCAGTATACCAAGAATACATGCCCAGAACTTTTTTTTTTAAGATGATGAAATTTCATAAAACACTTATTTGAGATAATTATAGATTGAATACAGCTGCCAGAAATAACATAGTGACCTTGAGTTTGACTCAATTCCTCCAAGAATGGCACATCTATATTGACTAATTTTTATGTCAACTTGGTTGGATCAGGAAACACCCAGAGCTGTAGTGAGACCCTCCTCTGGGTGTGACTATGTATTTTAAGAGAGGTTTAATTGAGGAGGAGGGCAGAGCCAGCCCTAAGTGTGGGCAAGGGTCATCCTATGGGCTGGGAGACCAGATGGAGTAAAAAGGAGAGAAAGCTGCATTGGCTTCTGAGTAAAACCAACCCGTGCAAACTGCAGGTCAGCCTGCATTTCCTGTAGGGTGGGTGTGCAAACTGCAGGTTACCCTGCATTTCCTGCAAGGTGGGTGTGCAAACTGCAGGTCAGCCTGCATTTCCTAGAGCAACACTAAAGTTTTCCCTGAGGGAATTCATCCATGTAGTCATTGACCAGCCTCTAGAACTTCAGGTCTCTCTTTCTCTCTCTCTTTTTTTAATTGGATATTTTCTTTATTTACATTTCAAATGTTATTCCCTTTCCCGGTTTTCCTCCCTCCTGGAAACACCCTATCACATCCTCCCTCCCCTTGCTTTTATGAGGGTGTTCCTCCACTCATGAACCTCGGGTTTTTTGAGTACTCTAGTGTATGCTGAGCTCTGTACTACGACATTATAAGAAACTGTCATAGTAACTAACCATTAAAAACTGCAAAACAGTTCCTTCACTAGGGCCCTGAGTGATCCTTTTATAACCATAACCAACTCTTTCCCTCCTTCCCTCAGTCCCCAACCCCTGACAACCACTAATTCTCCATGCCTATAATTGCATCCTTTCAGTCAGATTCTATAAATGGAACATATGGTATGTATCTTTTTTGAGTTCAGCTTTTTAATAGGCTGGCTATTTGAGTCTATTACTTCCAACCTTTGCCACAGGTCCACAAATGGATGAATCTCCTTCCATCACTAAGGCAGTGAGGTCTGTCAGTTGGAGCGTCGGGAAGCCGGCAGTCCAGGTGCACCTGGCCCTTCCCCTTGCTGCTCTTGCAGAAGACTTTGGTTCAGTTCTCAGTAGCTACAACCATCCAGGGATCCGATGTTCCCTCCTCTCTGAAGGCTCCTAGAATGCACATGGTGCACACAAACTTACAGCACACACACGTAAACATAAAATCAGTCAAAGTTAACAAAAGGTAGGTAGGTAGTGACAGCCCCTTCTTCCAGGACACAAGAGAACAATCCACTTGATACCTGTCAGCTTAGTACAGACATACTCAGAACATGCTTCTAGTAGTGACTTCCCCAGTGGAAGGTGATTAGCTTTGGGGAGCCCTTTGGGATGTGAAGGAAATTAACCATTAGATCTGGGTAATTGAGCCTCACAAACTATCCTAGAAGTGTTTAGACTTCTGCTAAGTTGAAGCACTCGCTCAGTGTTCACACAGCCTGCTGTGTAATTACACGTGTGAGCATGCTGGCGTGTGTTTGCTGCTGCACTCTTCAATTTTGCAATGGAAGGATTTTCACATGGTGGCTGCTGCCGTGTAAATTGGTTTCCTCTTGTACATTGGGAAAACAGTGCCAGTCTCATAGAGGAGGGTGCAACTGCTACTGCGATCGTAGCAAACTTTTGGTTCCAATTCCCTCCGAGTGTTTTTGTGAGTGTTCAGATGGGAAAATGAAATAAGTGTAGCCTTAGGGGTGCTTTAGGTGGCGTGCACTTCAGCTACAAAGAACAGTGTGGCTTTTGAGAAAGCTGGGCTACCAGAGTAGGTGCTTGCTGAGCTGGCAAAGGGCTGCTCTCTTTGAGGCTGTGTTAGCGGTGTGGGAGGGCAGCAGTGAGGAACAGCTAGGGCAGTCAGTCGGCTGTGGCTGGAAAAGATGTCCCAAGGTAGGGCTCACCCTGTGGGGGATCCCAGCACTCAGAGCTGTTTATGATGTAGCTGTGTTTGTCTTTCCTGTTAGTGGATCCAGTGGGCATCAGTCAAGGCCTCAAGAAGGAAGAATCAAAGGCCAATATTACAGCGGCAAGGAAGGAATTAATATTTGGGGACAGTCAACAATTCATTCAGTAGCTCACAGTTTTGTCATCTTTAGGTTTCTCCTCAACCATGTCTCCTGTATTGGGTCCTCGCTTTTCTATGTCAGCCAGGGAAGAAGTTCAGAGTTCAGTCATTTGGTACTTCCTGAAGCTCCCTGGAGGATCTCAGAGGACTATGTCTTTGTTACTTGAAAGTATTGTTCAACTTAAATAAGAGGTCAGAGATGCACAGGTTCTGAGAACGGTCCTAAGGGAAATACGTTCTTCCCTAAAGCACAGTGCACTTTTACCATTTCTTGAAATAATTTCCATTTCCCTGCCCTGGCAAAGCAGGCGATTGCAAAGAAGCTGAGAACATCGCAAAGCCATTGGGTTAAATTAGCTCAATATGTCACTCTTAGAACTCAAGAGCAGGTAGTCAAGGCTGCCTAACACCTCGTGCATACTAATCAGGGTTTGCAGATGAAACCCAGGGCAGACAGTCAACATGGGAGACCCAGCAAGGTGTCTCAGAGTATGCCACCTGGAGAATGACAACATGGGGGCCTGACAGTTCTGGGTTTTTCCTGTGGAAACGTTTAAATCCGACAACTTAACTTTTGTGTTCTTTCTTGGTACATTTCCGAAATAGTTGAAATATCTAGATGTGGATTTTTTTTTTTTTAAATAGAATTCTTGCTTAGGAGCTGTGGCTCATGTTGAACTCCTGGTTTTCTTGTGTTGTCCTCCCAAGTGCTGGATTATGGTTGTGCACCATTGTACACAACAGGGTGTAGAGTTAAGAAGTTTGCATCTCTGCAATGATCCTGAATATACTTTAATATGATAGCTAGCTTAGCGTTTTTATACCTACACTTGTCCTAGACTCATTCTTTTTAAATCAAAATATTTAACTGGACAAAATATGCTGTGTTGCCGAGTGTAATACACAGAATGGTAGAATTACTGATCCACAGAGAAGAGTTATCATTTTAACAAAATGGTCGTTAGGACAGCTTTGATTCCCCCTGACTGAGGGTTAACAAGGAACAGCCTGTGTGGCCCTATTCTCTGTGATTTTGACTTTAAGACTGCCCTTATAATCGTCTGCCCACCTGCCATCTATCTGATAAAGCTGAGGATTGAGCCCAGGACCTCTTAGTGCCAGCCAAACACTTTAGCATTGAGCCGTGCCCAGGATGCTTTGGTCTATCTTGGGTCCTGCTTTGGGGATGGGTCCCAGGAAGGGAACTCAGAATAACTAGGTTTCAGCACACGGCATGCTCAGTGCCACGGCCAGCATTAGAGCGATGTCCAGCTGCCTGCTTGTGGCTTTGCTTCCAACACAGCCATCGAGTTTGCTCCCTTGCAGTTGATGGTCGCACTGTATTTTGATTTTGTTTTTCCCCAAGGTCTTTCAGAAATCATCATAGCTGCTTCTCTTGGAATCCATTTGTACCCTCCTTGGAGGCTCTGTGTGTGTGTGTGTGTGTGTGTGTGTGTGTGTGTGTGTGTGTTAACAGCTGCCCACGCCCATTCCTTCCTATCCATCTGCCAGCTCTCGAGGCCCCTGTTCCTCACTGAGCATTGAGGTGAGGTGGATGGAGAGAAGTCTCTAAGAAGTTGTGGACTATGTCCTGCAGGGAGGGCTGGGTCTCGGGTCATAGTAGCTTCTTTCATCAGTAAAACCCTTTTAGGGAGGGCACCAGCTGTGGATAAACCCCTGCTCTCTGAAGTGCCAGAGTTACTTGGGTGTGGATGTTCCCGGTGGCTTGGGAACCTTGGCAGGGAGGCTGAAAGGCCCTTGTTTGTGATGGAGCTACAGTGGCTGGCTTTTCTCCCCGCCTCAGAGCTGTCGAAGCTCCCTCCTGGCCTTGCAGGAAGCCTGCCTGCTGCAGAAGTATATTTTTTTCTCTGGATGCGAACCAAGCTGATATTTTGGATGCTTCTGCTTCCCAAGAAGGTGTCAAGGCATTGGCTCTGTTCCTGGTGTCTCCTCTGCTGAGCTGGTTTTCCTTGTCACCTTCTTAAAGGTGTAGGGGGCTTTACCTTAGCCCTCCCTCAGCACGCTGTTACAGCAGGCACAAAAACACACCAGGGAATATAACCACTGGAAACTAGCTCAATAGGGGACCTTCTCCATGCGGTGACATGTGAATATTTTTACATCAGACCTGGGAACTCTGCGGTTTCTGCCCCCTCCCCCAGCTCTCTTGCAGCTAGGGGCAAGAGGGGGAAGGTGAAGGAAGGAAAGGAAGGGGCTTCTTGTATCGTCCCCTGTGTTCCCAGTTCTGTGGGAAAACGTTGTTATGACGCACATCAGCCTGGAGGTGACTGGCCTTTCCTCACTGTTTATTTTTGAGGCTGTATTTAGTTGTCAACTGTCAAAACATGGATGGCTTCACTAGTAAAGGAAAATGGGACATAGTTGTGAACTGTCTCCCTGGCACAATTGCTTGTGGGACTGAAATTACAGCGTGCATTTTGTTGTTGTTTGTTTGTTTTGTTTTGTTTGGGTACCACTCTGAAGGAGTTCCCTACCCCATGCAGTTGTGTAGCTTCCGGAATGCCTTGGGGTCTTTCTGTCTCTTTGGTAACTTGTGTAAGCCCGATGTGACGATGTGTCTTATAGTCAACAGACAGTAGTTTGGAGGTTGAGGCGTTCCCACAAGTCTGAGAGCAACCGGTGGGCCTCCGAGCCCATTAAGCCACATAGCACAACCCCATCTTTAAAAAAAAGAAAAAGAAAATGGGAAAATGAAAGGAAGCTAGTGTAACCAGGTTTGTTTGTCTGCCTTTGTTCACTAAGTAGGCATTACTGTATGCCTTCGGGGCAAGATAGTGTGCTGTGTATTAATTAGCCTTGGACTCAGAAAGACTGGTGGGAACCCTGGTTCCCCACTCTCAGATCTGGGAATTCTGCAGCTCCCCCCCCACCCCTTTCTTGCAGTTCTTGGTTAGTGAATATTCTGTCTGTTCACAGGACTGCTTTTAGAATTAAGATAATGTATGTGGGGATTGCCTAATGGCTAATACTTGTTATTAGTGTGATTGTTGAATTGAGAACAAAAAAAAGCAAATGTGCTAAGTCCTGACTTTTTGGTGTTTTCAGACCACAAGGTTGTGTCTAAGACATGGAGTAGGGGTGAGGGTGGGGGTGGGGCAGCGCAGGGAGTCAGGAGTATCCACTTCCTGTGGTATGGTGGGAGGGACTTTCTGGTGACATTGGTATTACAGCTGTCACACTATCCATGGTCTAGGAACACTGTCCACTTCCTGTGGTATGGTGAGAGGGACTTTCTGGTGACATTGGTATGAAAGCTGTCACACTATTCATGGCCTAGGAGTACGGTCCACTTCCTGTGGTATGGTGGGAAGTACTTCCTGGAGGCATTGGGATTAAAGCTGTCACACTATCCATGGCCCAGGAACACCATCAGCTTCTTTGTGAATTGCCCATGCACAGTGGTGCATGTTCAATATCTGGGATTTTGGAAAGGACCTTAAAGGATATATATGAGCTTTTAGATAGGTGAAAGGTGGACAACACTTGGTTTGGTGGGACTAAACAAGGTTCTGCAGAGCATGCAAGATCTCCCAGTGGTGGGGGAGACTTTGGCATGGAACAAGTGAATAAGGGGCTGGTGTCATGGCTTGGCTTCTTTCTTCTCGCTGTCAGTTGATGGGAGGAGCACCCTGGTAGGTGGCACAGGTCAGGTGAAGTGAGATGCTCTCTGCATGTTTCCATGGAGACGCCATTGCGTAGGGCTGGGCTGACTGTATTTTCAAGAAGGTACCTTTGCACTTAAGTCCCATTTGTGTAAACATTGTGTTTAGTTAGAGTATGAAGCTGTGATAATAAGTGTGTACTTCTGTTTTATCCCATACACTCATTTTGGAGCCAAGGCTGTGATATGTAGAGATATCACATTGGCCTTGAACTCCCAAGTCTCTGGCCTCAAAATCCTGACTGGGAATTACAGGAGCATGGTACCAGACCTTGCTCAGCCCTCTACAGGGTATTGTTCCTTTTCTTATGCGCTTAGGAATTTACTCTTCTTAATTCTTGTTGGAGATACTAGAGGTTGAATCTAGGTCCTCGAGATTTTAAGTGTTTTGGAATATTTTTGGTAGATCTATCTCAGTTGTGAAGGAAAACTGTAAGAATCAGGAGAAAACAACAGGTTTGGTTATCCTGTAAAATTAACTCCAGTTAGTACATCCTCCAAGTTATTCACGAGACACAGTATTGCTCAGCAAGCAGGTAAAGGCATTTGCTGTCAGCCTGATGATTGAAGTTCAATTCCCTGATTTCACGTGGGTGGAAGGATAGACTCATATAATGCCCTGAAATAGAGATCTTAAACCTTTCCTCTAGAGAGGCAGGGAGCAAATATTGAGACTTGTCTGCTAGTTCTGTGGCACGGACCCAGGCCTACTGTCAAGTGTACACAGGCAGTATTCACAGTGACTGGTCACTTTATAGTGGAACTTTTTACAGAAATGGGCCTGACTTGGGTCTCTGAAGTGTTTATTGCTCCCTACTCCAAAGGAAAGCTATTTTGTTAGTGACAGAAAGAAAATTGAAATTAAAATGGGGTGAGTCACATAAATTTCAGATAATTCCACAAAGGCAAAACATAGTTATTTTTAGTCCAGTTGCAGTGTGTGCGCCTTTGCCTGTGGTTTCATCTTCAGTGGCTTTAGTTATACACCGTCCTCTGGGTGTGGCTGTCCATGTATCTAATCTCAGCACTTAGTAGGTAGAGGCATCAGAGTTCAAGGCCATCCTGGGCTACTAACGAGTTTTAGACCATCCTGGAGTCTAAAATCTCTTGAGAAACAAACAGACTGACTCTTTTTTTTTTTTTAAGGTACATTTAGTTATCAGCGATTATCTGTAGTTCAACTGGAGAAATCCAGAAATAAACAAACCTTCATTTAGAATTGTGCATCATTCTGCATAGAGGGATGGAATTTTGTGACTCTCCCCCTTCCCCTTCTTCCCCTTCTCTCGCCACTCCTCCCCTCTTTTGGAGACAGGTCCCCCAGTAACTCAGGCTGGCTGTGGGCTCCCAGTATAGCTGAACATTTCCTTCCACCCTGATCCTACACTTGCTGAGCACTGAACCCTCAGGTGTGTGACACCCCCTCCCCCGCCTCTTGAGCAAATGACTTCTTTCTCTCCACCCAGCAGTCGCCCAACAGTAGTCAAATAACTCAGTTTTTACTTATTAAACATCTCAAAGCGTGGGGAGTGAATTTTGGCAGCTGTATTACAGTATATAGTTAAAACTTCTGTATTTTGTTATTGTTGTTAGCTTGCTGGATTTATAAATGAAAGGTTGCTGTAGGTTCCTGGAAGGCCCCAGGCATCTTCTGGGGTTTGGGAATGCATTTTTTTTTCCTCACTTTATCTGCATTTATTTTATGTGAATTCATTCCTGCACCATGAGTTTTTGTTTCTTCAGTTTCTTCTGGGATATCTTTTTCTTCTATATAATATGCTCTCTGGCTTTGGAACGGTCTGTTCCTTCTCAGTGAGGATCATCTCAATGTGGCAGGGGGACTCATGTATGGGTTAATCCGGCCATGAGCTCTGTAGGTTCATCGGCGCATCTTAGGTGCCTTGTTCACTTGGATGTGTACATGTTCAATGACTAGAGAATCTACGTCTAAACCCTCAGTTCAGCATTACTCTCTGCATTTTTAAGCATGTGTAGCAAAAATTCAGCACTCTTCTTTGGCTACCGTCCCTGTGTCCAGCCCCACTGTTTGGCCTGGACACACCTACCGACTCCACCATTATACTGCCGGAATGGCACACATTGCTTCTTTAAAGTGACATCCTTCAGATACTTGGTGGCTTTGTAGATATGCGTACCCTTGATGGCCTGGGCAGTTTCCCGGGTGTTCTAAAAGTGAACACGAAGGTTTGAACCTCTTGATTTGCATGATTTTGTGGGGTTTTCTAGGTCAAGAGAGTGGCGAACCATCTTCACAGATCACCTCTGGCTGCTTACAGGAAGAGCTTGGGAATGTATCTTGTCTAGATATTGGGGAATGCTATTGCTTAAACAGTGCTTTGCAAATAAACCTTAAATATCATTATCTATGGCTTTTCTTGCATTCTTACTGTCCACCTAGAGGCCCCACCCCACCCCTATCCCCACCACTTTTTTTTTTTTTTTTTTAAATCTGGCATCTATTTATGGGATGTCTTCTTCCAACTAGGCTTCAGAAACTTACATGTTGCTTAAGGCGCAAAGGTTTCCTTGGGGGAACAGCAGGCTGGACTTTGTCCTCATTCTAGCCAGATGTGGGTTCTTGTCTTCAACCACATCAAACAGAGGGCCTAGGGCACCAGGAACCCTGTGTTGCGAAAGGAGCTTGGCCCTCTTCTCATTCTACTGTGTTTGTGCTTGAAAAAGTGGTTTTGTTTTGTTATGTTTTTCTTTCTTTCTTTTTTTTTTTCCTTTCTGTGTATATTAGTAGAGAAAGTCTGGAAGAATTTACAAGCAGTGAAAATATTTTAATAACTGAGCTGTCGAAATTCCCAGTCTTGATGATTCAAGTTCGTGTTTTCTTGCCCTTTAGAGTTTTTACTTAGCTTAGACTTTGAGTTTCTGTGAGTTCTTTCTGCCAAATTATAAATAACCTGTACCTGGCACCTGGCTGCAGAGGGCTTTGCCCTCGAGGCTGAAACACAGGTTCAAAATAATGATTCCTTTATGTCTAGCCTTCCCCCACACCCAGTATCCATCTGTGTGTCTGTCCTCTGTCTAGCAACCCCTCTGTGTGTGTGTGTCTGTCTGTCTGTCTGTCCATTTGTCTAGCTACTCCTTCCCAATCTGAGTGTGTATGTCTATCCCTCAGCCTTTCTTGCCCTTTCAAATTGGGTGTGTCTTTCTGTCTGTTTCTGTTCATAACATTTTTGGCTCTAAATAATCCAGGCCATGTCCTGTGCCCTGCCCCCCTTCCCTTGTACCAACAATCAGATACATGGATACAGGGAAAGGAGCTGGGTATGTGGCATCCTGTTACCCTAGCACTTGGGTGATAGAGCAAGGGAGGGTCATAAGCCACAGTTAAGGATCCAGTTTCTAATTTTATATCCCCCCTCTCCACCCCATGAACTAGCAGGAGTTAGTGTAGTGTCCTGCAGCTTATGGCTCATAGCCACAAGATAAATAGTCCATGCGTCCTATACTTTAGTCCAACTAGTTCTAAAGTTGAAGTTCCTAGGAACCGCTTTTTGGGTTCTGTGTTGGCTATTATGGTTCACAGAGAGGTTATGCACTTCTTTTCTACTGGTTCTTAGGCTGCATCTCAGCGTTACAGATGAGCTGCACAGAGCTTCCACTCCTTCTCCAGCTGCCTCCCCTCTCAGCACTCCTCAACTCAGCAAACAGCAGCTATGAAACCCACAATTGAGGGTTTTTAAAGAGGGGCTAATCTAGATGTACTACTACCTGCATTTAGATGTCAAAACCCAAAAATGAGCTTTGAGTCTTGTTTGCTGGTAGGCCTCCTTCAAGGGAGACTTGATAGTAAATTGATGTATTTGTGTTTAGGGAGGCTTTTTCTGAGCAATGTGGGCACCTTTTGGTTTGTTTTATTTGGTTAACACTATTTCATTTTATGTGTGAGTATCTCACCTGAATGTCTATGTGCCACCTGGGTGCAGTGCCTGTAGACGCCAGAAGAGGGCGACAGATCCCATGAACCGTAGTGGCTGATGAGTGTTAGCCTCTATGTAGGTGCTGGGAACCAAACTCTGGGCCTCTGCGAGAGCAGTAACGACTATTTAACTGCTGAGCACTTTCTCTAGTTGTGGATTGTGGTTTTAAAGAATGGAGTAGCCAGGTTGTAATTCTGGGTCTATTATTCTAATTATTCATTCCTACATTTAATTTAATAATTACTGAATGGAGTACTTGTTTTGTGTCGTGCTCTGTTCAGAGTACTCAGGATAATGTATTTACATGCACCAATAAGAGAGTCTTAGCCATATTTATTTATTTGGCTATTCCAAAAAAATTGAAGAGTTTGGTAGACCTGTGCTATTTTTCCCCTTGGGGAACAAGTGGGTGTGTGACCGTTTCATCTTGGCTTTAGATTAGTCAGCTCTGATGTTGTGGATGGTCCCACCCACAGTGTGGATTCATTGGGCTTGGCTTCTGCTCTCGAGGTTTCCTAGGACAGATTCTTGGGGGCTGTGGATCATTCTGGGCCTTGGAGTTTGTTTACTGCTCACGAGTAGTTCTGCCTAATCACTGGGACAAACGGGAGACGCACTTCAGGTGACTGGCTGCTTGTCAGCAGGTTTGATGATACAAGCAGTGCAAGGAATCCTGAATTTTCAAACCAAGGCTGCGGCTGGTCTCTGGGTTGCTCCTGTGTATGGCTCCTGCGTTCTTGCCAGTGTGGTTGATGCCCCCTTTGGCTGTATTAGCCAGGTGAGAATCCACATGCATTCACCTTGGAAATTTGGTATGAGCAAATAGCCTGTTAATCGGTGTATTTAATTATGTTGCCAACACACAACTCATTTTCAATATCAAAGTACTTATCCTGTGCAAATTAAGGACAAAGAAATTTATTTTGATATCTACAGTGTAATATTTGTTATTGAATTTGTTAATATAGTTTAGGGGTGTGAATTAAAAAAAAATGGAAACAGAAATGCCCTAGGTACCCACTTCATGGATTAATATAAACCAGGCACAAGCCCTAGTATATAGTAAATGCTGTATAAATTCTTGTCATTATTACTATTTATTTTTGAAAAGTCTGTCAGAGTTTGTACAAAACTAGCCGACAATCCTGCTGCAGCAGGTCTCCAGGTCACGGTCCGTGTTTAGATTATTCAGTTTTAACTTTGTTTGATTGTTCAGGTTTCAGGGAAGGGTAAAATGCTTCCAGGCATAAACCTACATTTGAAGAAATTTCCAGTTATGCTGGGAGTGGTGGTACATGCCTATAATCCGAGTATTCACACCTTTGGAAAAAAGATGCAGGATCATTCCATATTGTGGTCGGCTTGATCTACATACTGTGTTTGAGGCCATCCTGGACTTTGGCACGTTGTATGGTCAATGTATGTTTACATGCACAGAACAGAGCGATAACATCATCATCTTCACCATCGGCTGACATTCAGTAAACTGCAGAATCTGTTGAGGAGGTAGCTCAGTTGATGAAGTACATGCTAAGAACCTTAGGCCAGACCCCCAGCAGCCACGTAAAGAGATCCAGACATGTTGTACATATCTGTAATGCCAGGGCAGGGAAGGCAGAGGCCGGTAGAGTCCTGGTCTCCTGGTAACCTTTCATTCAGTTCTGTGAGCCATCCCCGAGGAAGATGCTTGGAGCACCATGAGAGTAAAAAGGGCATGGGAAGTGGCCTGTCTTGACTGCAATGACTTCTACTCCAACTCTCTGTGGGGAATGGTAGCTTTATAATCACAACCAAATATTGCCAGTATCAGATCAAGACCCTGCAAGGGAACAGCATTTATTTATGTATTATATGACATGGGGAAGCATCAGGAGTGGCAGCCACTGGGCAGTGACTCCATCACTAGTTGGGCGTTGGCCAATGACTTTCACTGTGAATCCCTTCTGGAGTAAAGACAAGACAAGGGTAGGTGAGGAGACATTCAGAAGGAAGGGGGAGGGGCGGGGTAGCTGTATCAGGCTTCCATTTTGAGTTCCCTGCTGAGCCTTGAATCTTATCAGAATGTGTACTTGCCTGCAGGTGAGCTGGATATTTGAGGCCTTTTTGATGAGAAATATTTTTTTCTTTCTTTTTTGAATGTTGAATATGGGACTCAGGTCTCATGTATGTAGGGAAGGTGACCTACCACCTAGAAAATCCCTAAACCTGGATGAAGCGTCTTTTGAGAACCAGAAGTATGTAAAAGCCGTGTTACTGATAATGTCTTTCTTTAGGACTCTGAGGTCATAAATGCAGAGAGCACAGAAAAGCTGCTTCTGGTGGCCTCTCTCTGAATTGAAATAGTGGACCATCTATGATGTGAGCGAAAGCGTCAGGTTATCCTAACTTTGTAGTTATCTAGCAATGACTTCACTGGGTCATTTTCACTTAGTATGCTGTGAGCTCTCCTCTCCCACCACCCTGCACACCCCGTATCCCAGTTTGCACCTTCAATATTACCCAGATGTTTCTTCTTGTTGGGGTCTGTGATATGACTGGGCTTCTCTGACTGGGACCTGGCCAGCCTTGCATTCGCATGCAAGGATTCAACAACTATCAATCAGACTGTATTATAGGGAAAAGTCATTGTCTCTGTTGAGCCTTTATAGGGCTATTTTCTTCTCATATACCAGAACATTGCATACCAACTGTTTACACAGCCTTTATATGTTGTGTTAGGATTCGAAAGCGAGCCGGAGATGGTTTAGTATGCAGGGGGACATGCCCAGTATATATGCAAATGCCATCCACTCACTGTGGAGAGCTTGAACATTCAGCATTATGGATTTGGTATCCCCAAGGTGTCCTAAAATAAATCCCTCGGGGATACACAGGGGCAATATCTGAAGTGTCAGCAGTTTTATTTCAAGAGACACTGGGCCGCCTTCAAAGGGACTCGTCTTTTTAGCATCTTACTAATGTTTAGAATGTATAGAGCTGTCCATCATCTGTTCTTATAACTGCAAATCCTCTTTATATCGTAAATCCCCCTGCAAAGTGATAGTTGCTCGAGGTTTTAGTTGGATTGGAAGCTGTTTATCAAATCTTTTCTTCAAAGGCTAAAATGGAATAACCAAGGGAGCTGAGCTGAATTGCAGCTGCCTGCCTTCTCCCCCCTCCCCCCATAGACGTATGTATTTAATTCTAGACACTGGGGCAAACAAGTAAACATGGACAAGAAGGCAGGGAGTTTCTTCTCCATGCAGTGATTAGAGCCTAGGAGGACAGGGAGGCTGATAGTAGCTTGGGCCACAGTAAGGAGGCCTCTGATAATTGCAACAGGGATGTAGTCACCCCAGGGCACACTTTAAGCATTAAGAAGTGGTAAGCAGACTCAAATTTCCTATGCAGAAAGATTCTCCATGTGGCAGGAGCCGGTTGGGTTACTTTGTCAGGATATGTGTGTGTGTGTGTGTGTGTGTGTGTGTGGCTACACACACACACACACACATATATATGAATGAATAGGTAGTTGGCGCATAGCTCTTCTGGTGGCAATGGCTTAGTTTTTAAAAGGGCAAAACTAGGCATAATAGAGAAGGTAATTGCAAAGGTGGATCACTATCAAAGGACTTTCCTAGGTGTCCTGATGTTCCTGATGGGAGTCGTTGGTACAGAACAGCTCATTGCTCAGTTACAGGGTTGATGTCGCCTTCTCTTGCACTGGAACACTGGCTTTATTAATATATGTTAGGGCTTTTGTTACCAGGCTTCTGTATATTCTGTTACTAAACCTGTCAGTTTCTCAAAAGCTAGGGTTTGTGTTTTTGTTTTGTTCTTGTTGGGGGTGGGGAAGGCCTGTGCTGCATCTAGCATGGCTCCACGGCCAGACTTTAGCATCAAGGGAATAAAGAAAAGTCAAACATACAGATGCATGTACAGAAAGAAGGGATGGCATTGGGTGGTCCAGGCTCCCTGACAAAGCTGGGGTGCTCTGTAAACACAGTATGTTTTTCATGGGCAGTTAAACAGAGAGACAGTTATTACTATAGAGCCAAATAGCTGATCTCAGTATGGTCAGTCTTGGTAGGAGGGCAGTCCTTCAGGTTGTGAATATGGGGCAGGGAAGCTATGGTGGACGTTTTCTGCATACACTATCAACATCCACACGGGGACCAGAGGAAGGTTTTCCATTCCTCTGAGGCTCAACCGGAGGTAGCTGGGGGAGGCTTTGTCACTTTCCCATGGTTCTGAGGTCATTGTCTTTGATATGACCAGCTCATGCCAACCACACACACCCCCTGAGCCATCCCACCTGCCCAACTTTAAATTAACTTGGTGGGTATATACTTGTTCTATTGCTTTATAGCATATCTGGGTGCCGATTTAATGCTTTTGTTTAGAGATTTATTTGATAATTTTGGTCTTACAATATGGGAAATTTTATACATATATATTTAGTATTCTACACATAGAGAGATACGTTTCTAACTGTATGACAATTACATACACATTGGATTTAAGCAAGGGTGGTCAGCTTTTAATGACTCGTACAAGACGTAGCAGCATGCTTTAAGATGTGTAAGGCTCCTCAGCTGGGGACATAAGTAATGTGCTCTTGTGCCCGTGTTGGTTTGTCTTTAACTCAGTTTCTTCATTCTCAGGGAACTTAACTGAGCCCAAAGATGGCTCGAAACTTGACTCTGAGCTGCCTGCCCTATTTTCCTCTGGGATATGCAAGTCAGGGGTGTCAGGAGGGTTGGCCTGGTTGATGGTGGCTCATCTTTCATCTGTCAGGCTGAGGATCATCCCTGATCATTGTTGCCCTGTCCACTGAATCTCTTAGGATCCAGGGGAGAACAAATGAGCCCTATTACACAAACAGGCACTTCACTGATGTGGCTCAACCTGGCCACTTTGTCCTCATCACTTGGCTGTGTATTGGGCATCTTAGAAATCTCAAGGCCGTTGCTGAGATGTGTGGACGGTTCAAAAATCCAGCTTAAAGGACAGACAGAGACTGAAGCTCCATTTATTGAGCTGTTGGCATTTTGGAACAGGACTCCCAGCTGCCTTTGAATGGGGGGACCGAGGATTTGTATGTAGTTTTCTTTGTCTCACTTTGAAGTAGTTTCCCCCTTCATCTCTTCCTAAGCTCCCCCTTTCTGATTAAGCTGGGGATACACTCTGAAGCGGACTGCTGTTAATCTTCCTCTGCCTTGAATCTTTAAATGGGAAAAATGCTGAGACTAACACAGCTTTGTCATTCACTGTGATCTCGGAGGAGAAACGAGATACTGATGCTGTGAAGGGCCTTGAACGTAGAGTCTGGAGGATTGCTCTTAAGTCTTAATTTTCACGTGGCACTTACGATGTTGGCATTGAGTCCACGTCAGCGAAGGAAGTCTGTGTCTGAATGACATTGCCAGAGTGAACCATGGCCTGTAAAATAGTAGAATCACATAAGCACTGGAAAAGTTAATCTTCAACACACTTCTGTGCAAATCAGGAGACTTCAATGTAATAAGATAGAACAAGTCCTTTTAAAGTCTATGAATTTATTTGTTTTCTTATTCTAGGCTGTGTTCTGTGGCTGTGACAAATACCAAGACCAAAGGCAACTTGGAGGGGGAATAATGGGTTTATTTCCATTTATAGGCCCATTGTCAAGAGAAGTCAGGATGGAAACCATGAAAAAAAAAATGCCAGTTGCTGGCTCCCTCACAGGCTCATGCTTAGCTTAGTCTACCTGCCAAGGGAATGGTACTACCCACAATGGGCTGGACCCTGTTGCATCAATTGACAGTCAAGACAATCCCTCACAGACATGCATGCCATAGACCAACCCATTAGAGACAATTACTCAATTATGATTCTTTTTCTAGGTGATTCTAGGCTGTCAAGTTGACAGTCAATGCTAAGTAGGACACTTGGAAAGTAATTCATGAATGTTTGCTGGATAATACATTTTTCCCTAGAGGTATATGGTCTATTATAGTAGCTACCAGCTACGAGGCTCATGTTAATTTCACAGAAAGTAAATAAAATCCTCAGTTACTCTAGTGACGTTGCAAATGCTTACTATACTTTCTCTTTCCACACATGGCCAGTGGCTTATGTATTAGGATATCCGCATCGGGACATTTGTGGGAAGGTCTATGAGAGCAGTGTTTAGAAGAACCAGAAAAGGTACAAGGATAGCCGCACCCTTTTCCTCCTCAAAGGCACTCTTTAGAATTGGAATGTCTGGTTTTATATTATTCTGAAGTGATGGAGGGGCAGGACGGAGGTTGGGCATCATTCTCTTGATAGAAAGATCCGTTTTCCTCTGCTGAGAATAAGCACGCTGCCATTCTAATAACGCTTAAGGGGGATACTTGAAAAACCCTGGAATGTGTTCTCTGCTGTTATTAAAACATTTTTTTTATTACACTTGTTTACATGGTGCTAAGCACATGGTATTTGTTGAATGAGTAAATTACTTCTTTAACTATTTAATAATGACTGTGATAATACTTGATCATGGCCCCCAAAGAAAATGGAATTGGTCAAGTGTACGAATGTAAATACTTGTTTCTTTTTGTTTTGGTTTGTTTTGGTTTGGTTCTTCTTTCCCCTTGCTCCCTCCCATCCCCCCATGGGAAATGACTTTAAAAGTCTAATCCTCCAGCCTTTTCTTCCCAAGTGCTAGGATCATGAAAGTGTGCCACTATGCCTGCTTTGAAAGGGGATCTACTATTTTGGGAAACAGAATGCTACAAATTTAAATTCATTATCTACAAGAGAGAAAAACACAAGACATTTCCTGATAAGGAGCATCCTCAGGCAGAAGCCTGCTTCTACCCCCACTTTGAAGTTTCTTTAGTTTTGGCTCTTCTCTGTCTGCCTCTCCTGGGGACCTAAGATCTGTCCTTCTCACTCACCCAGGCTTCTAGGTGTTGAATGTGGGGGAAGGGCAGGGGCAGCCCTGGGTCTTGGAAGTCTGCTCAGTGTCTCTGTTGGCTGTAGCCATCACACCAGCACCCCAGAAGGACACAGAAGGAGATTTGGAGCCAGGCCACTGCAGGTCCATAGACAGGATCCACCTGCAGTCTGCTGTGTTGGACGTTGGCAGTTTGGTAACAGACACCAGGTTTACCATCTGGCCTGTTGCTGACACAGAGGGGAAACCTTGGGAATGGTTAGGGCCACTAAATGGGAAGGGGTAGGGCCATTAAAGAAGATGGGGTCACTTCGGCCACTCCACACTCAGAGGGAGGGAGAAGCAGGCAGAGGCAGTGCTTCTGGCAGAGATGCTGCAGAAGCCTGCTTGTGCTGGAACTCTACAACATTTAGCTACTTCCCACTGAGTGCGAGCAGTTTGCTTTCAAAAGTTCTGCCCACTTGGTAGGACACTGAGTGCCCAGAAGAAGAAGGTTGATTTCTCTGTTCTCCGAGCAAAACATAGCTGCAGCTCGGAAGAAGAAAAATTATGCATTTCTTAAAAAAAAAACAATGTTTCTGCCTAGTATGTCTTTCCACTCTGCTTAGCTTTATTTGTTTGTAATTTGTGAGATGAAGTTTCTCTGTGTAGTTCTGACCCGGGTCTTTTCATGTAGCCCAGGATACCCTCACAGTTGGCGTTCTTTCTGCTTCTACTTTCTGAGTACAAAAAAGCCTGACTCTGTGTCCTGGCTTAAAAAGATGGCTTGTCTAGTATAAAACTAAATATCACTAAAGTAATACATGATAATTTTCACATTTCCTATAAAATCTTTCTCGTTGGGATCCTGCTCCATCCTTCATAAATCATTTACTTCTGTGAACAGAGTTTTGGAAGTCTTTATTAAGATGGATTTCCCTGAACCCTATCCATTGCTGGGAACGACATTCCCAGCCTCTGGGCAGTGCAGAACCACAGATTCTGATTACCAGATCACTTGTCTCCTTCTAGAATCCAGAATTTTTGTTGCTGGAAGTAAGGCCTGGAAGAAAGATGAACATTCAAGAGGCAGAGGAGCAAGCAGGCTGTGTGCCAGGTGCCGTAGTGGGCGCTGAATGAAGAGGATGCAGCCTTTTCTTGTTCCCACATACTTTATGGTTTAGTGGGGTTGGCAGATAGGAAATAGACAATCCTAGCAATTCAGCTTGTTCAGGGGAATTAGGACAGGAACCTGTAATGGGAGCCAGAAGTCTCAGGTTCTTCTCTAGAGATGTGCTTTAGGCTGGAATGTGGAAAGAGGAATAGGATGATCAAACAGGGGTAGGGACAGCATTTAAAAGCAAGGTATTTTATAGTAAACCCGGAACCATGGAGCTCTGGACACTAAGGTTAGGGGTGGCCAGAGTTGAGGAGTTCAAGACCAACCTAGACAACATAAAGTTGGTTAAGAAGTCTGCAGGAGGAATTTCAGTTGAGTTGTGGGAAAGTAGCCAATTTTGAATACTAGAGTAGTGATTTTGTACCACAGCCTCAGACAGAGCATACAAAGCTGTGTTGAGAAATTGTGTTCAAAAGTGAAAGGAAGCTGAAGAGGGCCTGCAAGAACTGTGCAGTGTGCACAGAAAGCACGCTGTGGAAGGGAAGCCGAGTTTTATTCATGGCTTGGCAATCCTGTGAAGGAAGGGAAGATGTCCTGAGATGGCATGGCCATACTCCCATCCCTAGAGAAGGAGGAGGGGGAGGGGGAGGGGGAGGAGGAGGACTTTGAAGGACACAGGCAGAGGGTAGGATGCTTGAATTAGCAATCCTCAAAGGAGCTGGGGAGATAACTGACAGCTGAGCACTTGACTATTGTCTGTGATGCTCTAGGTTTGAATTCAAGCACCACAGCTAGTAAACAGAAGGGAAATCTTAGAGGTTTGGAGTTTGAAGTAATAACTAGCCCAGGCTAGGGTGTGGTGGAATGGTTACGAGGGTCCAGCTGTGGAACGATAACCTGATAGAAGCTCTGGGGAGTGTGACATGGCATCATATTTTGAACACTTTGTGTTCATTCTTATGACAGCCTGATTGAGGTATACAGTGTGGTCCTTAGTTCTACAGATGAGGAAAGCGGGGCACAGAGATAATGCTGAGGGCCTTGCGCTTGTTGGACAATTGCAGTACCACTGAGCTAAGTCCCCAACCCTGAGATAATACTTCTGAAAGTCCCATGCTTGTAAGGTTTTGTAGTGAGTCAGAATGGTGATCGATCTTCAGAAAGTAGTATCATAAGTATGGAGGCACCGTTGTTCCCAATGATAGAAGTGGGGCCATGTAGGAAGAGTGGAGCCAGGTCTTGGTACCACACGTGAAGTCAGCTGAAAGTGCCTGGTTTTTAGTGCTCTAGTTGGGTTAATTCTTCCACCTGTCCTAAAGGCCATGCCAAAGGCAAGTCAAAGTCAAGAGAATGAGAAAGTGGTTTGGTAAGAAGTTACCAGGAGAATTTAACTTGGTCTGGATCTCACCCCATCCCTTTTTGTTGCTGGCTGCCACTGTGTCCCCTCACTCCTTATTTCTCCCTTCTGCAATTAGTGCATATTGTCATTCTCCCTGCCCCTCTAGTCACAGTAATGTTAAATGTAGTTTGGGCTGTCTGCTCTGTGCCACCTGCACTTTTGCAGAGCGGGAGGCTATTTTGTAACTCTGCTCTGAAGAGGAAAAGAGAATGCATCTTTTGTTTGTTTGTTTGTTTGTTTGATGAAGATTCCAACGTGACAAAGGGGAAGGAAGGAGAGATACCTGCTCTTCCATAGGTGGGCCAGGAAACACACACTGGTGGTTAAGTTGAAATTATGTGTGTGTGGCAAGAGAATGACAGCAAAGACAAGTGGCACTTCACATTCTTGTCCTGTGTGTGTCCATTTGTTAGCTGTCATCATCGTTCCTTGGTCTGAGGACACGCTCTCCCGAAATGTGCACTGCTCGTAGTCACTAGCTGTAACTGTCACTGTCTGTCCTTTGGAGTGATCATGCATGGCATGACCCTTGTTGCATGTGACACACAGGATGGAGGACTCTGGTACTACCTTCAGGGTCTCAAGAGAGCTCTGCACCAGGGAACAGTGATGGCAGTTGATCAGCTGGAAGGGAAGCCTCATGCAATCTTGCTTCTTCCTAGAGATTTGGAAGGTACTGGCAGATCTGGATAGAAATGCTGGCATGCCTGCATAAATGCCCCTGCATGCAGGTTCCATATAAACCCTTTGACCTGGGTCTAAAGCTTTATTTGACTTATATTCATTCTAGGTCTAAGAAGGTCCCATTCCAAGGCCTGAGGTCATGATGCCTCAGGACCATGATGATGGCTTTATTTATTTATTTATTTATTTATTTATTTATGTGTTTGTGTTGTATGCATTAGTGCATGCATGAGTGTGTGTGTGTGTGTACATGTATGTACCCATGGATTTAAAAAGCTAGGTCGTTTCTGAGGGGGAGTTAGCAGGAGAAATTTAACTTGGTTTTGATTCCTGAAAATTTAATTGATCTGTATTCCTATCTGTCACTCATTGTTGCTGTTTGTTTGTGCTGATCATTCATAGTTGGACTTATAGATATTCCCTAGCCACCTGATGTCGGTGTCGGGAGCAGACATTGGTCTTTTGAAGAGAGTGGTAAGTGCTCTTAACTTCTGAGCCATCTCTCCAGTCCTATGACACTTTAAAAGAAAGTCCACTTCTGTTGCGTGTCACTACTAGGACATTGCCATTACAACCTTGTGCCTCTCACGCTTCTGTTTTAAAAAAATGCCATTAAAAATCAGGTGCTAGATTAGAGAATTTTTTATTACCTAGTATTTTAGAAAGAGAATATGATGTATAACTACATTAAGAAGAGACTGGACATGATGGCTCACTCCTGTAATCTGAGCACTCAAGAAATAGAGACAATTGCAGTAAATTTGAGGCCAGCCTTGTCTACATAGTGAATTCTATGCCATACAATGTTACATGGAGAAAGCTGTCTATTAAAACAAAGAGAGAAGCATCACGCATTGACAGTGTTTTGGAGTAGGCACATGTTTACCTGGTGAGGAAGGGTTCCACTGGTTTGTTTCTTTCATGCTTGACATCTTGCAGCTTGCTGTAATGGGAGAGCAGGAAGAATGGAGTGATTGTCTGACAAGCCGTGTGTAAACATTCCATTTCTGTGTAAGCAGAAACAACCAGGCGGGGAGAAAGGATTTGCACAGGTGTTAGAGCACAAAGCCTTTGCTGGCACCAGGCGCCAGAATAGAAGCTGACCTCAGCAGCTTCTTGTCCCTTTCTGCAGAATCAGGGACCACGGAAGTGACATCCTTTTAGCAAACATTTACCACCAGGGGCCTGGTCTTCCTAGAAGTCCACATACACCAAGAGCAGGAGACTCGCAGAATCAGGGAAGCCCGGAGAGGGCCTAAGCAATGGGGCCAGAATAGTGGAATGTAACTTAGAGACTAGTTTTAAGACTTACTCACTCACCCACTTCATTCATTCTTCAATCACAAGATCTCACAGTGCAGCCTAGTGTGGCCTGGTTCTGTTCTATGACCTCCTTCCCTCAGTACTGGGATTACAGGCAGATTCTTTCTCTCTGGTTCTGGCTTTGTCTCTGCCTCTCAAGTTAATATAGTTGGTGTATTTTTTCAATAACAATGTTTATGTGTTATGTGTGTATCTTTATATAATTATGTATATGTTATACACACTATATATATGTATATATGTATATATTTAGTTATACACTATAAATGTATGTATGTGTGTGTATATATATATATATGTATATATATATATATTTATACACACACACACACACACACACACACACACACACACTGTGTATATGCATTGCCTGTGTGGGCCAGAAGAGTGTATCAGAGTGCCCTGGAACTGTAGTTACAGGCAGTTGTGAGCTACCCAGTGTGGGTGCTGAGACGGCTCAGTGGTTAAGAGCACTTGCCGCTCTTCCAGAGACATTAAAACTTATTCACACTTGGGTCACCCAGCTAGCTTATTCACTCAGGCTAAATCTAGATCTCTCTCTCCCCAGTTTCACTGCAGTATGGTCATACTATTAATTCATTTATAACAGTGTAAACAGAAACTATGTAACATGTTCCATGTAGTGGAATTCCTTTCAGCACTTTGTGTATTAGCTCAGAAATACAGATACTATTTTAAAATTCTTAATTAATTTTTTTGTGTATAGTATACATGTGTTTGCACCCGTGTGTGGGTGTCCATGTTAGTCTGTGTGTGCATGCATATCCAGGTATGTGTATGTGTGTTGGTGTGGGGACTACGAGTTGATGTTAGGTGTTTTCCTCAGTCCTTCTCAACCATCCATGTAGAGTCAGGGTCTCACACTTGAGCTCAGAGCTAGTGTGGCTAGCCACTCTGTTCTGTGGATCCCCTGTCTCCATCTTCTAAGCACTGGGATCGCAGGTTGTCTGCTGGGCCTACCTGGCATTTAACACCATTCTTCCTGCTTCATGGCAGACACTTACCCACTGAGCCACCTCCTCACCCTTAATTGCTCAAAGTCACTTGTGCTCCTGCCTCAGCCTCTTGGGATTGTCAGTATGTGCCACCACACCAGCATTATTGCTCTCAATCACAGAGGAAGACACTGGGGCACCGCAAAGGTTTAGAAATTTGCTCCAGGGTCATAGGAATAGTAATAAACATTGAAGCCTGCGATCACTGCGGGCCTCTCTCTTAGATCCAGCATCCACATCAAATGGCTTATAACTACCTCTGACCCCAGCTGCAGGGGATCTGGTACGCTCTTAGCCTCCATGTGTAGCTGAACTGATGTGTGTATACTACTACTACTACTACTACTACTACTACTACTACTCCTCACACACACACACACACACACACACACAAGTACATTTTAATTATTTTTAATCCCAGGGATGGTACATTGAGCAAACTGGTATGGTTATATATAAATAAAACCCTTTTTACACGCATATGAAGCTGGACACGGGGACACAGACACACTACACTTTATATACTTCATATTCAGCAATGAAACCGAGGGACAAGGGAAGGCATCTAGGTTTAGCCTGAGTGAGTAAGGTACCTGGCTGACCCAACTGTGGACAAGTTTTAATATTGCTGGAAGAGCGGCAAGTGTTCTTAACTGCTGAGCTGTCTTGTGGGGTAGCTCTCAACTTCCTGTAGTGCTTAGAAGGCAGGGAACTTGCAAGCTCAAGACCAGCCTGGGTGGCATAGCAAACCTCTATCTCATAAAACTAAACACCAAACCAAATAAGCAATGTTCCCCACCGAACCCCACAAAATAGATGGGTGTCTGCTTTGCTATATGGTTTGGCTTGTTAATCCTGTGCCAGGGTGTATGGTGTGGTGAGAACACTAGGTAGTAACATAGAACCCAACACTTGTCAAAATACTGCAGATGAGGCTGTGTAGTTTTTTTGTTTAATACTATTTACTAATGAACTAATACTAATTGATACCCATCCTGTGACCTCCAGAAATACCTTGTGATGGCACTTGTGGAAGGGGATGGCACTTGCTCTAGGACAGGACTCACTGGTCTGCTGACCTGGGTGGCTGGTGGTGGGAGGTGTTTATCCTCAAGGCTTCAGGATAGGAAGGCTCGAAATGCCATATGTAGCCCTGGCTCAGTTGCTTAAGTGTGTGTTTTGAGATTAGTTTTTAAGACTTATTAATTAGGTGTACACAGGGGACCTTGTAAGTGCTTAATTACCCATGTGCTCCTTGTATAATGATGTCCAAAGGCATCTCTTCATTTTCCTTCCTAGCTTGGTCGCATTGCTCTGTGACTGTGCGATACTCTCCTGGAATGCAGTATTTCTTCTATGATTTCTGTTGTTTGTTTTTTCCCAGGTGGTATACTGACAACCCAGGATTTATAGCCATCAAAGGGGTGGGAAGGAAAGGGCTGAATCAAGAGTAGACAGTAGGGGAAAGAGGAGGTGGGAGCAAGCTGCAAAGAGACCTGGTGGGAATAGTGGCAGCATTAACAGAGAGGGGGTCTGAGGGGAAGAACAGAGAGAGACCAAGGCTGAGGGGTCTACATCATCTTGACCCAGGAAGGCAGGGCATGTGGAGACAATGAGAGAGATCAAGCCACAACCAGATGCTGAGATGGTGTCAAGAAGGCAAAGAAACTCCACCTTTTTCTTAGGCTGCCGGTCATGGTCATCCCTCTGGCTGCCGATGTGCATCCATTTGCTTCATAGGGCTTTCACGTGTTCTGTGGCTTGTTTGTGTTTCCACATGTGCCATTTCCAGAGGAACCTGACTCATAAAGGAAAGATTAGAATCTGGAGTGAGGAACACTCCAATGTGTACAATAGCATCTGGGTCAGCACTCCAGCTCCGTGCTGTCGAGATTGCTGTGTAACAGTAGAAAGTATGGCGGGGCCAAGCTGCTCATCACACATCAGCCGGGAAGCAGACAGCGAGAGGGGGGAGCCCACACCCAGATCACATGAAAGCCCGTTCCTGCTGTGCAAGGTGCATAACCTCTGTCTGCTCCAGCTTCTTGCACTCCAAATGGGAATAAAGACAGCGATTCTCCCTCCTGTAGGTTAAACACTGGCACACATTAGACTGTTCAGCGTGCACAGCAGGAATTGACTCATTAAAGGATCCAGGTATTGGTCCCTTGGCTCTCTCCACTTTTCGTGCTCCCTACCTCCCAGCAAGTGGTCACAGCCGTACTCCACCGTGCACTTCCTGCTATGCTGTTTTTCACTGTAGGCTCTGAGACTGTGAGCTCAAGTGGTCATGGATTGACCTCTTGAGCCACCAGCTGAAAGACATGTATGTCTTCTCTTAGGTGTTTCAGGTTTTCTGCGTCCTGCGCTTGTTGTCATGACCCACCATGCTGCCTGTGCTCATCTTGGCATTTGTCATGTTTATTGCTTTGCTTCTTTGGCCTCCAAGGACTGTGATTGACCCAGCATATAAAATCTTCCAATGTAAAACTCCTTCTGTTGCCTCCAGCCTCAGAAATTACTAGACTCGTATAGAGCAGACCCACTTCTAAAGTCAAGCAGTGAAGATTTTAGGTACAGTAGATCCTGGTGCAGCTCCCTTCCCTCTTCTTTATTACTGGCGACTGACCTAGGCCCTGGTTCATGCTAGCTGAGCCAACCATTAAACTATGTCACCTCCACGTTCTGATGTGTAGTTTCTAAGATTCTATTCAAACTTGGGATTCCTACATTAGGACCTAGGTCTCATTTGCTAAACTAGGGATTTATTAACTAGGACGTTGTTTGGAAAATGAAGGAAGGCGACTCTCCTGTCTTGCAGGGCTTGCAGGGCTTGCAGGGCTCTGGCCTCTCCTTTCTTTCCTTCGGAAGCTTATGAGGCCCACGGGGATCTCTATTGTGCAGAGAGTCCAGTTGGTAATGGGCAGGTAGCCTGCTCAAAGCCAGGCATCAGCTACTATGTATTCAAGAGGGGTCCCCTGCATGGCGAGAGAGGCTTATAGGCCATAGGAGCCTATAGTGTACAGATATCACTAGCTGATTTTCAGAAAGGAAGTTCAAAATGATATCCTGTCCAAATAGGCAAAGTTGGAGAAGGCCTCTTGGAAACTAGTCTGATTGTTCTGCCTGTGTGTTACATAAGTGTTAATCAGTGTATGCCCTGTGGTGGAAAGCAGGAGGGTACACATGGGTGCTGGCATTGGGGAAGTGCAAATGAGAAGGCACCTGGCCCTTCACTGTTTGCTATTGATGTAGCTGACTCAGGGCGCTAAGAGAACCACCTTTCAGTGCGTGCCCACTCAGTGATCTAGCCTTGGGACCAACTGCTCATCAGAGAGTTCATGGTTTACTGTTCTCTGTAGCCTCCACGTAGGCACACCTGGACTGGAACTAATTCTCTAGGACCAAGAAGCTGTCCTGGGTCACTTAGGACAAGAGCCAAGTCACATCACAACATGGAATAACAGGAAGCTTTTAGGGTATTAGCGTCTTTGAAGTCAGGCAGCGAGACTGAAACCCTTCAGGCCCATTTGTAGTCCTGATGCCAACTTCCGCTTTTGTGTTCCAGGTGCTCACATCATGCCGAGCCTTCCTCCTGTCAGCACGCATCCCCAGCAAGGTAAGCAGCGGTGAGCTCTCCTTCTGAGATGCATTGACAGGCACACTCCGTGTGTATCCACGTGCAGACTCTCACACATATCCACAGATACTCAAATGAAGGGGTGTCCAGTGTTTGGCATTTTGATATGATGTTGTTATCTCCATATGTGTTAAGTTGCCTGCACAGCTGTTCTGGAATGCACGCTACCTGCCAGTTGAACAAGCCTGCTCTAAAATCCATGCCTTCACAGATCCATTCCACAGAGCCTAGCATTTAGGCTGATGTGTCAGGGTTGTCTCTGCACACATGTTTTGTTTTATTCCTGTTCAGAATGTCCCTGGAGCTTGTCCTGAAGGATGCTTTTCATTTCCTTTCAATTCTTTGTGTAGAGGCATCCCGAGGACCGTGGTGAAGCGTGTCGTGTTCTGTCCCCAGGCTCTTCGTCCCAGTCATTTCTCCCTCACTTGCTCTGTGCCAACTCCCTTTCATATTTGCTTCAGTCCAGCAGTAGCAGCTTTTCTCAATCAGGGTCTGATGTGGGAAATAATCTTCCTGATTCTAAAGGGTGCACTGCAAGCTTGTGAGCTCTGTTCCCAATCCAGTCTGCCTGTGAAAAGGAGCACTTCAAACTCTCCTATCCTCTCTCTCTACTCTCTCTCCTCCCCACCTTTCCCCCCCTCAGCCCCTCCCCTCCGCTCTCCTCCACTCCTCCTCCCTTCTCTTCCACTCCCCTCCTGTCTCCTTGCCTTCCCTCCCTTTCCATTTCTAGCCCCCCTTTCCTCTCACTCTCCTCTTCTCCCTCTTTCCCCACTGCTAACTTCCCCTTCCCCGTCTTTTTTCTATCTTCCCCCTCCTTCCTTTCCCTCTCCCTTTCTTCGCCTCCCTCCCATTCTCTTATGTCTTTCCTTCTTTCTTCCCCATCCTTACCTCCCCCTCCATTTTCCTCTCCTCTCTGTTCCCTTTCCTCAGGCCCCTTGCTCCCCTATGCACCCCCTCTCCCGACTTATACTTGCAACAACCCTCCTTTCTCAGGTATGAGTTGCAAACTCAGCTCCAAGTTTTAACTCTTACTAGTTTCACTAAAGAAAGATACTTAGATACTGTAGGTTCCAACCCTTCGTGTACATTGACACATTTCCTGGCTTATAAACTAATCAGTTACTATGGTAACGAGGTTGGACTAAACTCTCTCTAAAAATACCAAAAGTGGAGCTGGTGTAGTATTGCACTCCAGTAATATGAGACAGAGAGATCATGGATTCTAGGCTAGCCTGGGCTACCCAAGCCTTAAAGCAGGAAATGGGCAGGGGCAATGGTGCAAGGCAGTATGTAACAAAGCCGATGCTGTATTATTGCAGATGAAGATATATGGGCCAGTTGAAAAAACATTACTTGCCCCAATGGAAGGAAAGCTCCAAAGCCGAGTGTAGTGATTCTCGCAGTGATTCTAACGCTAGGGTGGTAGAGGCAGGAGGTTCAAAGGCTGAAAGTCATCCTCAGCTGTGTAATGAATTCCAGGCTAACCTGGGCTACATGGTGGGTTTAAGGCCAGCCTAGGCAATATGAGAGATAGTATTAGGAAAAGAAAAGGAGAAGACTCCTAGGTAATATCTGGGTAAGGATGTGAGAAATCTCAAATGTGTGGAAATAGGCACACACTTGAGTCACATGTCTCAGATCAGTCACAAAGAAATAGCTAGGTAGGGTGACACACACCTATAGTTCCAGTGTTTGGGAGAGTTGGAGACAGGGGGATGGCTGTGAATTCAAGGTACTTCTGGGCTATACAGTGAAATATGAGCCAGTTTAAAAAGGAATGGGAGAAGAAGGGTGGGCAGGGGAAATGGAGTTTATGTGGTGCCTGGGTTTGAACCCAGTGCCTCATTCATGTTAGGCAAGCATTCTACCAACTGAGCCACACGCCCAGCCCTGCCTTAAGCCTGTCTTCCTTTATTGAATGTTGGTCTCTTCCCACCTCTTCTTGGTTCTTTGAACTTGAGGTTGTTCTTCTAGGGCCACCCACAGTCTCACCAGGCTTCCCTGGTTCTGTAACCCAGTAAAGGCCCTTGTTAAGGCACAACGCAAGCATATTAGTTGTGGTCCAGTCTTGCAAGACAAATCACAGAAGTTCAGGTTTCCAGCTGGTAACTGATGTCAGTACAGTGCTCATGGCTATGCATCCACCCTGTGTCTGCTGGATTCGGTGACAGCTTAGGGTCTGTTGTCCGCTTTTTTGTAGCAGTTATATCAGGCACTTAAATGAGAGGTGGTTTCCATAGCAACAGATACTTAGTAAACAAGGAGGGAGATATCAGAGACTAATGAAAGTGAATTACTAGGAAAATCGACACCTTGAGGACCACACCACTGTTACTCTACACAGAGCTGGAGTGTGAAGCACAATTTTGAAATGCCTGTCCTCAGCTACAAAACAGGTGCTTTTGTTTTATTTTATTTTATTTTATTTTATTTTATTTTATTTTGAGACAGGGTCTCCTGTAGCCCAGACAGGTCTCTGGACTCCTCCTCCTTCTGCCTCTACCTGTGATGCTGTGATGACAGGCATGTAACAGCATACCTGGTTGATGTGGCACTGGGAATCAAACCCAGTGCTTTCTACATGTTAGATAAGTGCTCTTCCAACTGAGCCGTATCCTCCACCCCAGGTTCTCCATTTCCAAAGGCACTAGCTCATCTGTAAGTAAGGCTTGACTCAAATAAAAGCTTTACCCCTGCAAAAAGGAGTGGAACGTCAAGGTGCATTTTTATATGCTTATATATTCTAAGTAATACAGGTAGGCAAGTATACCTTTTTTTTTTTAGGACAAGTTTTCTGCTATACTTTAAAGAATTTAACCCAGATGTAGATCTTGGTAACATTAGGTAGAAAAGTTGCTGAAATTGAATATGTCAAAATATGGGTCCTCAAGTGTGCATGTAGCTCATAGAAGACACATCTTATTTCCCTTAGAGTTTCCAGTGTGGCACATAGTAGACTGTTCAGAAGTGTTGACTAGGTGAATATGAATGAATGAGTTCATTTGTTCATTCTCATATACCACCCTCCCTAATAAAGTCTTGCTATATAGTCCAACTGGCCCTGAACTCATGGTCATCCCCCTGCCTCAGCCTCCTGAGTTCTGGGATTACAGACATCAGCCACCACACCAAGTTCTATGATTCTGTCTCCAGATATCGCTGTGCCTCCAGGTGTTTAACTTTGATATCTTCTGCTTTAATATTTTGCCCTACTTGTGTGCCTTGGCACAACATGACAGCAGAGAGCAGAGTCCAGTCCCGGTGGGTCGACTGCACTTGTTCCTTAATCATGACAGCTGGCCCTCTGTGGCCACTGGTTTCCCATCTGTGGATTCCATTTCTATGGATCCCAAGTGTGTGAAACCGTGGTGCTTGCCTGCAGACATGTTCTCTTCATTCTTCCCCAGGCACCAGGACCTGCTGTTTATTCTGCACGGCATTGCATTAGACTGTATGGAAGCTGCAAAGATGACTTTAAGCATTTAGGAGGACTATATAACATGCACAGGGAGCCCTGCTATAAGAGACTTGAACATCTACAGATGGTGGTGTCTCTGGGCATTCCTAGAATCCCCACAGCAGTACCAAAGGATGCATGTGTGTCTCATGGTTTAATGGGAGTTAGGGCTCATGCACGTCCCAGTCATCTTCTGCCATCTTCCAGTCTCATATCCTGTGCTTATTTTGTGTAATAAGCTGACAGTCTGCAAAACTAGGAGAAAGGTTAGTGATCATAGATAGATCAGAAAACATACTACGGTCTGGAGAACGTTTAGGGCAGAAAGGTGAGGATTTCAGGAGAAGAAATGAAGGGAGGCTTCTAAATTGGAAAGAGGCAGCCCAATGGTCGGGTGTTTGTTTGGTTTGCGCATTCTGGGTTTGGTGCCTAGCATCATAAAATAAAACTAAAAAATAAAATAAAACGTAAAAGAAATAATTTGTGGAAGCACAGAGAAAGAGTAGCTTTGTTTAACTAAGTACATGCCATTAAACATAGTTTAAAATTCATAAATATGATAATTATCCAAATCCACCTAAAACAGGAATATTATGCACTTTGAGAAGAAGGTGACTTTAGTGATTGAGTGGAGTGGGGCACAAAGAGGAAGAGGGGCTGGGCCATGGGTACCGAGGCTTTCAGAAGCAGCATTGTAGAGAAAAGGGAGGAAGATACGTGTTTGGTGGCTTGCTGTCCCATAGGCGTTTGCCGACGTGCACACAGTGGGGTAGAGTGCAGCCCTTTCATCTATTTTGAGCCTGGGCGAACGGTAAAAGTCAGGCATGTCGCTTCCTCTCTTCCATTGGTGAGGTAGGTATTACCTCTTTTGAGATATGATAAAGCCCAGGTCTGTTATGGTGGACCGAGGTTACCAAGCAGCTTGTCCTCAGAAGATGCACAGGCCTTCCTTAGCCTTGGGGTAGCTCTGATTATAACATGTTTTGAACCTCTAATGATATGTTTCGAAGCCCTCATTACAGGTCTCTGCTTTCCTTTCCCCCCTCATTACAGCTCGAGTTAACCTTCAGTTATCTAGAGATTCATGGAGTCATCTGCCACAAGCCAGCCCAGGTGAGTAAGAGCCTATCACTGTGTGGTCACAGAAATGAAGTTTGTTTGCTTGCTTGCTTGCTTTCTCTCTCTCTTTCTCTCTCTTTCTCTCTCTCTCTCTCTTTCTCTCTCTCTCTCTCTTTCTCTCTCTCTCTTCCTTCCTTCCTTCCTTTCTCTCTCTCTCTCTCTCTCTCTTTTTCTCTCTCGCTTTCTCCCTTTCTCGCTTTCTTCCTTCCTCTTTCTTTTCTTTCTCTTTCTCTCCTTTCTTTCTTTCTTTCTTTCTTTCTTTCTTTCTTTCTTTCTTTCTTTCTTTCTTTCTTTCTTTCTTTCTGACACAACTGAAAAGCAAGAGGAAAGTAATTTTTTTAGAGGGAGAGACAGCAGAGGCTGTGTGGGGTTTGGAGAGGAACGCATTCTGATGAGAAAAATGGAAACCAAGAGAACCAATCAGCTCCCGTGCCACCTCCTGCCTTGTCCGTTTGTCCATGCTGTATGACAGATTAACACCGAAGCTTCATGGCTTTTATAAAGTGTTATGTAAAGTACCCCCAACCCTAGACAAGGTTGGCCTCCAGTTCTCAGCAATCCCCCTGCCTCAGCCTCTTAAGTATGGGGAACACAGGTGTAAGTCATGTGCCTGGCTTTATGAAAACTTTTCTTGGAAGGAATTGCTAAGTGATTTCTTTTGGGTGCTTTAAAGCTGATTAAAAATAGTTCCACTTGCAGCAGTGAAGTGCAAACTTCGATAACTTTTGGCATATGTATATCCATGAAACTGTTAGCACAGTCAGGATAATAAATATATTCATCACCTTCCGTCCCCTCCCCATCTGCGGTTGCTTGCAGGCACCTGCTTTCTGCCACCATAGAGCTCGGGTCACACTTTATAAGACTTCATATGGAGGGGATCATACGGTCTGCAGTCTTGCCTTCCTCATTCGGTTTAATTCTTTTGAGGTGGATTTATTGAATGTCTTAGTGTATCATTTCTTCCCTTTGCTGAGTGGTACACTGCTTCATGGATACAGTTGTCTTCCTCCCCTTTTATCTGGTTCTGGACAGTGTGCTGTTTCCAGTTTTCACTGTACCGGGTCCAGTTGCTGTCAATATCTGTGTTCTGATCTTGGGACATGGATGTGTAGGTCCCGGCAAGCATCATGGCTAGCAGGGAATGATCTGGGTGAGGTAAGAGTAAAACTTGATTTAGCCTGACTCAGTCAGCTGACTCTGGGCCAAACCTCTGGAGTCTGATGCCAGGTTGTTTGTTTTAGCCATATTTAAGCACAGCACAATTTGGGAGAAAAGTTTTCTGATGACAATTAACTCAGTTGCATATGTTCAACAAAGTTTAATATATGTTTACATTGAAACTCTTTGAAGATGGGTTCTGTTGACTCAGAAACAATGCTCAAGATAAGGATCTAGGGGGAATGGCTATGGTAAACATGATGCCCGTGGGAATCAAGATTGGTTTGGTCCTAAGATAATATAGAAGTTGCTTAGGGTGTTGTGAAGTGCAATGGACATCTCTCGTAAGGATGTGTTTTGAGGACTAAGAAACAATGCTCAAGATTTACAGGGGGAAAAGCCTATGAGAGTCAAACATAATATTCTGGGGATGCAGTTGTAGCTGGTCCCTACAGATAACAAAGGATCACCAGGTTATAATCTTGCCTTTCCCAGCATTCTGGATGGGAGACAGGCAGACATTTTTCTTTAAAGGGACAAGCTGTGTGTTTAACTTTCTTGGCTTCTCCAGTTCTATCTCTGTGCACAAGGACCTCTTACCCTTTACACAAGTGCTTTCCTTTGCCATGGGAACATGTCTTAGCAGAGCGGCAGACTCCTGTGGTAGGTATATTTAGTGTTGAGTACTGTCAACCTGTCCGCACAGGTGTTACTGTTTCAGGTTGCCACCAACGGTATGCCAGAGGCCTACTTCTTTTATACACCCCCCAACACCGAGCATAGATGAGCTCTCTTTTATTTTAGCCCTTTAACAGGTACATAGGGTCTACCTGCCCACCCCCTCCAAATTTCAAAACAGTATTCTGGATACAAATAATTGACTTAGGCATTTTGGTCTTACATGCTGCTCACCTGGTAGGGCCAGCCTTTCTAACAGATTTCATTGTTTCCTGTAGAGATGGTGTCATCATTTGTGTGAATATGGATGGCTTGTCTTTTTCTTGTCTTTACTCCCATGGGGGAGGTAGGCACTCCTGAATTTTATGTGCTCCGACACAGCTGGCTGGACACTGACTTCTTTCTACCTAGGACATTTCCCAGAGTTACTCTGCAGTGAGCTACATTGTAGAAAGAGAGAATGCTTCTCTATGGAAGACCAGGCTTACTTAACCATTTCCCATGAAAACAGAAAACTGTACATGCACAATGGTTCCTGTAGAAAGTGTGTGTGTAGTGTGTTCTCTCTCTCTCTCTCTCTCTCTCTCTCACACACACACACACACACACAAACACACACATGCACGCACACTCACAGGCATCCATCAGAATCTCTCCTTGTCACTCTGTGGAACATTGAGCTCTGGGGAGTCTACCATGGCGCCCGTGCCTCTTTAACTTTGTGAACAAGCAGCTTCCTGGCTCCAGCCAGCACCTGTGGAACAGTAACAGACCGAGCCGTTGGCTTCCAGGTAGAGGAGAACCAAGTCTCAGACGTAAGCAACACTGAGCCAGAACCTCCAGGACAACGCTGAAGAGAAGTGGCCAGACCAGATTTCCCCGACTCTTTTCTAATCAATAAGGGAGAGTCATTCTTTTACTACGAAATACGATATAGGACGTTATCTGTAGATTTGTTCTGGGAATGATTGTATTTATTTATAAATATAAATATTTTGTATTGTATTTATTTATAAATATTAAATCTTTCATTCCTAGGACAATCTCCACGAGTCAGAACATGTTCTCTTTTTATATAGTGTAGATTATATAGAAAATATAGTTGATTTTGATTTTCTATTCTGTTTATCTTGCTATAGTCACCTAGTAGCTACACTCCCTTTCTTTATCATGTCCATCATTTTCTACATGAATGTATTTTTTAATTTCTTTTAATTAAAATTACATTTAATTATTTAAAAATATCATCTTATCTATTATCTTTCTACATATGTTACAATATATTTTATGTGCTAAACTTTGGGAAAGAGGTTTTTTTGCATCGTTGTTTGAGATACCAGATTGTCATTTTCTTTTTTTCTTTTCTTTCTCCAATCTGTGGCAGCATGGTCATGGAGTTACTGTACAAACTAAGAAGTAGCCTCTGCTCTGTGTGTCTCTCTTTATGAGACCAGAACGAGCACTAATTCTTCCTCAGATGTTTGGAAGTTTTCTATGCTCTGAGGTGATGTCACTGCTCCCCGAATGGCTTCTTGTGTTCTCTTGTGGTATCTGTAGAAATCATTACTGATACGGATGGGTTACTTTGGTTAGACATTTATTTTATTGATCATCTCAAAAAACTTGTTTTCTGGTTGAACTGCTTCTCTGTCACATCAGTTCTTTCTCTGATCTTTATTTTTATAAGTGTATTGTTTTAGCCTCTTAACAACATGTGTTTGTTTAGGTTGTTGGTAATATTCTTAAAAAGAAACTGTCAAAACTGTCATTTACGACAGCTGAGATTACATACAAATTCTTGGAATTTTTCCATAGTTCAGCTGAGAGCAATATTTTATCATTCTCCTGAAGCTAGAGTTTGAAGAAAAAAAAAAGTCACAGCAACATATGTTTGCCCAAATGGCCAAACATATGTAGGAGTGAGTCTTCACTCATGAGTGACAGGATAGTGATCTCATCCCAGGCTGCTCTCTATTGAGGAATGTCTGTTTATGATTCAGAGGGCATTAGCAAATGTTAATGCTGTTTATATTGAAAGTATGATTTGACTGTGGTATTTAATTATGAAGAAGAGGTTGGTACAGCAAGATGAAGTTTCCCCATTCCATAAGCTGTAGTCTTTGCCACCTCAGTATGTCGGCCACTTAGAAGGACTGGGTAGGCCACTGTCTGCTTCAGCAACAGAGCTTTTCCTTCACAAGGAGTCCTTGACATGCAGCTCTTAAGAGTTTCTGTGAAGTGTGCTTGGAGATGAGCTGAGAGTGAGCCAGTAGCATGGTTCTGTAGGCTTACAGCTTAGACCGAATTCCAGTTCCCTAGTGGTGTTCACGCCCTGCTAAGTTTCATACTGGTAGCCTCTAGTGTGTTTGTAAAGTACAGATGCCCAGTCAGCAGCCTCGTCCTTGTCTCGCCCTGTCACCTGTTGTCCTGTCACCCTGTGGCCCCCAACCCTTTGCACATATGCCCACATACACAAACAACATTCATGACAGTTAGGATTAAATAAATCTGAGTGGTTTGATTGTTTTAAATCAAGTACACAATTTGGTTGTCAGGGTTCTAAAGGTTGAGGCTCAGTAAGCCATGTGACCCCAAGGGAGGATCAGGAACTTGAAAGCCTCAAGTCTCCTGAGTCTGTAGTCTGTGTGAAGTCATGAGGACAATGACATCTGTTGGTTGCAATTGCAACCTGACCATTTAAGGAGTATTTATTTTGTTTTTTATGTGCATTAGTATTTTGCCTGTATGTATGTCTGTGTGAAAGTGTCAGATCTTGGAGTTAGAGTTGTGAGCTATCGTGTGGGTGGTGTGAATTAACCAAGGTCTTTTGGAAGCACAGTCAAATGTTCTTAACCACAGAGCCATAGCTCCAGTCCCCCATTTGTTTTTCATTTTGTTTTTTAAGTAAAGATTTATTTTTATTAGAGAGGGAGGGGAAAAAGGGAAGGAGAGAGAGAGAGAGAGAGAAAGGGTAGGGTAGGAACATATGAATGCTCACATATACAGATGCCTACTGGAGGTGGGAAGATAGCATTAGATCCCCTCGAGCTGTGTCAACTGTGGTGCTTGAATTGGGTGCTGGAAACTGAATCTGGGTGCTGTGGAACAGTGGCAGGGAAGGTGCCGTTAATTGATCCACTGTTTCTCTGTTCCCCACTACATAACCTTGATTATGAGTTTTTGCTAATATTCTGGTGTTACTAAACTTTTGCCATTGCTGTTTTTGCCATTTAACTGTGGTTTATCTATTCAAGTAAAATGCTCAGAGCAGAAGGTGGTACCCTGTGTATAAATGAGTAAATATTTTATCAGATTATTGAAATTTGCCTTAATTATTACTATTTTCCTTTTCTTTGTGGAAATCTGGGGTACAGAAATCAAGTCTCTACCACACCCTTGATACTTGTGGGTTTATACTTCTATTCTCTAGAATTTTTAGATTTTTATCTGCAGGTCAACATCTGCTGCTGGTGTTGTTGTTGTCTTCAAACTGAAATGTTTGCTGTGTCATAGTGACACAGGTAAGCCAACTTCATTTTGTTTCTGTTAGAGGAAACAAAACCACCCCACAAGTTTATTGTTTGTGGTTTAGTAAAAAAATGTTGCCTATAGCTAGGCTCAGTAGATTGACCTAAGCTATTGGATGCTGAGGCAAGGGGATGGCAAGTTCAAGACCTTCCAGTAATACAGAGTGAGTTCGAGTTGAGGCCAAGCAATTGGTAAGGTCCTGTCTCAATATGGAAAAGAGAAAACATGAGGAGGTTGTAGCTTAGACCTTAGGATGCTTACATTGGGATCAGTGATCAGGAATAGAGATCGTGTCTTATACTCTCTGGTCATTTTAACCAAGCCTCTAGAGATCAAACCTAGGACCTTGTGAACTTTTCCAGTTCCTGTTTTAAACGGGAACTAGAGGGTAGGAGCTCTGCCCTGTGAGGTATTTGAGCATTCTGCTCAACCTGGAGCAGAAGGAAGCCAACACTGATAGACAGCTCTTTCTTCTTCTTCTTCTTCTTCTTCTTCTTCTTCTTCTTCTTCTTCTTCTTCTTCTTCTTCTTCTTCTTCTTCTTCTTCTTCCTCTCTCTCTCTCTCTCTCTCTCTCTCTTCTTGTTATTGAGGCAAAGATGTGATGGGTGGTTCCACTATAGTGGCTTTCTTGAAGTCTTTACATTATGCAGAGGTGTTGACATCTCCAGCAGGGTTTTGTAAGACCTTCTTGTCACATTGGGTTTGAAGGCTCATTTCTTCCCCCACCCGTTGTCCTTTCTCTTTCCTGTCATCCTATTCAGTCCCTCATAATTAGGGATGATTATGTGTGAAGATCAAGTGGAATTAGAATAGGCTAATTATGAATCCCTTGCACCCAGACTGAACTGAATAGAAGTGAGGAATGTGGAATATAATCACCAAGGGTTGGGGGCAGGTGTCAAGTGCAGACACACAATGGCGTCCTGCATGATCTGGCATTTCTGCATGTGAGGCAAAGGAGCCCAAAGTTCGGCAGCAAGATTCTGACTTAGCATCCTCCTGGACACAGTGGTGTCTGGTAGGAAACCAGCTACAAAGCTTCCCTGTGAAGTTGGGCTGCTACCTTGTTCCAGAGATAGGATATGTCCTGGACCACTGCATACAGGACATGCTTGGATTAGCCTAGAGAATTTCTTCCTCCTACCTCTCCTGCTTCCCCCTCCTATCCCCTTCCTTATCTCCCATTCTTTGTTTCCTCATGGTCTTTCTGTGTATATCCCAAGATGATCTTAAACTTATAGTGGCTCTTCAGTTTCAGCCTTCAGGGTGCTGAGATTACAGGTGTGTGCACTACCACGCTTGAGTCTTTTAAAATCTATTAATTTTATATTTTATTTATGGCTGTGTTCGTGTGCACCCATGTATGAGCACATGTGTAGATGCATGCCGTTGTGTACATGAGGAAGTCAGAGGACAATATTTAGGTGTTGATTTCCTCCTTCCAATGTGTGGGTCCTGGGGAACAAACTCAAGCAATCTCATTGGCCGGCCTGCCTGCCTGCCTGCCTGCCTGCCTGCCTGCCTGCCTGCCTTCCTTCCTTCCTTCCTTCCTTCCTTCCTCCCTTCCCCTTCCCCTTCCCCTTCCCCTTCCCCTTCCCCTTCCCCTTCCTCCTCCCCCCTCCCCTTCCCCCTCCCCCTCTGCTTCCTTCCTTCCTTCCTTCCTTCCTTCCTTCCTTCCTTCCTCTCTCTTCCCTGAACCCCTCCATTTTTTTCTTGACAGTGTCCTCAATTTATATCTCAGGTTGACTTGAATCTTAGTACATAGCCCAGGCTGGCTTCAAAATCCTGACGATCCTACTGCTTCAGCCTCCCATGTGCTGGGATTATAGGTGTTTGCCAACAGGTTAGCTTCTGTTATCAATTTTTCCAACACTGTGTTGAGAGTTGAAGTTTCTCTTCTCCCCTTGCTAGGTGGCACTGAGTGCTGTCATTTCTCTCTCCCCTTGCTAGGTGGCACTGAGTGCTATCATTCTGAAGTTTCTGTGAAAAAGCTTTACAATACCGAGGATCATGACTGGATCTCAGTATTTAACATATATTTTTTTGGTCCTTTCCTCCGTCACAAAAATACATTGATTTAGATTATTCTTATTTTCAGCTTAGATAATTCTATACAAATCTAAAGCATACTGCAAGCATTGCTTTGTTACTCTCCCTGGCTAATTGCACATGGAATTCTGTTTCCCTTTGTATACATTTAAGTGACAACAGGGAACAAATATTTAGGATGTTTTGAATTGCAATGGCTACTTGGAGAGTTATGGTAATGGCATCTTTTAGGAAAGCGATGAGTGACTTTCTTGAGAAAGATTCCCATCATGAGCAAGTCACCTGCTTCGTGCCTCACTCTCTTTTCAGGTGGATTTAAACTCATTTCCAGGACCAGGTGAAGAATACATCTCAGCTTTCTAATGTCTGTAGTCTCGCCCTTTGCCATGAAGCCTAGCAGAAGAGTTTATTACTTTGCTGGTTTCAGTGTTGTCCCTGGCAAGTTTCTCTCTGTATAGACAGGTTGACTTTTTAATAATGTTATGAATTTCCCTTTGCTTCTAGTAAAAAAGATGATTAACTTTTATTTAAGCATTTTATAATATAAGATTTCTTCTCTTTAAAACACTCTAAAAAAAATAAAAGAAGTGACAAACCAGTTATCTCAAAGCTAACACAAGCTTGGGCAGATGTTTCTCAGGATAGCTTCAGACTTGAATGAGGATGTCACCAGGGAGGTTTGTTGCAATCAGTTTGGCCTTTGGGGTCCCTATCAGTTCCCTGATCACATTCATTGTCAAGAGCAGAGAATAAACGAATCAATCTTTGCTTGCTTATACTTGGGTCTACTTATCCATTTGTATTTTATTCAGGAATTCCTGCCTAGGGATTGATACCACTCACAGTAGGCTGACTCTTTTCACATTAGTTAACAATCAAGACAATCCACCACAGACATCCTCACAGCCCAGTCTGATTCACTCAATTTTTAAATAAAGATTCTCTTCCTTAGTGTTTCTAGGCTGTGCCAAATTAACAGTTAAAAGTAATTTAACTGAATAAGCTGGTTCTATTTCCTGGCTATTGAGACGATTGCAGCAACTAACATGGATGTGCAAGTATGTGGTATGTTGACTTAGCATCTTTTAGATGTATTCCCAAGAGTGATACAGCTGTGTTCCATGGTGGTTAGGGTTTTAGTTTGTGAGAACACACATTGTTGCTGGACCAGTGTGTATTCCCACCATTGGAATGTTTCTTATACCCATCACTTTGTTGTTATAGAGGGAAGAAATCGGGCTCCGTGTTGAGTGTGCTGTTTGTTTTTGCAGATGGTTGTGGAGACTGAGAAGTGTAACATGTCCATGAAGATGGTGTCCCCAGAGGATGTGAGTGAAGTGCTGGCTCACATAGGCACCTGCTTGCGGAGGATATTCCCAGGCCTTTCCCCACTGTGAGTTCCTATGGAGCAGCAAAGTCTTTGTTCTTCATCAGATTCACAAATGTGAAAATACCTCCCTCTTGTCCTTCTCCCTTTACGTCTTCTTCTCTCAGACCACTTAAGACCACCACCACCACCACCACAACCAGTACCTCAATCATCACCACCACCATCACCATCATTGTCACCACCACTACCACCAGCACCAGGACCAGCTCCACCAGGACCTTCAGTGCCACCACCACTGTAACAATCACCAGTACCACAGCAGCACCCCCACCATCACTCTACCACCACAGACACCTCCCTCTCTATTACCTCCACCACCACATGCTACTATCACCTCTCCTCCACTATTATCACCATCATTTCTTGCTCCTCCTCTTGTTCCTCCTCCTTTGTCACTTCATCTTCCTCTTCCTGTAACCTCTCTTTACTTCTTCCTTCTTTCCCCTCTAACTCCTTTTTTCTGGGTCAGGGAGGATAGGAAGGGGATTGGAGGGCATCTTACTATTTAGCCCAAGGCTGGTCAGGACTCTCAGTCATCCTTCTGCATTAAGTTCCATAGGATTATAGGCATGAGTCACCATGTTAAGATTGATGGTGGCTTAGGAAACAGACTCCGTGGATGGTTTTGTGGGGGTGAGGGAGTGGGGGTGGGGTGGAGAGGAGACTATCAGCAATTTAGGATGCTTTTCTGGTGGGAGGATGTGTTCCATAGATTGTGGGAAATGCCTTCCTGTTGACCATGAGGAGTGCTGAGAGAGGCTAAAACCTCATAAATATGTATGGTGATTTGTGGTGCATCGTTCCTGGTGGTGAGAGGGGTATTCTGGAAACTCTTGGCCTTTTTGGAACATGAAGGTAGATAGGCCAACCTTAGGAAAACACATCTCTTAATCTTCACAGCAAGGGGATAAAGAGGGCATCGAGGTTAGGGGATTCATTCATTGCTTTATGCTGAGGGGACCTACTAGATTCTGGTATGTTTTCTTCCTATCATGGACAAGCTAAATGGGGATCCTGGCCCTCTGCCTCCAGTGGTTTCTTTTAGAAGCATCCTCAGGATGGGTGCTTGCTCAGTTTTGCTTTGTATGCCTGCCCTCATGCTGGATAGGTCAGGGAAGCTGGGATTAGTCCCTGCCTCCTGCCTGTAGTATTTCAGATCTTGAGTGCTTTTAAGGAGAGCACTTGCTGGCAATGTACATGCTTACAGAGGCACAGGCCTGCAGGGTAGTCTGGGAGGTGAGGGATGAGTCTCCGCAGTGGTGGAGAGGAACAGCAAGGGAAACTTTCTCTGGAGCAGTCCCCAGCCACCCTAAAAGGCAGCTGATTCTCCCACCTTCCAGCCAGGTTCATACCTCCTTCTGTCCAAGAATGAAGTGAACAGACAGAAAAGGTTGACCAAAGGAGGGCTTTACTAACCAAGAATTAATAACTGAATCTAATAGGAAGCCAGTTGCCAAGCAATGAGAGATTTGAATTCTTGCTTTACAGCAAGAACATTCAGGAAATGTTAGGAGTGTTAGAGCTTCCACAAGCTATGGGTAAATGGGGCAGAGGCAGCAGATCTAGAGGGCTGGAAACAGTAGGTGCCCTGCAGAAACAAATTCCTACGTGCAACCATAGGTTGAATCTTTGAGGCTGAGTCAGGAACCAGTCACTTTGCTTGTAGCCAAGACAGAGGTTGAGGTAGGAACTAGTTACCCTGCCTGCAGCTGCAGGTCTTGGACGCTGGAGCTGTGGTAACCCAAGGGGCAGGGAGTCTGTTTCCAGTAGGTCATGAAGGCAGAAGCAGTCTTCTGTTTCTTTTTTAGGATCTATGTGAAGAGTTTGACCATTTAGAACCCTTGAATCCTGTTACATAAACCCAGGTAGACTCTTTATTAGTGGGACAGTATGCAAATTAGGTATGGAATTGGACCAATCAGGGAAGAGCTGCCGATCCCGAAGTAGCTAGGGAGAGCCAAACTGGCCAAAAGTGTCCTGTTTCAGTGTAGCTCCTTTTTTTCACAGAAGTGGTAGAGTAGCAAGTACAAAGAAAGGGTGCCACAGAGAGGCAATGCCTGGATGTCTAAAACAGTGCCTCATGGCTGCGCCAGTGTTACAGTCACTATTGCATAAGGAGCTGCTGCTATGATCTCTACTGAGAGGCACCCGGCTGTCTTGGTTGGTTGTCCCATCAGTGTTGCAGGCTGTTAGATCGTGCCGAATCCCTGCTCTGATTGTGCCTGGGTTTTGTTGTTTGCTTGCTTATTTGTTTGTCTTTTGGTATGGTTTCTGCTTTTCCTGCTGGTTGTTACTTCAGTAACATCAGGAAACTGACTGTGCAGGGAAAATGTGAGTTCTCAATAGCTTGAGTTTTCCCGTAATGTGTTGTTAGCAGTGAAGGAACAGAGGGACGGCTCTACCCTGTCATCCTCAGCAGCCTGACCTGAGTTTTCTTTTAGAGCCCTCAACATCAGCAAGCTAAGGACTGCTTCCTTTGATACAGAAAAGAAAAGTGCTTTTAAAGAAATGTGGATTTTAAATGTGGGTTTTAGCGACAAATGTTAAGAAAAAGATGCTCAGGGAAAGAGTAAGTGTGGCTACTCACTCCGCTGGAGAATAGCGGTTAAGGATTTGTTACACCTTACATTTTGGTGGCTCTTAAGTTATATCTCAAAAGGTTGTCAGAGGTCTGAAGAGGTGGGTCAGTGGTTAAGACCACTGACTGCTCTTTCAGAGGACCTAGGTTCAATTTTTAGCACTTATGTGGTGGCTTACAAACACCTGCGACTCTAGTTCCAGGGGATCAAACATCCTCTTGCCTTTGTGAGCACTGTACCGTACCACACACACACACACACACACACACACACACACACACACACATTCAGACAAAACACTTAAAATAAAAATACACACAAAATAAAAAAGCAAAACACATAGAATAAAATACACATAAAACAAAACAGGCAAAATACATTAAACAAATAAAATAAATAAGTAAAACCCAGGTTGCTTAGAAACCTTTCCTTCACCCCTCCCCCTCTTTTTAATTGTTAGATTATAGTGTGGCTTCAGTACTGTCTTGATTGATTATAATGTGATAAGGTACAGCCAGGCACCATTGGGGTTACAAATAGGGTTCTGTTGAGATCCCCAGAAGATCTCAGTGTTTCAGCAGGGAAGAGAGAGAGGCTTTAAGCAGTTGTTAATTGTGTGGGACTCTTGCTTCTTAGCTCGAGAAGCTCCTTTCCCTTTCCTGCCTGGGTGTTGGCTTCAGCAATGTTCTTTGTACATGTGTTTCCTTGTAATGTCCTCCCTTCATGCCAGATGAGCCCTGATGAAATAAGCAACTGCAATGTGTTTAATAAGGGCTTAGGATACCTGTTCTTCAGAGCAGGGTTGGAGTTTCTATGATTCTTTCCCTCCCTCCTTTCCTCCCTCCCTCTTTCCCTCCCCCTTCTCACCTTCTTCCTTTCCTTGCCTTTCCTCATCCCTCCACCCACTCCTAGCTCCGCCCCTCTTTTCTTCCTTCTGCCTCCCGCCCCTTTTCCTTTTTTGTCTCGCTATATAGTTGAGCTGGCATTGAACTTTGAAATCAACATTCTTCTGCCTTAGGCTCCCATGTGCTGCGTTGAGACCCTCCATTTTCTTCAGTACTTATTTATTTGTTTATTAAATTCCTAGGAGTTCAGGTGTAGGCTTATATTTTTCAAAACCATTTTAAATAAGTGTACTTAAATGCTTTAACTTCCCTTCTAGCCCACCACCCACCAGAGGTAGTGGAAAGGAAAGGTTAATAGGGCAAAGGAGGATGTGGACCTGTTTAGAAATAGTTCTTTGGGGTGAATCCAATCTACAAGAAGCTGCCAGAATACCACCAGAAGTTCTTTGGTGCATTTCTCTCTATGAAGTTATGAGAAATGATGACCAACAAAGAGTGCCAAGGTGAACCAATACCACACAGTGCTGTCCACTGTCTGTTGTGAAATATTTATACCCTTTCCAAACGTGTTCTCTCAAGTGCCTGCTCTAACAGAACATCAAGTGCCCTTTTTCCAGGCTGCTTCTAGAAAAACACCACTTAGCTCTTCTCAGCAAAACGTCCTTTCATAGGAGAGTTTACAGAAAAACATGACATGACACAATTGAGTCTTCAAAGAAACCAGAAATTTCCACCTCATTCAAGTGTGCGGATATTACCAATTTAATTTTGGATTTGGATGTATTTTGTTGTTGTTTTTGTTTGTTTTTAAAGATTTATATATTATTTGATGTGTAGTTGATGAGTATATTGTCTTTAGACACACCAGTAAGAGGGCATTGGATCCCATTACAAATGATTGTGAGCTACCATGTGGTTGCTGGAAATTGAACTGAGAACCTCAGGAAGAGCAGTCAGTGCTCTTAACTGCTGAGCCATCTCTCTAGCCCTATTTTTGTTTTCTGTTTTGTTTGTTTGTTTGTTTTGTTTGTTTGTTTGTTTTTCCTTCCTGAGAGCACTTAGTACAGAATAGTATTTTCAGTGTAACATCATGTAGCTGCCCATCTGTAGCTAGGCAGCTTTGGTATAGCATTGGCTACTTAGTCCCTGACATTTCCCTGCCTGTGACCTGCATTCTCCCCTTCAATGGCAGGCACACGTCTCCATAGGGGTGACCTCAAGCTACATACACTCAATCTATCCCCAAAGAACTGTTTATCTTACCCTTTAAAAAAGAAAACCCTGCCCTTATCACGCACAGATTGGCTTTGTTGTTCGTGATCTCATGAAAAGGGAGCCATGGGCTAGTTACCAGGCTCTTGGTGTCATCTAGGTGAGTCTTGGCTGGGCCCTTTGTCTTTCTTTTCGTTTCCCTTGCCTAAATTCAGACCGTGTAGCTTTCTCCTCTGAGGCATCTCTGTAACTGGTCTTATGACCTTGCTTTTCTGTGCAAGCAGCACTCCATACTGATAGCAGTTATCTTTGTATGACTCAAGTGCTATCTGTGTCTTGCAGAACTGTCTGACGGCTCGATTCCTGATAAAGCTGAAACTGTATAGCCCGGCCCAGAAGACTGTTACTTTCCTACATGTTCAGCCTATTTCAGAATAGGACAGAGGCTTGCACTTCCAATCCTTTCCATGAAGGCTTCCTTCCTGACTAGCTCTATTATGCCTGATTATGAAACTCCCTCCGTAGGCTCACATGGACTGTCCAGATTGCTCAGGAGTGAGAGAGTGGATATGTTCTCAGGGAAGTGTTACTTTGAAGAACTGCTGAATAGGAAGTAGCTTGAGGGCCCTGAGGGATTTTAGGGAATGTTTGTCAGTGTTGAAAATGGGTGATATTAAAGCCCATGGCTTGAGCGAGTTCTAGAGAAAAACAGAGCGGGTGACTGAGCAGGGTGTGATCAAGCATACTCTTTAGTGCAGAGAGCTGAATTAAATGTGTGTGTCATGAGAAGGTAAGAGGAGTAGGCTACAGGCCATGCCTGCTCGTGCTGTCTCCTTTACCCTTAAGCTCTTTGGTTGTCACCAGGTTTGTTCCTCAGTCCCTAGTACCTAATATATAGGAGGCACTCTTCCTGACACCCCCAAAACACTGTAGCTCAGACTGGCCACAAGCTTGTGGCAGTCACAGTATTCTGCAGATGGAGGTAGGTGTTTCAAGTTCAAGGCCAGCCTGATACAACAGCAAGACCTGTCTCAACAACAAACAAAAGAACAGCCCGCCAATATATCTGTTTGAAACAAATGAAACTTTAATTTTCAAATCTGAATTTTTGGCTTTACCTAAATATAATATTTTTCTTCATTTTAAAAAATGTTTATTTTCTATATTGACAAGCAAAGTCAGAGCAGCGCAGTGGCTATGTGATATGGTTTTGGCATGCTTCATGATCTTTTCATGAGTGTGATACTTTTAAGGACTGGCTGTTAAGTTTGGTATATTACAGCAGTACTCTTTACTACTAAACAAAATGATTCTGTGAATTTCTCTATGAAGACAAACATTGATAAATCTGGTGAGAAAATGCAGTTACTTTAAAGAAAACAGCTCTAAGAGGAATTTATATGGAAAAGAAAGTATTTTACTTCAGGGTGGTGGTGGCATAGGCTTTTAATCCCAGCCCTTGGGAAGCAGAGGTAGCTGGATCTCTGAGTTGGAGGCCAGCCTGGTCTACAGAGCAAGTTCCAGGACAGCCAGAGCTGCATAGAAGAAACCCTTTCTCAAAAAACAAAAAAACCAAACCCAAAATAACCCTATTCCCCGAAAAAGAATGTGTTTTACCAGTCTGACATTCCCCTCACTTTCCAAAGTAGCAGCAGACAGCATGAGCTTGCTCTGGATGACATCATGAAAACATGGACTGGGCTTGATGAGAGGGCTCAGCAGGTAAAAACACTTGCTGCCAAGCCTGTTGATGTGAGTTCGATCCTGGTTCCATGGTGAAAGGATGAACTAACTGGCTCACATAAATTGTCCCCTAACCCTCTATATCTCATGTGGTACCTACACACAAACACACACATACACACATACCACACACACACACACACACACACACACCTTTCATGCCAAATAAATGTTATAAAAGATGCTTAAATGGTTATTGTTGAAGTCAGTTACTTTTTGGATTCACAGTGGGTTAGAGTTTTAACTCAGTTATTAAAATAATTCAGATATTTCCATGCCAGCAGCTTACCGTGAAACACTCGTGAAGAACTGATATGCTCCCTGGAGTGTTTTGATTTTTGTTTTTGTTTTGCCACACACACAGCAACTTTTGAGTCTCCTGTAAATTAAGTGTGTCCCACCCACCATTGGTTCATTACTCGAGCCAACGAGGAGTCTAGGATGGGAGCGAGGCGCTCAGGAAGGACACCTGCTCTCTCTCGTAGCAAATGCTGTGTCTGGCTTATACTTCTGTTTGTGTGTTTGTGAGCTGGGATGCACATGGCTGCTCTGTGCTGTCATTTAGCTGAAGGCAGAAAACATGTCAACGGGTTTTCCTCTCACACATAGTACACAGGGCTAGAGCAGAAGCAACAGCTCCTACCTTCTGTGAGCTTAGCTCTTTATCTCTTATGGAAATGCATGCACGTATTTTTCGAGACTCTTTTGGCTTCTGACATCTCAGCTAAAAAGGAAGGTGAGAACTGTTGAAAAAGTGAAGCTGCTTGAAAGCCCAGATGGATGCTTGTGCTGAGCCGCTCATGGGGCTTCTGCACCAGCTGCCTCTTTTTTCTTACTCGCCTCCCCTTACCCCCAGGTAGGAGTGTTCTGCACCGCTTTTGAAGTAGAAACCTCTGCTGTCTGCTTATTTTAGGTTTTTTCCTCTCCTGTTCATAGAATGCTTTTGGCATAATTAGTTTTCTGTTACCGTAACAAAGGACCTTAGGCAGGGCACTTTGCAAAGAAAAGAGGTTGTTAAGCTCACATTTTGGTGGGTAAAATTTCAAGATTGAGTGTCTCTCTGACCTCTGGTGAGGATGTAGGTTCTCATGGAGTATGTTACATGGGGGGGAGGGGGGGACAAAAAGATAAACAAAACAAAACAAAGCAAGCAATGCCAGAAATAGAGGCAGTCTCAGGCAGAAGGGGCCAAGCAGATTGGGTGGCTTTATTTATGTATATGCAAAAATTGCCAATGGCAAAGCCTCAGAAACTAACACAACACCAAAGTGTAGTGTTTCACACTCACATTATATCATAGCTCTGAGTTACTAACAGTGCTCACTTTCCAGCAGATCCCCTCCAGCCCCCAACCCCCGCCCCACCTCCGACTTTGTGGCACTGCCCACATTTGAGCATCAGTTCCCATGGTGCACTAGTCATTTAGCCATCCCTTTCTGATGGCATAACCTTTGGTTCTTTTATTACTGTCTTCCTTGGAAGTGCCTGGGTCTGGGCTTTTTCTTTTTCTTTTTCTGCCTTTCAGTCTCTGGGAGAGACAAAGCTTCATGTAACTAAAGGTGGCCTTAAATTCACCTTGTAGCAGAGAATAGCTTTGAACTCCTGATCTTCCTGCCTCCACCTCCCCAGTCCCTAGACACTGCGGGTGTAAGCTTCTGCTCCCAACCTTGGAGTTGCCTTTTTCAGTGGTCTCATGTTTGCACAGGTCTGATTCCCTCTCCCCTCCACGCTCTCTGCACCTTAACTACCAGGTCCACAGTGCCCATCCCTGCAGGAAGGCTTTGCTGTGCCCCCACTGTTTCTCCGATATGCCCTCCTGGGTGGCTCTTTTTTTCTCTTGAAGTGTTTGAGCCCCAGAAGGATCCAGGAGAAAATTCTTAGCTGTTCAGCTTGCTGTCTTGAAAAACAAACAAACCAACTAACAAACAAACCAACAAACAAACATGGCCTTCATTTTCATTGAGGTGTTTATCTGCTCCTGTGATATCTTCACTGTCCTCCCCTGTGTCCTTCTCACCATCCTCCTCTATGCCCTCCCCTCTGTCCTCCCTTGTGTCCTCCTCACTGCCCTCCCATGTCTTCCTCACTGTCCTCCTTACTGTCCTCCCCTGTGTCCCCCTCACCGTCCTGCCCTGTGTCCTCCTCACTGTCCTCTCCTATGTCCTCCTCACTGTCCTCTCCTATGTCCTCCTCACTGTCCTCCTCACTGTCCTCCCCTGTGTCCTCCTCACTGTCCTCCCCTGTGTTCTCCTTACTGTCCTTCCCTGTGTCCTCCTCACCATCCATCCCTGTGTCCTCCTCACAGTCCTCCCCTATGTCCTCCTCACCATCCTCCCCTGTGTCCTCCTCACAGTCCTCCCCTGTGTCCTCCTCACAGTCCTCCCCTATGTCCTCCTCACCATCCTCCTTTGTGTCCTCCTCACAGTCCTCCCCTATGTCCTCCTCACCATCCTCCCCTGTGTCCTCCTCACTGTTCTCCCCTATGTCCTCCTCACCATCCTCCCCTGTGTCCTCCTCACTGTTCTCCCCTATGTCCTCCTCACCGTCCTCCCCTGTGTCCTCCTCATTGTCCTCCCCTATGTCCTCCTCACTGTAATACAGGTGCATTCTGCTACTTCTAGCTTTTGTGTCACTGGGGACAGAACCCAGAGATTTGCATGCTAGGCAAATACTCTACCAACCGAGCCACACCCATTACCCCTAACCCTAGAACACTATTTTTTAAGTATTGTAACAAAATTTTACATCAGAGAACAACATGGAAAATATTTTTTAATGCCTGAATCTTCAAGAGGAAGCAAGTCAAAGAATAGTTTTGGCTGTAGTTGAAGTGACACCCATCTTTGTTTAAAGCAAACAAAAGAGGCAGAGTACAAAATAAGATCTATATTTCAAAACCATGAGCTTTGAAATGTGTTGTTGGCATTAACCTTTCAGGAGAATCATGAAGAAAGTCTCCATGGAGCCATCTGAACGTCTGGCCAGTCTCCAGGCCCTGTGGGACAGCCAGACCTTGGCTGAGCCAGGCCCCTGTGGTGAGCATACATTTTCAACTAAAATGTAAGGGGTTGGATGACCATCCCCCTGCCAGGAAGCCGAGTCTATTCCCGGTATGCTACTGTAGAGGTACAATTAGTTCAAGGTGTAATTAGCATGCAGACTTTAGATTGGTGGACAGAAGTCCTATATTTAAGCCCCGCTGCAGCCTGCTGCGTATGCACCACGGAGCTGGGGAGAATCCTTGCTGCTTCTCTAGATGGGAAAGATAACCTGATTGCCAACAGCTGCCAGATTGAAGCTGTAGAACTGTGATGTAACAATTGTTTTGCTGCAAACCTGTCGATATCAACATTTCTGCTTCATGCTTCAGGTGGGTTTTCTCAGATGTATGCCTGTGTGTGCGACTGGCTGGGCTTTTCATACAAGGAAGAAGTGCAGTGGGTAAGTCAGCCTGCTTACCAGGGTGCTAGCGTCCCCTCCCCTCCCCCACGGATGTGCTAACGTCCCCTCCCCTCCCCCACCACCCGGCTTCTTTATTTTATCCATTTCAATTATTATCTTTCATGCTCAGATTACTCAAAAACCTGCCTGTGTCCCTATCCAGTTCTCTGTGGTTGTCTGGCTTCCTTGTATGTATGTGATTAATTTTCTAACTGGGTTTTGCTTTAAATAGGATGTGGATACAATTTATCTGACACAAGACACCAGGGAATTAAATTTACAGGACTTCAGTCATCTCGAGCACAGGTAAGCCCCATCTTCCCCCTTTTTCTTTGTCCCTTTCCTATTCTCAGGGCTGTCACTCGTTGATGTCACTTAAGGACAAAGGTAACCTTTGGAGAATCCTTCTACAAGGGAATGAGCACTCTCTGAGCTTTCCCATTGCCACAGAAGGTGCCTCTGTGTACCAAAGGCTAAAGTTCATGTTTGGAAAATACCCTGACATTTACTGTGGACATAGCTTAGAAGAGCTTATTTCAGGGGCTGGAGCTATAGCTCACCAGTTAGAGTACGTGTTACTCCTGGAAAGGACACAGACTCGGTTCCCACGAGGCATGTTGAGCAGCTCATAGTAACTTCAGCTCCAGTGGGGTAGAATGCCTCTGGCCTGAGGGGGAACTTGCACATATATGCACACACACATTCACATACTTTTTTTGTTACAACTTTCTTGTGTTTGGGGAAGTTTCTCCTTTGATATATGCACATACTGGTGAAAATCAGTTTGTCATTATCTGCCTAGTGATGCTGATAATAAAAACATGCTATAAGTATTTTTGAATGACTTGATTGGGAAAAATAGCATTCTGTGTAGCTCGCTGAGTGGATAAGGTGCTTGCCATGTGAGGACAAAGACCGTGTTCAGATCCTCAGAAGCTGCATTAAGAGAGCTAAATGCTGCAGGGATCCTAGTGTGAGATAGATAGGTGAGTCCTTGGAGGATTTTGGGTCAGCTAGCCTAGTGCTCTCAGTAGTGAACAAGAGACCCTGTGTACGCATTTCATTTCTGTTGCTGTAACAAAATATCCAGACCAAAACGTAGTTTAGGGGAGAAAAAGGCTTTTGTAGTTCACAGTTCTGAGTTGCAGTCAATCTTCAGCAGGAACTTGAAACAGCTGGTCATATTGCAGCCGCAGAGAAGAGCAGGATGAAATGAGTCCATTTCTGTTTAGCGCTCACTCAGCAGCTTTCTTGGCTATTACACAGCCCAACTCCAAAGCGTGAACTGGGGACACCTATGCACAGAGTGGGTCTTTACAGCCCATTAGCCAAATTAAGAGACTCTCTCCTGGGCACACCCACAGGCCAGCCTGAGCTAGGTGGTCATCACAGAGGCTCTTTTCCCAGGTGACTGTAGATTGTGGCAAATTGACAATTAAAACAAGCCACCGCACCTTGGCTAAAAGAAGGTAATAGGCAGAGGCCAACAGCAGAGGTTGTCCTCTGACCTCCACATAGACTGAGATGTGGCATGTAAGAGCTGTGAAGTGACTCTCACCTGTTAAATTTAGAGTAATTGCCAGCTCCTCCTTAGTCTGAGTAACAAAATCTTTTTTTTTTTTCTTTTAACATGCAATGAAAGAGATCTATTTTTGCTGACAACTTCCATTAAGTCATACCTTGTACAAAGACAATTATCTCTCTGGGAGCATGGAAAAGCATTTTGTGTATGCTTTCCTATTTATAACACAGAATATTGAAAGGGATCCGTGCAGGTGTCTAGCTATCCTAGGACAAGCAGGTTATATTTCTTCATCGAGAGCACTGGAAAACAAAAGTGACATTTAAGACCAAACAGTCAGTGTGACAGTGAGGGACGGGTGCCACTGAGAATGCCTTACCTTTTCAGCTCTCGCAAGTGCAAATGGCAATGCAGGACAAAGGAGATGTGTTTTTAGCATTGAGCAATGGTTTGAACATGTGAATAGGCCAAGTGAGTCTCCAGGACTCCAGTAATGAATGGACCGCACTTAGAAGGCATGTGGCTTGCAGAAGGAGAGATACTGTGGGATGCTTTCGCGCACAACACGTGGGGTGTTTTGGCGCTTCATTTCTGCATTGCATTCTTAATGACTGTGGTCTGTTAGGAGCTTATGCAGTTTGCTGCTGAGAGTTGCTGCTCATCCACTGAATGGATTGCTTACAAGTCCTCAAAGGGAAACTCAGGAAGCCATGTGATGCAGACGTTTACAATAGATAACAAAGTAGCTGGTACCAAGAACTGTTGGCAGAGCCACCAGTCCTTTCCTGTGAGTGGATTTACCCATTCCAGGGATGGGGAGTTTTCCGTTTGTCTGCAGACACTGATTCATTGGGTGGATGAAGATCCCTCCTTTTTTTTTTTTCCTCCGAGAATTAAGAGGACTCTTTTTGGCCAGGTGTCAGGGCACACACTATTTTCATCTCAAAGCTTGGAAAGCAGAGGCAGGTCTCTGTGAGTTCAAGGGCAGCCTGATCTACATAGAGACTTCAAGGACAGCCAGGGATACATAGTGAGATACTGTGTGAAAGAAATAAGATAAAATACCAGGTCTCTTTTCATTATGGACCATCTCATCCATGCTGGGTAATAACTACTTTAGACTCTGTGAGCCAGACAGTTGCCTTTGCAATTACAGAAGGATGGTTTTACTTAAGGATCTCTTGTCTCCATCAGCATGTGGAAGCCATACTCAATAAACCATCCTGCAAGTTCCCAGCCTTGTGCGTGTGCTCCCTCCTTGTGCTCCCTCCCCTTGTGCGTGTGCTCCCTCCTTGTGCTCCCTCCCCTTGTGCGTGTGCTCCCTCCCTGTGCTCCCTCCCCTTGTGAGGTGCTCCCTCCCTGTGCTCCCTCCCCTTGTGCGTGTGCTCCCTCCTGACCCCCATCGTCCCCCCGGTCCAGGGTCAGGTGGTTTCATTCATTCTCCCCCGTTCATGTTCATGTTCATATTCATTCATGTTCTCTGTTTCTCTCTCTTGCTCCATGCTCCACCTTTGCCTCTCCTTCTGACCCCCCCCCCCCTTCCTTTTCTTGCCTCTGGCACTTGTGTTCAGGACCTGGCTTCCTGCTGTGGATAAATAAGCCCAGGGGTGGGCTCCACAGTGGTCCTGCAGGACCCCTCCTGTCAGTCCTGGAGAGGATTGGTTATTAGGAAAATGCCTGCTCAGTTATTGTTTTTAGGGTCTCTAACATTCTATTGTAGTGTATTTAGTTAGTTTGAGAATGCTCTTATAGTTTGTTCTGGCTTAGTTAACACTGTGCCAGGAAGAGGCATAGATCGAAAAAGCCTCCCTCCACATTTCTCATGGGGTGTCTGCAAGGGCTTGGAGCGGACATGTTAAAAAAGTAATTACAGTGTAATTTGACATGGCAGGGAGGGGTGAGGACAGGGGCGGTGCTGCCAAGGAAGAGGAGGATATATAGCTTTGGATACATTGATTTCTCTGCTTCACCGAAGATTTTTAAAAGGAGCTCATCTCATTAATCCCTTAAAGGCTGGCTGGACATGCACTATTGAGTTGAAACCTGGCCCGGGAGAGGGCTTCCCGCTGATTCATGCTCTCCTGTTGTCATATTTCTCAGTCATGAAGGTGACATTCTTGAGCAGGGAGCTATCAGGAATAAGTTCTAGAGCAGTGTGTGTGTGTGTGTGTGTGTGTGTGTGTGTGTGTGTGTGTGTGTGTAAGTGGTTCTGAGGCCGTGGGGACAGTCTTTTCTACCCCATGGCTGACTTCTCATCCCTTTTCTCTTGTGCACCAGTAAGTGGTGCCTGAGGATTGGATCTGGATTTTGTCACCATCTCTAAATTTTCCTAAATTTTAAAAATAGTGATCTTGAGTATAGGTAAGGCAGACTCTGTGGGTTTTGCACCATGATGATATATTAGGAACACGGATTTGATGTTGTGTATGTGTGTATGTATTATTCTGAAGTTACTACTTTATTACTGTACCATATGCATGTGATTTATCAATAATCTCACACAAGGTACATTTACAATGCTTTTTTATGAATGATCAGAAGATATATACACACGTCATATGTGAGGTGGGCATGTGCCAGGGCGTACATATAGAATCCAGAAGATACTTCTGTGAATTTGGATCTTTTTCTTTCCATCTTCACATGGGATTCAGGAATCGGATTCAAGTTGTCAGGCTTGCATGCCAAACTTCTTTACCTGCTGAGCCGTTTCTCTGGTCCACTATCAGAAGACTTTCAAGGACGGCTTTGACACCTTCAGGATGTCTGAGGACTGTTTCTGATGACTTTAACCCTCAGAGTTTGGATGCTGTCAAATTAGTAATCTGAGAATATAGAGAATATACTTCTATAAATGAGGGAGCCAGGAAGGGAGTCACTCATTTATACTGGGTCCCCTACCCCTGACTCTGAAACAGAGTTTCATGTACCCCAGGCTAGTCTTGAACTCAGATACATAGCTGTGTATGACCTTGAAGGCTTGAGCCTTCTTCCCCCTCCTTACTGCTAGGTTATAGGCATGCGTCACTATTCCCAGTTATGTGGTAAAGCTGAACCCAGACCTTCCTGCACATCAGGCAAGTGATCTGACAGCTTAGCGACAAACCCGACAAACCCAGCTATTTTGAACTGTTTTTCTTGTGTGTGTGTGTGTGTGTTTACACATATGTGCATGCACATGCATGTGCACATGAAGGCCCAAAGTTTAATTTGGGCATCTTCTTTGACCATTCTAAGATTTCCTTTTTGAGGCAGGGTCTCTTAGTCAAATTCAGAACTGACCCATAAGACTAGTCTTACTACCCAGCTTTTTGGGGGAGAACTCTGCCTCCAACTTAAGAGGCTGAAATTGCAGGTGGGTCTCCACATCCACCCAGTATTTAGGTGGGTGCTAGGATGGTAAACTGGTGTTCTTTTCTGCAGATAAGAATCATGAGCATAAAGTCGATATCATGGGAAGTAGTTTAAATTATTCCCAGGAAAGCTAGCCAACGACTATGTCAGTAAAGTAGTCCCACCGTGGCAGGGTTTTCCACCACCTTTCCATGTGTCTCCACTATGTGCATGCCTAGAACATAAAGAGTAGCAGGACTTAGTGTTTTTACCTTGTTGTTCTGTGTTTGAAATCATCCCTTCTTGAGCATCCTGGAACTTGCTAGACATCTTTCAAATCTGTCAATTATTTTTATTCTTTAACACTTTCTTGGTATCTTTCACATACCTGAAAATAATAATAGGAAAAAAATGTCCCTGAGGTCACACAGCCCAGAGAGATGGCAGAAGTAATGTTTCATAGGCTGCCTACAGCTAGAGAGTAAAGACCTTGACAGAGCTAGATTTGGACCTCTTACCAACTTTATATCAACTTTAAAGCATTGCCCTCAAATATTAGTATTTAATTCAGTCTTTGTCTTCTTAAGACAACATCTTGCTGTGTAGCACAGGCTAACCCCCCAAAACTGTGATTCTCCAGTCTTGTGAGTGCTGGCCTTCTAGGTGTGCACTAACCTGTCAGACACATAGTTTCTTTCTTTCTTTCTTTCTTTTTTTTAGTTCACAAAAACAAACAAACAAACAAACAAACAAACATACAAACCTTCTTCAAGAGATAGTGGTGAGACTATGATGCCAGGATTGCTGTCAAACTCCTAGGCTCAGGCAGTCCCCCTACCTCAGGCTATTGAGAAGGCTACCCTCACACTGAGCATTTTAGTTTATTTTTATTATTCAAAGTAAAAAGAGTAAACATTTGTTACTTGACTAATAACTTCAGAATAAGGTGTAGTGGGCTAAGAATGTAGTTCAGTTAGCATGCTCAAAGCCCAGGTTCCAGTCTCAGCGCTACATAAAATAGGGCAAATAATCTGAGCACTTGGGAGCTGAGGCAGGTGGATTGGAAATTAGCCCATAGCAAGTGTGAGGTCTGCTTGGATTTTATGAGACCCTGTCTCAAACAAAAGAAAACAAACAAACAAACCTGAGCCCAAACCAGAGAATATCTTACTGTTGGCTGGAAAATGAGAAGAAAAATCATTGACTAAATGCAATGAAGGAGGCTTAGTTTCTTTTATTTGAAAGTGTGCAGAAATACTGTCCTGAATGCTCTGTGGAGGAGGCTGAGGGTTGAAAATGCAGGAAGGAAATTAGTTGCTGGTGGATTGATGGCCGTCATTAACACAATGGACTTGTGAGTCATACCATCTAGGGTTGAACAGTAGCTGTCTGGACTTTGTGTGAGAGCATAGACCAACTCACTTCCTGTGTACTGGGTACCTTCATCTGTCTATGTACTTTATACAAAGATATGTTCAAACAACCAAACATGGTGGCACACTCCTATAATCCCAGCACTTAGGAGTGGAGGCAGAAGGATGGCTGTAGCTCATGAGCAGTTGAGCTATATAAGACTTGTGTGGAAACAACAAACAGAACTTCAAGTCCATTTCAAGTTAGGTTTGTGCAGACCTTTTCCTGAACAGGGCTCCTTCTCCTCAGTGCTAGGATTACAGCCAATTGGCACTGGTGTGTTTTTGAAGATACTGAGGATTCAAATTCAGGTCCTCTCATGCTTGTATGGCAGGCTCCTTACTGGGTGAGCCATCTCCCATATTTTGTTGTTAGTTGTTTTGTTGTTGTTGTTGCTAATTTTTAAAAAGTTATTTAAATTTGTATCTGTGTGTATTATGCATGAGCTTGTGTCTGTGTGCTTCTGTGTGTGCACACGCATGTGTGGAGGTAAGAGGCTGATGTTGGTTGTCTTCCTCTTTGTTTACCTCCTTGTTATTTTGAGACAAGGTCTCTCACTGAACCTAGAACATAGCAATTAGCTGAGTGGGCTAAAGACTATCATGGTATAAGAGATGATATTGTGGCAGGAGCAGGAGGCAGCTGGTCACATCTCGTCTGTAGACAGGAAGCAGAGAGATGGGTGAATGCTGATGTTTAGTCCACTTGTCCTTTTTAGTTTAGAATGGGATTCCAGCCCGCTAAATCATCTTCTCTCCTCAGTTAAACCCTCTGACTTTTCCACGTTTGTTTCCATGATGGTTTTGAATTGAGTCAAGCTGACAATGAAGACAAAGCTGCAACCCTGGCCTTTGGAGAACCTTCTGCTTATGTAACAGAGCTATGGCGTGGTGTAGTGAAAATATGAGGAAGGCTTAGTTGTGATAGTCAGAGATGCACTAGAGAAACCTGAATAGCTCTACATGAGAGAGCATCCAGTGGAGTGCTGTCTGAGGTCTGCTTCTATGTGCATCTCTTAAATCCTGACAGCCCTTCAGGATGAGCGCTAGGAAATGAAGATAGTCTACCTGTGTAGTTTCTGTTGACATGGGGACTCCCAGCGTCTCCTCCTCGATGACACTATGATGCTGCATGGGAATCAGGACTGAGACCCCATCCTCCATCTCATTCTTTGCCTAGCTGTCTTGTTGGTTTGAGGTGTAGGAGCGCCATCCCAAGCATCTCAGACTTTACAAGTGACACGGGAGTTTTCCTAGGTACCTTCTGGGCATCCTTTTATCCAGATCTGAGGCTCCCTACTCCGCATATTTCAGCCAGGTGGAAAATTGTTACATATGGAAGATGAGGGTTTCCCCAGGGTGGCATGTGCAGCTGTAGTCTATTCACTTTTGTTTCTGTTTTGCTTTCTAATTAGGACATTGCATAGTCTATTCATTCTGCTCTTGGCCAGGCATTCTACTTAGCTTATTGTCTGTTAGTGAACAACGCTGTTAAGGCCGTTCTTGTATCTGTTTCCTTAGAGAACAATGGGCAGATATGTACCAGGATTCAAGTCATTTAAATTCAGCCGTTATGCCCACCACTTAACTCCAGAAAGAGGCCACTGCTTTTCTCTGGACTGTATGTGCCAATTTCCAGTCACAGCTCCCTCCTCTCAACTGCTCCATCTAATTGTAAGGATTTTCCCAGTCCTTCTTTTGTTTTGATGATTGAAGTATGCTGCTAATTTGCCTTTCTGTTGCTATGAGCAAATACTACAACCAAAAATGATATAGGAGGAAGCTTGGCCAAAGCAGGAACTCAAGGCAGAAACCTTGAGGAAACACTGCTTACCGCTGCCTGGCTCCCAGATTCGTGTTCAGCTACCTTTCTTATACAGTCCAGAGTCACGTGCCTAGGGCTGGTATCGCCTACAGTGGACTGGGTGCTTCCACATCAGTCACCAATCTAGAAGATATTCTATAGACATGGCCATAGGCCAATCTGAGGGCGGCAGCTGTTCAACTCAGATTTCTTCCTTCTGGTGCATTAAGTTGACAGCCAAGATTGGCCACCACAATGCATAATTTGACTGAGGTAATTCTATAAATCAACCTGGGAAGAATATTTTCTTTTGTCTTTTGTCCTAGCCTCAGAACACTCTTCACACCAAAGGCTTTTCCTATCCCTCTGATGCTTTTTGCTTGTGTTGCACAGATACTCCTTCCCCGCCACAGACACACACACACACACACACACACACACACACACACACGCACACACAGACACACACACACACACACACACACACTCCCCCAGCTTCCCCAGGTACATCCTCACAGCCGTGCACATATTAGCGTTTATAGAAAAGCTGTTTGTGGCTACCTTTCCTCCAGTAAAGTTTCTTTATACAGTTATCACTTAGACAGCATGGGTTGTGGTTATATACTTCTGTGTGGTAAACCTCCAAACTTAATGTTCCACAACACATAACCTATAACCCATAGTGATGCCTTCTTCATTCACATCTCTGGTATTTGGTGTCAGCTAGCTGGTTGCTGGGAGACCTAAATATGGCCCTTCCCTGTGGTTCTGGCTTCCTCATAAAGTGCCTGAGCTCCATGGATGAACCAGAGCCAGGCAAAAACTGAACATAGTCTATTCTAACTTAGCCCCCAAGTCATGTGCCATCACTGAAGAACACCCATGCCTTTTCTACTTTTTGGTGATTACTAAGACCACCTAAGTTTTGTGCAAGTATAAGTTTTTACTTCTGTTAGACAAATACCCAGGAGTGAGATGAACAGGTCACATGACTCACACACAGAGTCAAACTGTCTTCTGCACCAAATATGCTATTTGTCTTTTCTTGGCTGTCTTTGAGATATCCAGCTATGCTGTATCATGATCCACATTTGGTGCTTTTGGGGTGTTATCTGAAATCTTGCCATCGAAAACACACCTATATATGAATTGTATTCCTCTAATGGCTAGTCATTTGAGCCTTCTTATGTGCTTCTTTGATATATATATTAAAGTTGATGAAATGTCTCTTTATATATTATAGATCTTATGCCCAGTTTTAAAAATTTGGGTGTTTGCTTCTGTGGGTATTGACGGTGGTGTGTGTGTGGTATGTATGTTTGCAGGTGTGATTGCCCATGTGGACAGATCAGGTGGATTCTAGACATGTTCCTCAATTGCTTCGATTCACTTATTTTTTATTTTATGAATATTTAGTATATATTACATATTATTATATATATTTATTTTATGTGTATAAGTGATCTCTCTGCATATAAAGTATGCATGGTTGTATCCCATTATAGATGATTGTGAGCCACCATGTGGTTGCTGGGAATTGAACTCAGGACCTCTGGAAAGAGCAGCCAGTGCTCTTAACCAATGAGCCATCCTTCTAGCTCCACTTGACCTTTTTTTTTTTTGAGATAGGATTTGTCTCAGTGAGCCATCAGTAGCCTCTGGAAACTGTATAGCTGAACACTTGTAACACTTCGTTACAGGCATGTGCCACCTTGCCTGGCTTTTATGTAGTTGCTGGGGTTTGAACTCAGCATGCTCTTTACCCACTGAGCCGTCTCCCCCTGCCCCTGAGACTGCTTCTTCTTGCTCACTTTTCAGAGTTGTGTGCACTGGGGATCTAACATCCATTGTTGAAAATGTCCTTTACAATTTCCTCTCAGGATGTGGCTTACATTTTCCTCCACTTAACACCAGTTCTTGCAGAGTGAAAGCTTTTGATCCTGAGAAAGTCCAGTTGAGTGCTCTCATTGATGAATCATGCTTTTGCCATCAGATCTCGAATGCTCAGGCTGAGTTACTCTATTCTGTTTCCCGTCCCATCTGCCTGCAATGTGAATTTCTCTGAATTCCCAGGACTGCATACCCTCCCTTCAGAAGCCTCCTTGGCTAGCCTGTCTTGATTTGTGATTTTTTTTTTTCTAACACAAACCTATAGTGTCACATTCTCCGTTGTTCCATGTGGCTTCTCTACTGCATCATAGTTGATTTCTTCCCCTTGGTTGCCTGCTGGGCTGTACCAAGTTGTGATTGTCACAGGACAGGAATTGGGTGCTATGTTCATTGTTACATTAAACCCTGTGATTCATGTATGGTGGCTGGCACTTACTGAATATGAATGGAGGGAATTGCTGGGCATAGCAGCCTCTTATGCCTGTGCACATCTGACCCTGATTATTTTAAGTATTCTGTTCCTTTCTTCCTGCCTTGTCGGCCCCTTCCCATCCTTGGAGCCCTGTGAACCTGTGCCCATCTGTTCCAGGTGGAATTACTTGGTTCCTGTGTTCTAAGGGCACGTTAACATTCCCAGGATTTGGCCTGGCTCCCAGCTATCTGTTGTGTTCACTGTAGTGTGGGGAGGAGCATGGAGGCCAATCACTTCCCTCAGCACATAGTGTTCTGACCCAGTATTTGGTAAGGGCTAGAGCAGTGCTTACTATTTCAAGTAAGATACAGGACTGTCTCTTCCTAATTTTTTTTTTTAGTTGTTTGTTTTATTGACATAGGCCTAGAAGTTGGCATCAAACTAACTTTTCTAGTCAAGGATGACCTTGAACTACCTCCTGCTTCTGCTTCCCAACCAGTGTGATTGCAGGTTTGAGTCACCATGCCTGGATTTTAATTGTAACTTAAAAAATAACCTTAACTCTAGGCAAGTTAATAAACAGAAAACCTGGCAGATGGGACCTATAGCTGAGCCCACTCATTTCTTTGCATTGTTTATCTGGGATGCCTGCAAGCATGCATCTCATCTTCTTACTTGTGGCTGATAAGCTCACACATGATACTTAAAAGCAGGCAAAGCCTGCAGTTTTGTGGGCAAAAACTCTTAGGGACAAAAGTCAGAATGTAGCAGTGACATTTGCTTTGTTTATTTATTTGTCTGTTTATCTACATATCTATCTATCTGTTATCTAAGTCAAGTTATTAAATCATCCTAGGTGTTGGTTTATAGAAGACTGGGTATAGAAAAGAGGGATTATTTCCACGATGCAATTTTATTTAGTCACAGAGAAAAATTAAATCATATCATATGTAGGAAATATGATGGAATTGTATAGTTCACCATATTGCATGAAATAAGTCAGATTCAGGAAGACAAGTATCATGTATTCCTCCACCCACCCCATGGAACTTGAGGTTAGGGTAAGAACAGCATTAAAGTGGAAGTAGCTTTACCTGGGAAGAGGAAGCTGATCATCAGGAGGGTGAGGTGGATAGAAGAAGTAGTGGGAAGGTTAGGTGAATATGGTAATCAAAATATATTTTATGCATATACAATATGTCATAGTGAGATATACTGTTCATATGACTAGTATGTTTCCTTGAAAGGGTGGGAATCATTCTAATAGAGAAAGAGTCTCATTCTCTCTCTGTTCACGTTCATCTCATGGCTCTGGATGACAATCCCTGTGCCTATCAAACATAAGCAACCCCTCCTGGTGTGTTTCCAGGTTCAGCTGAGGTGCTTTATGCATAGCACCTGAGATCAGTTGGGTTTCTCAGCTCTTTCTACCTTCAGCTTGTCTTTGCTGTTTCAGAAAAAAAAAAACTACAGTGTCTGCCTCTTAGCATGCCCAAAACTAAAATTGGAGCTTAGGTTTCAAAGATTTATCGACTGAGGCTGTAGAAGTCGAATGCTAAAGCAGTGAGCCTGAGAGAGGCAAGTGCTAAATGGAGAGGCATGCACTATGTCAGGGTTGGGGGTAGCAGGCATCAGGAAGACATAGGAGAGGAGATGGGTGGTGAAGGCAGCAAAGGCCATGGGAACTTTCAGGACACTGCTCAGCAGTGAAGGGTAATTCTGCTTGTGTAGTCCCATGCTATGGTAGATGATTCAGGAACGGTCAGCTTTTTGTTCCGAGGAGGAGAGAGGAATAAATGCATGGCAAGGGCCAATGGCTGGAAAAATGGTGTAAAGGCGGGGAATTCACATACAAAACCTTACCCCATAACTTACGAGCCCCTGTGAAGCATCAGAGATAATTACACCTGCTCTAGCTCATGGATGTGATCACTGCTAGGAAGTACAAAAAGTACCAAATGGTTGCAGGATGCTTGCTGAGCACTGAAAGTCTATTTGATGGTGCTTACTGTCAGTGTATAAAGCATTATCTTTGCTTAGGGAACAACTTCTCAGAGACTGTATGAAATTATTGATGCTTATGCATCTATGAAGAGGTCTATAAAGAACCAGGCTCATCAGTGTAATGATAGACGTGATTTCTTTCTGAATGAAGACATTCTCCAGATAAATGCTACCATTAGCTTCTTTTCCCTAGAAAGTAGGAATTGCAAGTGCTGGTGGTAATTTGCTTTAATTTTGTAGAATTCTACTTGTATTCTGCTCTGTGAAAATCTGCTGCAAAGAATTGAATTGTTTACTATTAAAATAGTTTGGAGGGATAAGAACCATAATAACTCAGAGGGTAAAAGTGCTTACTGCATAAACCTGGCAACCAAGTTCAGTCCTTGTGATAAGGACTCCCCTTGTAAGCAGATATGGTGGCGCTCATCTATAATCTCAGCACTTCACAGTGAGTGGGAGGCAAATTCACAGAGATAAGAGAATAGCCTGGGAGCTCTCAGGCCAACGGGTCTGGAGAACACAACAGAGAAACAGGAGAAACTTCATCTCAACAAGGGGAAACCCAAGAGTCCACTCTTGAGAGTTATCCTGTTATCTACACACATAAATTGAGGCACGCATGTCCATGCACATACACATAAGATGAATAAAAATATAATGCCTCCGTTTTCTTTGTTTTGGTCTTTAAGACAGGATCTCCTATATCCTAGGCTGACTTGAGTCTATCTTTCTACCAAGGCTGATCTTGAACTCCTGGTCTTCCAGCTGCCATCTTCCAAAAGTGCTAAGATTCCACCATACCAACCTAAAAATGCAGTGACGCTGTAGCTCTTTTCCAGGACTGTGCTCATGTCTCTCATTAATGTTGGTTCTAGAGACCTGATCCCCATCATTGCTGCCCTGGAGTATAACCAGTGGTTCACCAAACTGTCCTCTAAGGATCTCAAACTGGTAAGTAACCGATGATGCAGCCAGCTTTGCCCAGCCTTGCTGAACGGCAGAAACCTGATCATTGTCAGAAAGACTTTCTTTTGTTATCGTGGTATTTATTTCTTGAGGAAATCTCATTCCTAAGAATGATAAGCATAGCACTGTGTGAAGTTTGTAAACTTCAGAGAGATTCACCCTTTTGTTTTCAGTGCCTTAGGTAGTTTTAGATCAGAGACACACATGTAGTATTGTCTTCTGGACACACGTATTCAGTTGGCAAAACTATTATAGTCACATTTGCACAGCTGCAAACAGCTGGTTTTGTAGTCTAGCCTTCCATTTCATCACCACCAGATTTCCCATGAGAATTTCAGGAAATACCAACAGGTAGAGTTGGTCTGATTGAATTATAAAAGTTACTGTTATTTCTGTAGATGGTCTGGTTTTGGATAGAGAGGGGAATTATATAGAGCCAAATAAAATCAAGGTAAAATCTCTTGGTTTTCCTATTAAATAGAACAGCTAAATATTTGGTCTGTTCTGGTAGTTCAAATTGTTGGGAACTTGACAAATTCAAAGCTGCCATATGGAATGATACTTATCCACTAGCTAGTAGTTCTCAGATACTCCATTTAGGATGAGATACAATTTAGATATTGTTTATAGAGTCATGGAATCTGGGGGTAAATTTTTCATAATAAAGACATTGGATTGAGAAAGAGCTTTGCCAAATGGAGGCTACTCAGGTGTGTGAATTGGCCCAGGATGACTTAAGGCATCATGGGTGCAAAAATGGGCTGAACTTGTTTGGCAGCCTTTAGGAGCCATTATGGCATAGGAAAAACTCAGAAACCTGAGTTTCTTACCGTGACTGTGGGAGTGGAGACGAGTTATCTAACCTTCCTGGATCCCATCTTCTTGTATACCTGTTATCGTGAGATAGTTGTAGCCATGGTTATCTGTGTCCTGTGCTTAGCATAGTGATTGGATATTGTAGCTCCTTGCTAAAATAGCTGCATGGTAAACATTTGCTTCATAAATATAGAATAAAATCACTGGATAAATGGATGAGAGAACCCAACCATGAAACTGATCAGTCCTTATTGAGTACCAGATCACAGTGAGGAGGAAAAGGAGGAGAAAAAGGAGGAGGAGGAGGAGGAGGAGGAGGAAAAGGAGGAAGAGGAAAAGGAGGAAGAAGAGGAGAAGGAAGACGAGGAGGAGGAGGAGGAGAAGTTATTGTTGTTTTATCAGTCTCTGACTATCCATATGCATAGACCCATACATTCATACATTTATTGTAACATGAGTTACAATAAACTTTAAAAGAATACTATTAACATAGAGACATTTACTTAGTTCTTTGCCATTTCTCCTTTGATCTACTTTAATAAGTCCATAGCGTGATGGGGCTGGTCCCTGATGAAGTGCAAAACATTCCTTCCCTTACTGTTCTTATTATGATAGAGAACGATATAAAGCTATTGGTTTGGTAATGATATATGCATATAGAATGTAGCTCAGTGCCTGGTGCACAGTGAAAACTGTAACTAGACCCTCAGTGTTATCACTGTCATGAAGCCTTAGGTCTCCATCTGGGACTTCCATCACTGCCTTGGGAAGGCCTTTTGCTTTTCTGAAGAAAGGGTGAGAGGGACTTATGCAGACCTGCAGCACTGCCAAAGCACTGCTTTTGTTACTGTGCCATATACTTTATCTCAGACTCAGACTGCCTATTATAATACCATAGACAGGATAACTTATACAACAGAAGATTGTTTCCCATAGTTACAGATGCCAGGAAGTCCACAGTTTAGGCCTGTTCAATATGTGATGATATCCACTTTCCCGTGTGTGAATGGCTCTGTTAGAAGTGACTTTATGTGGTAGAAGGGTCAAAATAGCTCTCTGGGACTGTTTTTATCAGAGCACTGACCCTATTCGTGAGTGTTTGCACCCCTAAGATATTGTCTCCTTTCAAACATACCTGCTGATACCATCACATTGTTGGATGTGCTTCAATGTGATGAGGGCATGGGGTTTGGCACCAGCTCAGACCACAGCATTCTGGTCTTTTCCCTGAAGCATGGTACACTCAGAGACTGTATTTGTGCAGCCATGTTCCAAGGTCTTCATGGAGCTACATAGTGGGGATGTCTTCTACTAGTTCTTGAGTGAATGTGTGCATGGCTGAGTGTTTTCATCTCCTCAGGTCTCTGTGTTATGTAGATTTAGAACACTCAAGTGACATGTACTTTACAAGACTTACAGACTGGTCAACAAGTGTTTTCTGTTACAGTCCACGGATGTTTGTGAACAGATTTTGAGAGTGGTGAGTAGGTCCAATCGACTGGAAGAGTTGGTGTTGGAAAATGCTGGACTCAGAATGTGAGTATTTTCTCGAGTATGTGAATGTGTCGCTTTAAAATGTTATGCCATTTGCTTTCTTAATTAGCACATGATCTTTTAAAAAGTTGAGTGCACATGTGACAGTGTTTTTCCTTCTGAAAAAAAAAAGGAATAAAATAAACAAAACCCTTTTAATCTTAATTATTTTAACAAAATACACAACTGAAGCAAGTTAGGGGAGGAAGGGTTAGTTCAGACTTAGCATAGATGCAGGTGTAGTGGATCATGGATTCTGGCATGGAAGGCATGGCATAGATGCAGGTGTAGTGGATCATGGATTCTGGCATGGAAGACATGGTGCTATTGGGCACATGTGGCTGGTTATGTACTTTCAGGGGTCAGGAAGCAGGACAAAGACCAAGCCATAACCCTGCGTCCTCAAATCTATAGCTCTGTGTTGGCTGTCTAAGCTTCAATTACCAAGTGTTCTTCAACCTCCCTAAACAACACTACCAGCTAGGTGTGGGGGCATACGTTAAGATCCATGAGCCCATGAGGTAAATTTCACACTCAAATCACAACACAAATCAACCAAGCAGTCCATGCTATTGCCACTATTGTCTTAGGGTTTTACTGCTGCGAACAGACACCATGACTAAGGCAACTTTTATCCAGACAACATTTAATTGGGGCTGGCTTACAGGTTGAGAGGTTCACTCCATTATTATCAAAACAGGAACATGGCAACATCCAGGCAGTCATGGTGCAGGAGGATCTGAGAGTTCTAAACCTTCATATGAAGCCTACTAGCAGAATACTGACTTCTAAGCAGCTAGGGCAAGGGTCTTAAAGCCCACACCCACAGTGACACACCTACTCCTACAGGACCACACCTTCTAATAATACCACTCCCTGGGCCAAGCAAATACAAACCATTACACCAGGAAAGCCAAGAATTTGATAGCATATTCTGCTCCTGTGTTGCGGGACATTCTGAGGGAGGGCCCATAGTGTAGTGGTTAAGTGTATGGATTGAAGTAAAATGTCTCATGCTTCAAGCAAGGAGTTTAGAAGTTCTCCATCTCTGGGTCTTTATCTTTAAAATGGGGATAGTAGCTGAGGATGCAAGATTAGGCGAATTGATGAGTGTGTAGTACTTCAAAAAGTACCTTTCTCTGAAGATGCCCGTGCAGTCCACTATCGTAGTTGGGAGTTTTGTACATCAGTCAGTTTTAGTCATTCCTCCCAGTCTCCACCAATGGTTTAATGCCACCTCTGAGTTTTATTCTGAATAGCGTGAGTTAGAATCTGTTAGAAGAAAGGCTTTATTGTTGTTAATGAGCAAGGCAGGTATTGTGTGTAATCCCAGCACTCAGTGTGCTATTTCAGGTTACAATACAACTAAAACAGTGATTTTTTTTCTTTCTTTTTCTGTAAAATAGAGTGCTAGCAATAGTACTCTTTAACTTAGTAATTAATGCAATCAGTTTTACATGTGTGAGTGTTACAGGAAATAAGAGGTAAGATATAGGAAAGAGTCTATTAAATTTTTCAAGAAAGCAAGTTTACCGTGAAAAAAAAAAAAAAGAACAAAAATAAACAAAGAAACCAGGAAGGGTCAGTGGTACTTGCAGCAGCATTCAGCTCTGTGTTTACAACCGTGTGTGTTACCAAACATTGGGGGTGGGACAGAGAGAGACACCTGCTGGGTGGGGGGAGGGGCGCAATAGTTAATGCTGCAGTTCGTACCTGGGAAGGCACAGTGGCACAGTGGCCTGAGCTTGAAGTGGCTACTCATGCTTGTCTGTGCTCAGGAAGCAAACAGCTCCCAGGAAGTGTGGCCCAGCTTTAAACCTACAAGGCCCATTCCCAGTGAGCAACTTAGTCCAGTGAGGCTTCCACCTCTTAAGCGTTTTCCACAGCCTTCTACAGTAGGATCAGTAGATGAGGGCAAAATGAACCTGCCGGGGAGCTGTCATAGGTAAGCCAAGGGGAAAAGGATGCATTTGTAGGTTGCATTTTGTTTTAACCCTTACATGTTGTAGCTGAACAATTTGCATCTGTCTCTCCCTCACGCCATTGGTGTTTACTTGCAGAGATTTTGCACAGAAATTGGCCGGTGCTCTAGCACACAATCCTAACTCAGGACTTCACACAATCAACCTTGCTGGGAACTCGCTGGAGGATCGAGGTACTCCATCACTTGTAACGCCAGGGATGCCAGAGGTGTAGGACCACTAGAGTCCTAGTCTACGCAGGGCTGGGGAGTAATGCTAACCTCAGTTAAGTCACCTGGAGCCCTTGCCACACCTACCCAGAGTCTTCTACACCTACCTGGAGTCCTCCCCACACTGCCCTGCACTCAAACACTGAGAGTCCTCCCCACATGCACCTGGGACCTTCTCTGCACCCACCCAGAGTCCTCCCCACATCTACCAGGAATTGTCCCTCACCCAGGTGGAGTTTTATACCCACACTCACCCTAAGCCCTCCTCGCCCTCGCTGTCAGCAGTAACTAACTTCCTTCGAGCTGTGGGACTCAGGATCCCTGTGCTTTTGCACAGGGTTGGTGGAGACCACCACCAGATCTGTCAGGCCCCTCGGTTTGCACCTTCCACCTCTCATGGCCCTTTGTGATGCAGAGCCAGCTAGAGCTTGTCTCAGAAGCCTTAGATTTTTTCCTATACCTCTATGAGAGGGTGACCCATTTAACACATACCCATCTGCCCCCCCCACCCCCTTTTTTTAAACAAGAGTTTTGTTTTGTAGCCTAGCCTGGTCTCAGATTTCTATTTTTGTACGTCTGCCTCAAAGATTCTGAGAATCCAGGCATGTGCCTTGATACAAATCCCTACCTCCCTTGTAGATATTGACCATAGAGCCTGTGCATGCTAAGTGCATGCTGAACTGCTGAGTGCCGTTCCCAGCCTATGGACTCTTTGCAGATGAACTTAGAGATCATTAATTTAATAATCGTGTGGTGAACCCCTCCGTCTGGCTCTGTAGGAAGTATTCACGAGGAGTCCAGTTTAGATCCCACCACACATGCCTTTGAGCACTTTGTAAGATTTGAATGCGTGCTTACAGTGAGGTTGAAGGACCCGGTTTATAAGGAGAATGATCTGTCATGCATGTTTGCATCTGGGGCTGGGGTACGACAGAGTGCTTGCCTAGCATGTGTGAAGCCCCGGGAACAATCCCCACCCCTACAAAACAAAAATGAAAATCAAAGGCAGGTGTTCGTAGGTAGCAAAGGCAGCGCCTGCCGTTGACACAGGAAGGGAAGCTCCTGGGTGAATTCTCCATCTTCGTCTCAACATTGATAGATGAGGTCGGCGTAGGAGTCACTCTGCCTCTGGAGGGAACATTTGTTTTCATTTGCTGTTGGAAATGTTTCCCAGGCTTGCTGAATAGGGCCTTTCATCTTTCAATGTTAGGTATTTGATGAGGATTAATTATTCAACTGAGCTGAGGGCACGGAGGCAGCGTGGCTTTTTTACTTTCTGACAGGGATGCTGCCTTGTGTGTAAAATGATTCCCTTGTAGCATTCACACGGAATGGGGTAACTTCCGTCATCTTGAGCAGGGAGTGTGAAGGAAGGTGGAGGCTGAAACCAAAACTAGGTCTTGTGGCAAGCAGCCTAAGAACGAGCCCAGACTGAAAATAAAGACACAGGGCTGGAGTGTGGAGTTCACGGGGGCGTTGTCATTTCTGTAGGGAAAACAGCCGTTCTCTCTGCCCGCTCTGTTAGAAGTGGCAGAGTGGGAATGAGGCAAAGTGGAATCTGGACACAGCACCTCCTATGGTCAGGGCAGCTGTATCAGGTTTGTTTGTAAGAGGCGGGGATCTGGCTGTATTTAGCGGCTGACAGGGCTGAGTCAGTACAGGGTCCCCAAGGAGGTGACCTTCAGAAGACAGGCTAGCAGGGCACTGTTAATCATTAGGGAAATGTAAATTAAAAGCACAATGAGGTACTATCACATAGCTAGTCATCTGGCTGTGATAAAAGTAAACGTCTTTGAGGGTGTGAGGAAAGGAAAATGTTTCCATTGCTGGTGGGATTGGAGAGGGATGCAGCCATTGGGAACCTAGAGAGACAGGGGTGGTTGGTTGTTTTGTTTTTCTTTTTCAAGACATGGTTTCAAGACAGGGCAGTCCTGTCTGTCCTAGAACTCACTTTGTAGACCAGGCTGGCCTCAAACTCCACCTGCCTCTGCCTCCTGGGTGGTGGGACTAACGTCGTAAGCCACCATGCCCGACTGAGTGAAAGCTTTTTAGAAGGTTAAACACAAATGTTCCAAATATCCTAGCAATTCTACTCTTGGCTATCACTCATAAGCAATGAGACAATCTGCACAAAGGCTCTGCTATAAGCACAGGTTTACAGGCATAATAGATCACACACACACACACACACACACACACACACACACTCTCTCACATACACACAGACAGGGACACATACACAAACACACACATACACACACACATACACACACACACACTTTCTCACACACTCACAGACACACACACATACAGACAGACACACTTTCTCACACACTCACAGACACATATATACATACACACACACACACACTTTCTCACACACTCACAGACACATACACACATATATACACACACACACTTTCTCACACACTCACAGACACACAGACACACACATACACATTTTCTCACACACTCAGACACACACACACACATACAGATATGCACAGCAGCAGTGTGGAACAGCCTAGGACTCATCAATGGGTAAGTTGAATGTGGCACATTTGTCCCAGCAGCAGTATGTTTAAACCTCAGAGGGGAGACACACCTAGAAGACCGTAAGTCAGTGTTGTGGGATTGGCAGGTGGAGGATGAGTCCCAGGCCCTTCCTCTCCTGACCTGTTTCCTTCACCTACTCATAGACAACTTGTCCCCTCGGTAGTGTTTCGTCTTTTAGGTTCTCACCTTGGAGCCCCTGCAACCCTTTCGTTTAATTTACTGTACTCTGCTTATGATATAACTAAGCATAGTTAGTTATACCCTATTCCTGCAGTACCCACAGCCTGTCATACCCGCTCTATAGCAGCATCCTCCTAGCCCTTAGATACACAGCAGCTAGTGTAAGACTGGTCATAAGCGATAAGTATCTTCCTTAAATGGAGTTTGAATTTGATGTCATTCTCCTATTTGCTTTTAAAAGTTGTTCTTGAAAGTCGTGGTGAAGTTTATAGAGGGTTCTTTTGTGTGAGTGAGAGTCTGTGCTCACCAAAGATGCCTTTTCCCTCCACCTTCTGCCCCAGGAGCTGCTACGTTGTGTATGCTTTCATCTACCCGCATCAGCTGTGTCAGCTGTAGATACTGTTGTCATGGATCATTGTGAGGGCCCCTCTGCCTCTTGCTCACCAGATCTCCAGTGTGGATTCTGCCCACTTTCCGTCCAGTTTGGACACCTAAAAATATTTTCACAGACTGAGTCTTGCCCATTTCTCTTCCAAATTCATTCATGGCTGTGTTTGCAGCTGCCTTGGATGGCTGTCAATACTCACCTACTTCACTCTTTGGGTTGAGCCTCGAGAAAAAATTTGAGAGAGAGGGAGAGGGAGAGGGAGAGAGAGAGGGAGAGGGAGAGAGAGAGGGAGAGGGAGAGGGAGAGGGAGAGGGAGAAGGGAGGGAAAGAGATGCGTGTCTTGAAATTTAAAGCAAGCCTCTTGCCTTGTCTCCTGAGTGCTGGGATTATGATTATACCTCTACACCACATAGGCTGTTCATTGATTCTTTTTATTTAGGCTAATTATCAAAATATGCTTGGTAGCTTTTTAAATTATAGATAGAAATATATTAGGAAATTTAGCTGTGATTAAAATGTTGAAATTTTAATCAAAAGAGTTGTAACTTGTTCTTTTCTTTCTTTTCCTATTTATTTTGAGACAGGGTCTCATGTAACTTAGGCCATCTTTGAACTCTTGTTTGTCCTGCCTTTTCTTCCTAAATACTGGAACTATGGGTATGTGCCACCACAGCCATGGTTTGCAGCTTTTCAATGACAATGACTTATATTTTAAAACAGTCAAAAGCTGGGTATAGGGTCAGAAAGGAGGTTTGTGACTTAGAAGAGAGACTGGGCCAGGGCAAATTATTTTCAAAAGAAGTCGAACCTGAAGCAAACAGGATCTCAATATGTTAACAGGGCACAATTCTGAGTTTTAAGCATTTGGTCTTGCCCCCTGAACCAGGCACATCGAGACCCACTGGACAGCTCTCAGAAAGTTTGGCTGTTGGCTCGTGATATGAATATTGATATAGCAAACCCTGGTGATTTACAGCATAGACCATTTGTCATAGCAGAGTCTAAAGGAGAGGGCTGCAGCCTTCAAATTATCATGGGCTTATGTAGAGGAGACATAAAGTGTGATAGTGAGCAGATAAAGAGAATGTTTGGTTGATTGGGTCAGATTGTGTTATATAGGCATGACGGCTATACATTGTCATCAGAGCAGCTGTGACGACTAGCAAGAAACCCCAAGGTCAGGGAAGGGCCTGATGCTGTCCCTGCCATGAATGGTAGGTTGAGGCTGAGGGTGGGGCATCTCTGATGGGTTGGAGGCAGGGGATCCCAGTATGGCCTTTCTCTATGTGTTATGAAATGGAGTGCCTTCATACTGTCGTGACAGCTGCATTGCCCTTGCTATGGAGAGTAAGACCTGTAACTAAGTCTGAGCCATCAGAAGGAGAAGGGCAGCAACCTCCTCCGTGGTATAAAGTGACCTGTCTGCTTGATTAGTGGGCCCTTCTGTGTGAGTATGGAGATGCCCCTAGAAGAGTTGAAGGTCTAAAGCAAACAATGCCGTCTCTGAGAACATCACTAAAGAGTGACAGTGCCAACCAGCTCCTGTGGAATACTGTGGCTGTTGCTATATGTATTCAGAAACTCATCTGTGGTAGAGCTGGCTGTCCAGATGAAATTTACTTGTATGAATGAAGAATTGCAGAGGGAAGAGGATATACCTCCAGCAACACCCCTCCCCAAGCTGGGTTCTGGTTTGATGGGTAAATTCCATAACAGGGGCAGGGAGATGGAGATGCTCACTGGTCACTTCTTATGGCTCCGGGGCTGAGGGGAGGAAGGGTAGATTAGGTGAGCTCCCTCTGGGTCCAAAAATGGGGATCCCATGAGAGAAGCTGGATGGTGAAAAGGAAGAAAGGGAGGTGGAGGCGATGGATGGCGCTTCTCAAGCCTCCCTTTCATACAGAGAAAGAGAAAATCTGTAATTCAAATGCTTCTGGGAGCTTAATGGTGGCCAGTATGAGAGACTGATAATCTGGAACTACTCAGTACCTGAATGGCTTAAATTGGGGAAAACCTTTAAATAAACAATGAAACTCTCTAGCTTTCTCATGAGACTGCAGGATAATGGGCTTGATGGTGTCAGTCTAAGTGCTACAGAAGCAGAGAAATTGAGTAATACCACCTCATAGTTCTCCCGGAAACAAAGACTTAAACCCCAAGGCAATCCGAAGGGAAATCACCCCTGCTGGACGAGCTCATAGGAGCTATTAGAGATACTGTCCATCGGCACAGAGGTCCCACAGGCACCAGAGACGTAGGACAGTAGAGGAGGGACAGGCAGTCTGAGGAAATGGGGTATGGGGGAGGCAGGGTTTGATGGCCAGTGTGCAGGTCTGGATAGGCTCATGGCCATCAGAGAAAGAAGTTAATTCATGAAGGGCAGTGAGGCAGGGATGGAGCCCTGGTAACATTGGTGAGCCCTGTGGTGGACAGTATATTATCTCTCTGAGGCAGACGTCAGTAAACTGATATGTGGACCACTGACATAGGTGAAAGAACAGAAGGCTCAGCCGAGGGGCCGCTGCTAGACACTTGGATGGAAATGTGAACTAGAAGCCATAGAAATACAATTGATAGGAGGTCAGGTGTGGCGCTGGAGAATCTTTGGAACGCCTTAAGGCCTGACCAGAGGTTCATCACAGGGACAAAAGAAACAGAAACCAGAGGGACACTGATGCTTGCCACTGCACTCCCTGGCATAGAGGAAGGAGAATTCTAACAGTAGGGTCTTCCTACCCAGCTGCTTTCCTAATGAAGGGGCCAGGTTCTCTTGCAGGCTTATGGAGAACATTGTAAAATTATTGTTTGTGAAATATCAGGCTGTAGGAAAGGGGTAGGAATCAGGTGTGCTATGGTTCCTGGTGGCCCCAAGAGCATCAGAGGAGAGTCAGCCAATGGATAAGGAAACAGGGCTGTGCAGGTAAAGATGGTTATTCTCTAGCGGTTGGCAGCTTTCTTCCCTGAATATGCTGTGTAACTCATCTCACCCAAACAAAGCTTGTTTGCCCATGAAGGAGCCCTCTCAGCAGGTAGGTGTGGCCTGTGGAGAGGCATTGGCTAGCCTCAACTGAACTGCAGTGCCAACCAGGAACCTGCTGAATCCAAGGGGATGGGTGCCTGGCTCAGCTCTGAGCTAACTTAAAGGTGATTTAGATTCCCACCTTACTGCTACAGTGGAAACAGAGGTCCTAGCAGACGACAGTGCCCCTGAAGCCTCAATCTCCAATTTGGTGCCAGCACCCAGTCCCCCTCAACAGCAGCCTCCGGGAGGTGGCGATGAAGAAGCTGAAACTGAAGATCCTTCTGCCACTCCCTGCTGTGCACCTGATGGACCCACCACAGATGGCTTGGCACAGGCACACAACAGTGCAGAGGCCTCCTGTGTTGTGGCTGCGGCCGAGGGGCCCCCAGGCAACGTTCAACCAGAAGCTACAGACCCAGAGCCCAAGCCTACATCTGAGGTCCCTAAGGCCCCCAAGGTGGAAGAAGTTCCTCAGCGTATGACCAGGAACCGTGCCCAGATGCTGGCAAGCCAGAGCAAGCAGGGCATAAGGACCACCAGAAGCAATTTGCTTTCAGTTGGCAAGGCCAACAGTATACCTTCACAGTTTTGCCTCAAGGATATATTAACTCTCCTGCCCTGTGTCATAATTTAGTTAGAAGGGATCTTGATCATTTGGATCTTCCACAAAATATCACATTGGTGCACTATATTGATGACATTATGCTGATTGGACCAAGTAAGCAGGAAGTATCAACCACTTTGGACTCATTGGTAACACATATGCGTATCAGAGGATGGGAAATAAATCCAACCAAAATTCAAGGACCATCTACCTCAGTGAAATTCTTAGGAGTCCAGTGGTGTGGGGCATTCAGAGATATTCCTTCTAAGGTGAAAGATAAGTTATTGCACCTGGCCCCTCCTACAACCAAGAAAGAAGCACAACGTTTAGTTGGTCTATTTGGATTCTGGAGACAACACATCCCTCACTTGGGTGTGTTACTTAGGCCTATATTACATGGGTTGACCTGGTCCCAGTGTTTCTATTTTGACCATCATTGGTGACTCTTATTCGATTTTCAAAATAAGATAAAATAGCCCCTGGGATTGTTGCTTACATTTTTGCCAAATTTGTGTCAGATGTTACCTAACTTCTCTGTGTCTTAGGAGTTTGCTCATGTTTAGATTAGTTAATAGTGGTAGTGTTCATACCAGGAGATGTTCTGAGAAAAAGAGGAGACAGTACACAGAGGAGTAAGAACAGCCCATTGCCGTGCATTCAGGAAATCTGACTTTACTCAATGACAGACATAGCCTAGAGAAGATGCAGTGCAGATATTCTTACCGATACCTTAAGGGGAAGGAAACTCCTATGTCTTCATGTGTCTGGGACAGCAATGGAAGGGACCATGTGTGCAGACTCCCTCCTGCAAGTTCCTGACTCACTGTTGGCCAGTGTACTGTGCTCAGTGGGTTCATACAGGTTTTTGAGTCTGCTTATACAGGTTTCCTTCGGAAGAGGAGTTAAGCAGCCCTGTGCTATTTGAACAAGTTAGTTTATTCTATTATATGTCAAAGTGTTTTCTTAAAAGCTTTAGTGGTTCAAATGTCAAGTTTCTCTGTGGCAGATATAAAACGGCACTTTCTTTGATGGACCATTTTAACCACATCTAATATCTTTATTGTTAAATAGAGTAAAGCACTATTTTAAATCATAGGTTTGGATTTCAGAACCTATAAAAGTTAGGTACGTTGACTCTATTTCCTCTCCACCCAACAATATCCCTTTATTTTCAAATTCTCTCTTCTTAACTGTTTTCTTTTTTCCCCCTTCTCCCCTACCCCCCTTAACAGCTCTGTCTTCTGTCTGTCTTCCTAATTCCCTCCCTGTCCTTTAGCCCTGTTTCCCTATTCCCTATTGCTGTATTTTAACTCTGTAACCACATCACCCTCTTTCCCTATAACTGTGTGTAGCCCTATGATCCTGTAGTCCTGGTAGCCCTGTAGCCCTGTTGCCTAATGACCCAGTAACCCTGTAGCCCTAGAGTCCTGTAGCCCTGTAAACCTGTAACCCTGTTGCCCAGCAGCTCTGTAGCCCTTTGCCCTGTAGCGCAAGCTTTCTTTGAACCCACTACATGGTCTAGTCTTGTATTGAGCTCATGAGGATCCTCTTGCTTAGATTACAGGCATGGGCCACTACACCTGACTTTTCTTTTATTTGAAAAATAGGAGTTCATTGCATTTTACGTCTTTATTTACTCCCTTTCCATTTCTCTCCACTTCCCAACAGGAATTGGTAGAGATATTTTTTTTAAAAAATTGTTTTCCATTTTATGTTATGAGTGTGGGTGCTTTGCCTGCATGTTTGTGTGTATGTGCATGGTGCCCATGGAGTCAAGAAGAGGATGCCTGATGCCTTGGAATTGGAGTTATTCACAGCTATGTGCTAGGATTGAAACTTGGTCCTTTAGGAGAGCAGCCATTGCTCTTCATCTGGCCATCTCTTCAGCTCTGATGTCTATGCACTTCAACATGTGATTGGATATACCTGCTGTCTGTATCTCTATGTATTTATGTTTTGTTTGTTTGTTGACATAGGGTTTTCATAGCACATGTCCTTCAATCTGCTTCAGCTCTCCAAGTGGTGACACTGTGCCTCTGTATGCTTCCTGAAAGACACAAAGAGGACTTGAGTTTCCCTGTATCACATTTCTAGAGCTCTGCAGGCAGAATTTTGTTAGCTTATTAACATAATGCTTTAGATTAGCCAGGGCCTATTGATCCCATTACTCACCATGAGCATCTCTGTGACACCAGGGTGGCCCAGTGTTGAAACTGCATATGGTGTTGTAAGCTTTTAAGTGGGCATGTGACTAATAGGGTTAAATTTACAATGTCAAATTTAATTTGCCTGTGTGTGGAAGTTAATAATGATGGATAGCAAATTAGCATATGAGACATTGTATAATTACTTTTTTATTAGATAAAAATGCTTTGAAATAGAGGAAGCTAGAACAGTTGTGTATTGAAGGGAAATATATATCTTCTACATGATTTTTAAAACCCCTCGGGAAAGTAACCTGTCTAATGAAATCTCCAGTGGATGCTTTTTTTTTTTTCTTTAAAAACTTTCTTGCTCTTTTTTTTAATAAAAGTTTTATTTTATTTCTTAAGATTTATTTATTTGTTTAATGTATGTGAGTACACTGTTGCTGTCTTCATACACACCTGAAGAGGGAGGGCATCAGATCCCCATTACAGATGGTTGTGAGCCACCATGTGCTTGATAGGAATTGAACTCAGGACCTCTGGAAAAGCAGTCAATGCTCTTAGCTGCTGAGCCATCTCTCCAGCCCTCCAGTGGGTGCTTTAAGCAGCCCACTAGGCTACAATTCACAGCTCTTATGCCCTGTTTTATTTTGTCTTGTTCGAATGATTGAATTGGATAGTTTTGGCCCAAAGTTTCATCATAGCTCCTGTCCTTTCTATAATGATCTTGTTCATTTGTGATCACTTAATTTGTCATTGGTGAACCAGCTGCAGCAAGCACAGAACATCTGTGTTTCTTTCTTTCCACCTGACAATATCTACATTCTTGTACCCGCTGAGACTCTTATTTCAGTGCCAAAGCAGGGCTCCAGTGTGGTAGCTTGTAGAGCTCTCCTGACCAGTGTCTCACCCTTCTCTTCCTCAGAGTAAACCCATTACACTTCTCAGTGGTATGTGTGTGTGTGAACGTATGCCCTTTTTCTGTTATCTCAACTTTCTATTCTCTCCCCTTTCTTCCTCTCCTCTCTCCTCCCTTCTTTTTACTCTGTTGAAGAAACTGTGTTAATAGATGCCATATCCCACCAAGGCAGACAGGGGCAGTTTTAATAAGGCCCATTTCAGAACTTGGCTTTTTGTTCTTAAGTTTTTAAATCATCTAGAACAATGATTCACTATAGTCTCCTTCTCTATGATATAAATATATTTTTTAAAGGCAGGTGTGCTGGCAAATGTCTATGACCATAATACTCAGCAGGTGGGGCTAAGAAGAGCAGGCGTTCAAGGGCAGTATGGCCTATGTGAGAAGAATGTTTCTAATTACGTATTTTCTTATGTAGCCATTATATGTTTCTTGCCTGCAATTTCATAAAAAGATACTTATCTTTGCTTTTATTTATCTGCCTTTAATAATTCTCCCCACTTTTCAACCCATTTGAAAGCATTCAGAACGATGCATGGCTTTGTTGGCTTGTACTTGAACTTCACTTGTGTTGCTCTGTTGTATTTCCAAAGAAAATATTGCTGGGCTACTTATTTTTGGGAGGGAGTATCTTCCTTTTAAAAAACGTGTTTACAGGTAATGGGCATGCCTGGTTGTATAAACACACTTAGACCTAAAGCCCACGTCTATTTCTGTCTTTGATTTGAGTGTGGCTGTTCACAGACTAACATGGCGTCCAGCATGTTTCCGACACAAACATGAATTTGCTGTTTAAAAACTGTGTCTTCTCAAAGAGGAAAGTTAGAATAAGTGCAATCAGCCCGAGGACAGGAAGTCTGAGGCTTGGTGGTAATGTTTAGCAGATGCATCTTTGTTCTCGTAGGTATTACTTTAGGGTGATCTGGAGGTACAGAATGTGGCTTTAAAGAGATTGTATAGTGATAATTAGTGTTACAGAATGCATTTGGCTAAGTAGAAAAACATATGATGGAACATGACTCACCAAGAGTGGACAGCGTTCATGCCTGTCAATTTAAAAGTGAGAGTCTGGAATTCCTCCTTCTCCCAGTAGCACATAAAAGGTTTCTAGTTTGTTTGTTTTGAGATGGGATCTCATGATGTAACGCAGGCTAGAGCTGAACTCACAGTCCTCCCGCCTCAGCCTCTTGATGCTGGGATCACAGAGTGTGCCACCACACCTGGTTTCTACGTCTTGAATTAACTTCTCTCCTAGGGAGATAAGGAACATTCCCAAAAGCCCATTAAGTCAAGCCTACTACCCTCACTCACAGTGGCCTGGACGGAGGAGAAGAGTGCTGACCTGGCCTCACAGCTCAGGCCGCTCTGTTCCACAGTTGATTGGTCCTGTCCTGAGGTAGTACATTGTGGATAGATGTCTTGTCAGAACAGAACCGCTAGTATCATAAGTGAGGGATGAAAGAGGGAGAGCCCAGAGTTCCTCAGTTCCCTTGGAAGACACATCTCTAATGACATGAAGTGACCTCTAAAAAGGCTCACCCCTTAGAGGTCATGTCATCCCCAAGAGTGCTAAACTCAACACCAGGTTCTTTATTCAAGACCCATAGCACCTGCTTACATTGCCACGAGTGTTTGCAAAGTGTATACTCCTGTGCCCCCACTACCAGGAGCAAGGAAACAGAGCGTTACTCCTGTGACACTTTACCTGATGGGGTTGCATCCCATCACTGCTCCCCTGTCCCCAGAAATGATACTTACACTGTGACATCTGTTCTGATAGACTAGTCTGGTTGAGCATAAGTAGCAGAACTTTATAGATATTGATTTAGATAGCAGGAAGTTGTAATGTGCTTGGTGGCTTTTGTTTCTGTGGGAAGAAAGGACTTTAGAGATTTAAATTCTTGGGCATGAAAGTGTAGCTCAGTGGTAGAGCACTTGCTCAGCATGCCCAAAGCCCCAGCTCCAATTCCCAGAACTAAGATAGTTGCAGACGGGTATTCTTGAAGGCGCAGAAGGCTATATGTATAAACTGTCACTTCTTGCATGAGCTTTACTGGTGTCTTTTTCTAAGGAGTTTGTCTACTTTCTTTAAAAATGATAATTTTTAAGCATGTCTTTTTGCTTTTTTTCTGTTGTATCTATAGGCCATTCACTGAGAGTCTGATATTAACCAGTTCTGTGCAAGTTGTATTAATTCTGTTAGATTTTTAAAGAACTTCCTTTGTTATATTTATTATCACTTTCTATGACTAACCATTCTATTGTATTTCATGCATGTTAGTATTACAGTTTTCTTTCATTCAATATTTTCTACTTTGATTTTTCTGGCTTCATTTGCTACGTTGTTTATACTGCTTAAGGTTTGCCTATCTAGAGATTTCCCAATCACTTTTCTATTAAGCTCCTAGTTTTTTCACACAGTATTAGTATCATTTAGAAAACATACAGTATCGCAGTTAGAGAGTGTTCCTGTCCAGTCTTTTATTTTCAAAGGAATATTTCACTATTGAGATGTACTTTATGATTTAACATATGGCCACTGCTGGCCAGTTCTGTGTGTATGTGCTTGTATGTAGGAATACATGTGCTATCTTTTTTTTTCTGTCAGACTTATTCAATATATTTTCAGAATGATGATCACAGCATACAGGCTACAGTAATTACAACTTTTTTATTAACGAGGTGTTATATTTTTCTCTGGTCATACTTGGGAAATCTAACTTATTTTATTACAACCACTCAAGATTTCTTTGAGTTTGTGATTTTTATTTTTTATTTTATTTTTTGGCTTTTAAGCACATTTGTCTAGGTATGTCTCCTAGCATCTGGTATTTTTATTAAGATAAGGCACTTTGACTTTTGGATATTTAAAACATTCATAGTCTTATACAGTTTTTAAATTTAATTTTTAAAAATTAAAAAAATGATATCACATCCCCTTTTCCTGCCGTCCCTCTATCCATTTCATATCCCTTTGTGCCAATTTCTCCTATGCCTCCCCCCCACACTGAGTGTTCATTTTTATTACTGTTACATATATACGTGCATAAACATGTAAGTTTATAAAATGCATAAATATATAAATTTATAAAAATATTTGTTAAAATATATAAACCTGCTGAGTCCGGTTAGCGTAGCTTGTGTTTACATTGTGTCAGGGTTGGCCACTCAGCACTGAATAACCAGTTAAGCGACTCATGCTTTGAAGAGGCTAATTCATCCTATTTCCACACTCATTATTACTGCCTATAGTTTTTTGTCTAGTGGTAGGATCACATGAGATTTCCCCTTCACATTAAGATGTCAGTGGATAGTATAACAATACTATCAGGCTTGTTTAGGCAGCCAGATTAAGGAATTGTGGGTGAGTCATTTCTAGAGATGAAATCTTGTAGATCACCTTCTGTCCTCTGCTTCTTTCAATCTCCTTTGCTTTCTCTTTTATAATGGTGGAGTTGTGTTGCGTTAAGACCCGTTGTGGTTTTTCCTAACGATATGTGTTTTCTGTCAATAGCAGCTTTGAGGAGAGGCAAGGACTACTCCCATCTGTTGGTATAATGACAAGATTTGGAACGCAGCGAGGGACTATGGTGGTCTATTAAAGTGGCAGTCGTAGGTTCTCCTTTAAAATTCATGACCTCACTAGCCTCAAGTATTTAGCTAGGTTTCTAGTTAGCAGACATAGTTTCCCTTCTATTGATTGGGCCATAAGTCCAATTAGACAGTTGTTGGGTACGGCAAAGGTGAGTGCCACCATTGTGCCTGGAGGGATAGCTTGCCATGTGGGCATTTAGTTTATTGATGTTACAGTTGGATAAGAAAAAACATTGATTGCTTCCCTCCTTTGGCAAGTTAGAGATTTTTAGGTTAAATCTAGCTTGAATCTTCTAGTTCTGTGCCTGAAGTGTCTTTGTCAAAGGATACTTATCTTCAGCTTCTGAGTGGTAGGTAGCCAAGAGCACCGGCAGTAGCATAGCACTTGGACTAATCTGAGTAGAGGTTTCTCAGGTCTGGTACTGGGTTTTTTCTTAGAGAGTCTGTGATTCCTGTGGGGAGCATAGTTCACCCGCATCCCAGGGCTTGAAGGACATTAGAAAGGGCACATACTTATCTGTTCCACATTTGCATTTATAGGAACACGTAGTTCCCTTGCAGTTCCTCAGTGTATGAGGTGGTATTTCCAGTCTCCCACACTTAACCATGAATGTCAGGAGACAACTGATTTTAAATATGAGAATTGCTTTGTGATTTATCCCCAGCCACAGACCTCAGCTTGCTGGAGTTTAAAATGTCTCAGATACTCTGTGGAAGGTTGCTAACCATACGCTAATTAAGCACAGGAACTCATCTGGTAATAATGAAGCTGTTACTTGAGTAGTTAAAATTACCTTGTTCTTGACAATAGTAAAACAGCATCTGTTTATCCCAAAGAGAAATGAGCTCATTAAAGCAGAGGTTTCAAAAATGAGGAGAAGCTCTGCATATTCATCCCAAGAGAGGTTGTATTTTATTTACCTATTGAGAAACAGACAGACACAGAGAGACAGACAGACACAGAGAGAGAGAGAGAGAGACAGACAGACAGAGACACAGAGATAGGCAGAAGTTCTTTGTAGCTGCCTGGATTTAAGACTTTGTCCTAGTTTAGGAGAACTTGTTTAGTGCTACTTAACTTGACCTCTGAGAACATATCCCAGGTGATAACAGGTCACCTGCAACCTGAAGCTACTTGAAGGACCTTGGGAAGGCCCCATGCTTATTTGTTCACTGTTTTATGTTTGTATGTGTGCATCTTCATGTGGATGCACACATGGGTGCATATGCCTGTGTGTACACGTGTGTTTCGTGTTGTGGAGGCCAGAGGTCAGTGTCCAGTGTTATTTCTCAGGATATGTCAGATGTCCGGGGTGTTTCTTTGAGTTTGGAGCTCTTACTTTTCTGTAAACCTTGCCTGTTTGGTGAGAACGGTCAGCAAGCTTCAGGAATCTACCTGTCTCTGTCACGGGCGTGTATCACCGCGTCTGGCTTTTCTTAGATCTAGTTGATGGAGCCTGGACTGGAGTTCTTGTGCTTGAATATTGAGCATTTACTGACTGAGTCAGCTCACGAGTCACAGAGTTGCTGTGAACAGCATTATGGCAGGGAGGATATTAGAATAAGGTTTCAGACATTGTATGAGTTAAGAGTCTGCTACTTCTCCAACCCGGGAGATAACACAGAATGGCTACAAAAGAAGCTCTGACTCCAGACAGAAAAGTACGACCACTTTCCTGAAATCATATTTAAGTTTTACACATTGCAAAACAGTCATGTGTCTAAGCACTTCAAAATTCTAATAATCTGTTTTTTTTCCCCTCAGGTGTGTCCTCCTTAAGTATTCAATTTGCCAAACTCCCAAAGGGATTGAAGCATTTGAACCTCTCTAAAACCTCATTGTCACCTAAAGGTACAGTCGATGTGATTTACTTCATATTGTGTTTCTGCTTTTATACCTGTTGCCTTTGAACAGATATCACCCTTTTATGTAATTAATTAAAATATACAGCTTACATTATAATAGCAGTCTTAAAGTAAAGATATCGTACAATTCAACTCTGATATTCTAAATTTAAATGACTTATATTTGCAGTCGTAATTTTTTAAGCTTTGAGCCAGGAAGTGTTCACTCACTGGCTGCCTCTACCCTTGAAACTCACTTTCCTGAAGGCACCTGTTCATGTTTTTCTTGGTTCATTTTTGGCAAAAGATACTGACTTCCCCAACTGTCAGAGTGACCAGCAACTTCATACAGGGGCACTGGGGGCTTGGTGTTGAGTCATCACCATAGTCCCCCAGTTCTAGTATCTGTTTCCAGAATTGTTTGGTTTTTTTCTAAGGTCTGTTCCTGACACCCCGAGCCCCTCTGGCCTCTGTTGGTCTGCTCAGCAGCGGCTCGGAAGAGTACTAGAGAAGCCCCACACTCAGTCTCTTCATTTTTCTCCATGTTTTGCTTAGTGTCTGAGCATCTTTTCATCTCCAGAGCTTCAGTGGACTTGACCAAGTGTTCATCTGTGGTGGCCTCTGCTTAGATAGGCTTCCCACTTCTGAGACCACCAGAGGCCCTTGCTCCTTTCCTTGTCTGTTTATGGATCTCATCCCAGGCAATACTGTCTTGGTACCATGTCTTTCCTATGAGAATGGCTCCCTTTGGGCCCATGCTGCTCTTGTGTCTAAATATAGTGCAGTGCACCATGCCTCCACTATAGTGAGGTTCAGTGAGGCTTCTAGAATTGGAAAATGTGCCACTTCTTGAGTGGTACTCTGTGCTACCTGTGGTTGAAGCCTGCCTTTCCCGTGTCCTGGGAACTGCTCTCCTCAGCTCTGTTCGCTGATTGACTTATTTGTGAAAAAGCAATGAAGAGTCATTTTGTTGTTATAGTAGGAGGACTTGCAGTGGTAGTAGTAGAATTCAATGAATTAATGGTACAGCTTCAGGTACTGTAATCAGTACTGCCAGCCCCTGCCACCACTTCATTCCATGATCACAGTTACCATACTGTCACTGTCACACTCACCGTCACACTCAACATCACCATTGTTATTCTGTCACCCTCACTGTCACCTTCATTGTCACCATCTTCATTGTTATATTGTCACCCCCATTATACCTTCACCATCACTGTCACCAAACCATTGCCATCAAGGTTGCTTTCACCCCCATAGCTACTGCTATGACTGTCACCGTCACCATCACTGCCACCATCAGTCACCATCGTGCCATTGCCACCCTAACTATCGTGAACACTATCAACCTCACAGTCACCTCCCATAACCATCACCACACGCTGTCAGCATCACTTATCAGTGGGACTTGTGTCAAGGTGACCATCACTGTCACCAAACCCACTGCCATCAGCAGTGCCATCACTGTCTGCATCGTGACCATTACCTTCACCATGCTGTGCTGTCTTTGGTTACAATATACTTTTAGTTGAACCTGGGACAACCTGCATGTGCCAGCTGCCAGTTTGTGTACTGTCACTGTGATGTCTGGCTTCATTATGACTTTCTCTTTGAAGCTCCTACCTCTCAGTTCACATTCCCCATCTCTCCCTCCCATGCTGCCTTGCAAACCTCTGTTTTAACACACTGCCCATTGCCCATTCAGTGCCGTGCTTCACACCAGCCCTGTCTCGGGCTGTCACCACTGACTGTACTTCCATTAAGTGCTGCAGCACTGGATGGGAGGCCACCCAGTCATACGTTATTCTGATCATAGCGTTACACTAGGAGTGTTTTGAAATTGAAATTGATCCGTAAGCTTTACCATCTCATGCACACACTCATGACCCCTGTTTAAGACTAACACATAGCTGTCAACTGCTAGTGGGAGATGCTCCCAGGTCAGTGCCAGGAACTGTATTCAGATCCTAGGGTAAAACTCACCTCTTTTCATTGTTCCTGTTGGGCTCAGAAATTGACTCTCAGAAGAGCCCCTCTCTTCTTCAGAAATATGCCAAAGATACTGATAGATTAAATAAGCAAGCAAAAGCTATTTTTAATGTCAGCACTCACTGGGCCCAGCCTTCCTGCTGTGCCATGCATGCCGAGCTACATTGTTGTACTGTGATTGGTGTTTCACGAGCTGCCTCTCGTCAGAGCATTGTGGTTGTTGGTGTTAGGAAGCACGCTTACTTCCACAAGATGATTCAGCCTGGCGAGTGACACGTGGATTTATTTCAGTAATCTGCCCCACACTTAACTTTAAGTTCTTCAGCAATGCCAGTGTCATTGATGCGAGCTTGGCCACTGAGTTTGCTGATTTACTGGGCTTCCTCTTTAGGACGAATCTCCTTAAGTATATGCATATTTTAGAGCATGTATATTGACTGCCACCCTCCCCCAGGAGTATTTGGATAACTCTGCGTATGTTCTCACCAGCACTAAATACCCCCTTTTCATTCTTTCCTCACCCCACCCCGTCTTTCACATAGCATAATTTGGCCTTGAACTCCGGATCCCTCCCCACTTTTCTTCTTTTTTTTTTTTTTTTCCATTTTTTTTAATTGGGTATTTTCTTCATTTACATTTCAAATGCTATCCCGAAAGTCCCTCATACCCTCCCGCCCTGCTCCCCTACCCACCCACTCCCACTTCTTGGCCCTGGTGTTCCCCCATACTGAGGCATATAAAGTTTGCAATACCAAGGGGTCTCTCTTCCCAATGATGGCTGACTAGGCCATCTTCTGCTACATATGCAGCTAGAGACATGAGCTCTGGGGGTACTGGTTAGTTCATATTGTTGTTCCACCTATAGGGTTGCAGATCCCTTTAGCTCCTTGGGTGCTTTCTCTAGCTCCTCCATTGGGGGCCCTGTGTTCCATCCAATAGCTGACTGTGAGCATCCACTTCTGTGTTTGCCAGGCACAAGCATAGCCTCACAAGAGACAGCTATATCAGGGTCCTTTCAGCAAAGTCTTGCTGGCGTATGCAATGGTGTCTGCGTTTGGAGGCTTATTATGGGATGGATCCCTGGGTGCAGCAGTCTCTAGATGGTCCATCCTTTTGTCTCAACTCCAAACTTTGTCTTCTGTAGCTCAGGCTGGCTTTTAATTCATGGCGACCCTCCTGCCTCACCCTCCCAAGTGCTAAGGTTAAGGTCATGAGCCACTGTGACTGTGGCTAATGCCACTTTTGTTCTCTCAAGCAAGTGAGAGTATGGTGTTTCTCTAATCACAGAGGTTCTCAGCCTTCCTAATGCTGCGACCCTTTAATCCAATTCCTCAGTCAGCAAACTCCCCCCCCTACCCCCCCACCCCGGTTGTAAAATTATTTTCGTGGCTACTTCACCACCGGAATTTTGCTGCTGTTCTGAATTGTAATGCTAATATCTATGTTTGAGGGTCTTTGGGGGGCATGGCCTATAGGTTGAGAACCGTGAACTTAGGGCACTCACCTGACTTTCCTTAATCCTTTGGGTATCTTCTTGGACTGTTGCTACTTGACTTTCTAGGTTTTCTATTTACAGTGTTAATCTTTTTTTCTAAAAGTATGGAAGTTTTCTACATATATTAATATGCATTGTGCGCCTTTATGTGTTAATTATGGTAAAATAGAAGGGCACAGTGATCATCTTTCCTTTGCAGGACAGGCTTTGGTTCTGAGGTACCCTGTCCTTGCTTCTGTCCTGTTCGGCTAGTGTGGCAGGAATAGGGTAACTGCACAGCAAAGTAGGGTTCTTTTGTGTCCTTGGGTGGGGACAGCCTGACCCTGCTCAAACCTGTCACCATTAAAGTTTCCTTGCTTGTCTCTTTCAAGAAAGGTAAGAGTGCATATTAAATATTGTTTTACAAAATAAGATTCATAGAATTTTAAACTGTCCTTGTAAGACATGTTTCTTGAATTGTTCAATTTTTTAAAAAAAATATGGGTTCCTTAAAGGCACATGCGTTGGTTCTAAAGGTTTAGAGTTTTGTAATTGTGGTTTCAAGTTTCTACCAAATGTAACATATTTTAGTCCCTAGAAAACATGTATATTCATGGATCCATAATAGAAGACAGATTTTTTTTAATCTCCCCATGGCCCCTACCACACACACCCTTACTCACCTCAGACACTCGCTGTTTGATGGCTTTCTGGACTCACACAAGCATCCTGCTGGCTGGCAGAGTATGTCAAGATGGGACCATCTGGTGCCACCTCTTCCAGCTGTAACCTCTCCAATCATGAGTACCAAGCATGGTCACAATCCCACGAAAACCAGAGCCGAGGATGGCATACCAAGCTGGGATGCATTTGGTTCGTGAGCTCCTAGTCTCTCCAGTACTCTAGCTTTGTAACTTCCTGCCATTCATGAACTTATTACACAGGCCTTGTGTGAACATGGGCTCAGGAAGGGAGGGACCCTTCTGCCTCAGGAGCACGAAGCTGGACTGGTAACAGGGTCTCTCTGGAGTCTAGTCAGAGGCTAGCTACTTGCCAAGTGCCCCACTTGCCAAGGGCCTCTTTGCTGTCCGGATTAATTTAGCCTTCACATTTTGGAGTTTATTTATTGGGCTTTAAAATGCTTCACTTAAATACATGGCTTTATAAATGATTTTTCTGGATGGGCGTCTGGTATTCTCCAGATATTTTAGACTTAGTCATTCGATTAAAAAGAGAACAGTAAACAGTGGGAGCTACAAAGATGGCTGGGGAGAAAAGCAAAGCCCTTTCACTGTAAGTGTCAGCCTCAGTCTGATTTTTAAGACCCACATGCAAAACAGAACAAAAGCAGACCTGGTGGCAGATACTTGTCATCCAGCGCTGAGGAGATAGGGGAATCTGGGGCTTATCAATGAGTCAGATTAACTGAATTAGTGAGCCCCGGGTCTGTGAGATATCCTCTCGCAATAAGCCAAGTGGACAGCTCCAGAGGTTGACTGTTTCCTCCACATGAGCACAGGTACCCCCTACCCACCAACCCGTACATATATATGCATAAACATGCACACACACAGAAAGATGAATATAGATGCTACCATAAAAGGAAGGATGTTGCTCATTCACACACACACACACACACACACACACACACACACACACACACACACACACATATACACACAGACACAGAGTATCGTTTAGGGGATACTGACCATGAAAGAAGTCTGTATTCATTCTAGTATATATGCCTTTGATGTTTTTGAGATGTGTCTAAGTATATAGCTCAGTATTTTTTCTTTTTTTCTCCCCAAGTGCCTCTTTTTCTTTTTCTTTTTCTTTTTCTTTTTCTTTTTCTTTTTCTCTCTTTCTCTTTTCTCTTTCTCTTTCTCTTTCTCTTTCTCTTTCTCCTTCTCTTTCTCTTTCTCTTTCTCTTTTTCTTTTTCTTTTTCTTTTTCTGTTTCTTTTTCTTTTCTTTTTTGGCAGTCTCATGTAGCCTGGTCTTGCCTCAAACAATGTAGTTCTGTAGTTCAGGTGTCTTTTAAATTGTTAGCAATTCTGTTTACCTCTGCCTCTCTAGAATGAGAGGTGAGATTTAAACTGTAACTTTTTTTTAAAGAAGTATATTTCTGTGATGGTCGTCTGAACCACAGATGCAGAGCCCACAGAAATGAAAGCCCCTGTGTTGATCTGTCTGTGCCACTGAGCTAGCCTGTAGATTGTCAGGTGATAGTTTCTCTCTTTTTATATACGTGTGTGTGATATGTTATCTGTACATATTTACACTATATATGATTATGTTGCAAATGGATATGGCATATACTTTTATATAATACATATAAAAATATTCTATAGGTAAATATATATATATATATACATATATATATATATGTATATGCATTTAAATGGAGCAATATATTCCTTTATCAAGTTTCCAATACTTAAACATGCCCAGTATTTGTATATGTATCATGTAAATACCATTTATTAAGTCGAGAATCATTCGATCAGATTAAGCGTAGGCTCAAAATCATCAACTAGATGGCTTTTGTCACTCTGGAACTTGAAAATAAAACACATTCTGTTCTTGGATAAATTTGAAGACTAAAGTGCAGGCGGTCTGTGAGCTGTCTGGCTTCCCAAAGGGAATGTCAAGGGAACCACAATCAGTGGTCCCCTCTAAGGATAGAGCTCTGGCCCCCTGGTCTGGCAGGTTGACTTGACTACAGGGCTATTTGAGAGCTCAGGAGTCTCATTTGTTTCTGAGAGTGGACGCTGAGCTTTGATGGTTTCTCTCGTTACAGGGGTGAACAGCCTTTGTCAGTCCCTCAGTGCCAACCCTCTGACTGCCTCTACCCTCACCCACCTGGACCTCTCAGGGAATGCCCTCCGCGGAGATGACCTCTCGGTAAGGTTTCCACTCGTCCAGCCCCTAGAGCGGCCATTTCAGAAAGCCTGCCATCATTTCTAACCCTGCTGTCCCAGCCCGTTCCTCTACCATCCTCTACAATCACATTAAATGCTAGTGAAGTGTCGGGAAAACTCCACAGGCTGCTTTAATTGAATCTGTCTGTCACCATAATTAAGTTGTTTTCTCACTTAATGATGCTGAGGTTCAAATCCTTTTTGGAAACGCTATTTCATCATTAAATAGTGTTGTTGGGATGCAGGTGCTGTTTGTTTTGAGAGAATGCGTCGGCCTGGAGCCCACTGTGGAGTCAGCCAGGCTGGCCTCCAGCTCACAGTACCTGTCCTAATTCATTCTCTCCAGTGAGTGCTGAGATTGAGGGTCCGAGCCTCAATCTTTTCTTTTTCTTATGTTTGTATTTTCTTGTTTGTTTATTTATGTTGCTGTTAAAAGAGGCCATTAGGATAACCCCAGTCATAGACTAGTCCATAAATAAGATAAGAGTAATCGGGAGCTACTCATGAGAGTTTGGTTGTGAAAGCAAAATAGGTATGTAGAGAGAGAGAAAGAGAAAAAGAATGAGAGACAGAGAGACAGAGATTGATTGATTGATTGATTGATTGATTGATTGATTGACTCTGGGGCCTGGAGAGATGGTTCAACAGTTAAGAGCACTGTCTGCTCTTCCAGAGGTCCTGAGCTCAATTCCCAGTAATCACATGGTGGCTCATAACATCTATACTGGGATCTGTGCCCCCTTCTGGAATCCAGGTATACATGCAGATAGAGCACTCATATGTAAAATAAATTTAAAAACAATCCCCTCAATTTTAACATGATGTTTTATGTCCATGAATAGCAATATAAATGTCTGATAGAACCTCGTGTTGTGGGGGGTTAGTTATGAACTCATTCTGTGGTAAATTGTCCCTTCTGGTCACTATGCAGTTTATAGTTTATGCAGTCACAGTTTAGGAGAAATCTCCCTTTGATAACAGGGCATGCAGATAGTGGGCATTTGGAAAGGGACTTTATTTGTATACTTCTGTCTTAGTGTTTCAATTGCTGTGACTAGACGCCGTGACCACAGCAACTCTTATAAAGGAAGACATTTAATTCAGGTTGGCTTACAGTTTCTGAGGTTTAGTCCTTTATCATCAAGGCATAAAACATGGTTTTGTACAAGTAAACATGGTACTGGACAAGGAGTTGAGAGTTCTACATCATGATCTGCAGGCAGCAGGTGACTGTTTCATATTGGCCAAAGCTTGATCATGTGAGATCTCAAAGCCTGCCCCCACAGTCTCACACTTTCTCCAACAAGGCCACACCTACTCCAACAAGGCCACACCTCTTAATAGTGCCACTCTGCAGGAGCCAAGCACTCAAACATTGAGTGTATGAGGGTCCACACCTATTCAAACCACAATGACTACTTCACAGAGATGAGAAACGTTGGAATTTATTCTCATTTATTTTGTTTTACTTTACCTATAAGGCAGGGTCAGTAAAGCTTTGTGTGTGTGTGTGTGTGTGTGTGTGTGTGTGTGTTTATTAAAGTCACTCCCCACACACACACATTTGAAGTCAATGAACAGAGCTTGTTTCCTGCTGTCTCTTGACTTCCCATTTTTCATCTCTAGTGTTCATGTCACTGATAATCCTTAAGCCCACTTCCTCCCAAGATAGAGCAAGAAGCTCCATGGGAAAGACCACAGCTTACATGAGGTGGGATACGGTACATTCCTAGTACTCAAGAGGCGGAGACAGGAGGATAGCCATGAGCTCGAGGTCAGCCTGGGCTACAAAGTGAGATCCAGGCAAACCTGAGTTACAGAATAAGACCCAGTCTCACAACATAAAATAGGGGCTGGAGAGATGGCTCAAGGGTTACGTGTGCTTACTAGTTTAGCAGAGGATATAGGTTTGCACACACACGGCAGCTCACAAGAACCTATAACACTAGTTCCGGGGGCTCTGATGCCCTCTTCTGATCTCTGTGGGTTCCTGTGTGTATGGATATGGTGCACATACATATGCTCATCTGCATACTCATAAAATAAATAAGTAAATATTTTAAAATAAAATAAATGAAACAAAAGCAAAGGCAAATAAAAAAGAGGCAGAGATTAAGTAATAAGACTGGAATAACAGTCTCCACACTTCCTGGTCAGAAGGTACAGCTTGTTCCGGTCACCTCTGGGTACAGTGGAGTGCAGTGGGGGCTGAGTGAACATGGGCTCCTAGCCAAGGACACAACACCAAGGCTCGAAAGTCCTCAGCAGGTGCACACACTCACCTGGCCTTGTGCTTTCTGGGACAGCCACAGGCAAAGAGCATCCTCACTACCTCAGGAAGAGTTCCCCCTGCTGGTGGAAGGAAGCAAAACCACAGCAAAATAAAATGCCTTAAGGAAGGTCATGGACCCAGAGCCTGAGGGATTCTGTGTAAATGAAGGCAGCGTGTTTCTGCTATCCCAGAAATCAGTCCTGGGCCCCTGGTTACTCCAAAGTATCTGCGGGCCAGTTTTATGTTCTTTCGAATTCCTTGCTGGCGAGGAATTTTCTGAAGTACCATAGAGTCACAGTGTAGCATTTCATGAGTGTTGACTGAGGAATGAGGCTCTGTCAGCATAGGCGTGCATGTTCTTTTAAGTAACTGGTGGCACCCAGTGAAGGTAGCCATCTGGGGCAGGGAACTTGGACTGTGCCATTGGAGAGCTCGGGCTCTTGTTCACACTGGGGAAATTAACGGACATCAGAGGGATTTATTTCATTGTTTCCATGCAGGGTTGTGGGGGTTCGGAACTTTTAGGCATTGTGACCCCAGACGAATATACTTACGCAGCACTTGAAGTTTGAGTCCTTTTGGCTTTGTTTTCCTAATACTTTGCTCAGGACGATCCTGTTAGATTTTAGAAGTCTCTAAAGATAAAGAAAACATTATTATGTTGGGGAGAAGAGAACACAGCCTGAGACCATCTGTGGCTCAAATTCAAATAGCACTTTTCTCAGCAGTGACTTAGGTCTTGATAGGGTGACTGCAATTCACAGGGTATTTTAGACTCAAGAGTTAAAGTTAACTAACAATGCTCAAATTACAGAATAAAAATCGAACTGGTCAAGAAATCAAAGCCGTGTGTAAAGGGGGGTGTATTGCAGTGACTCTCCTCTTGGCCATATTTATTTGCCTGTGTAACTTTACTTTAAGCAGCCTTTGGGTTTTTGCTCCTAGAGAAGGAGATAGAATAACAGAAACATCGGCAAACCTTTCTGAGAAACAGCCGAGAAGGTCCGGGGCATGCGAGTGACTGGGTTTTGAAGCCCAGACTTGCCTGTGTCTCTCTAGAACCTAACCTTCACTTACTTTTTGTTCCTTTGCAGCACATGTACAATTTTTTGGCCCAGCCCAACACCATTGTTCATCTGGATCTATCTAATACAGAATGTTCTCTGGAGATGGTAATGCCTCTTTCTACTCTGCCTCTCGGAATGCCTCTTTTGATGGGGTGGAGGCCTTTCTCTTTAGTGAAATGTTTTCATGGACCTAGAATTGTGCAAAAGCGCTAATGTCCCATTTCTTCCTCAGGTGTGTAGCGCTCTCCTCCGGGGTTGCCTTCAGTGTCTCGCTGTGCTCAATCTCTCCAGATCTGTCTTCTCTCACAGGTATGGCTGTCCCCTGCTACCACTGCGGCCTTAGAGTCTCTTCTTCTGAGAAGAGTTGTGAGGAACACAGAGTGATTAATGAACAGAGGAGTTGTTGTTGTTGTTGTTTGAGACAGAACCTCACACTACAGCCTGGCTTCAAACTCATGCCAATCTTCCTGCCTCCGCCTCCCTAGAGCTGGGATTACAGGTTTGTAGACCTCTGTAGCTGACTTGGAAAGTCAATGTTACATACGAAAGATAAATCTTAAATGAGTCTTAAATCATAGCTGTAAGTTTGAGGGCTTGAAAGTTTAAGATTTGTGCTGCAATGCAAGCTTTAAGGGGCTTGTCTCTAACTAGCCTGCTTATCTGAGCTCTGTGATAGTGTGTGGTTTCACATGCGTGGACAGGTACTCTGTCTACAGCTTCTTCTCAATGGTGAGGCTAGAAGTTCATATGAACAGCCTCAAGTGCAAAGAAGAATGGTCACCCTGGAGTTTGTGTCTGTAATTTGTAGGAGGTGAGGGCTAAGTACAGCAACTTAGTTCTCCCTCTAGAGTTATGCTTGCTGACACAGTACATTAGAAGCAGTAAGGATTCATAAACATTGTTCATGTTGCAGGGAGAGAGTGATGAGAGGCACTTGACTCCCCTCAGGTGCAGCGTTCATAGCCATCATGTGCGTTAGTCCAGTTCAATCCTCGTGTAGGATCATGAGCTCATGGCATCAATTGCATTGTGTCTGTTATACTCTTTAATGGTCTGGGGTACTGCCTAATAACAGTGCCTTCTCCATATTTCCTAGCCAGTCTTTTAAAAATCTTATATATTCAAGGGAATAACTTGACTTATTTAGAAAACTCAGTTTGGTGGCATGCTTTATTCTATTCTTTGCCTTGAAAATATGCCAATATGTTTCTAAATACTTTGGGTCCATTACTTCAAGAGTCTCCCATTTGGAAGCACATGTGCATAATCTCAGTTAGCAGAGGCAAGAGAGTTGGGAGTTCAAGGTGATCCTCAACTCACATAGTGCATTTGAGAACAGCCTTGATTACATAGGACTCTGTCTCAAACAAGCAAGCAAAACAAGATAGGGAGGGGGAGAGATGAGCCTTTACATATCAAAAACATGCTTCAGATTCCTCAGTAGAGTGTAGTTAGAGAATGTCAAGTCTGGCAGACAGCATGGTGAGAAAGGGTCCTGTCTTGTTTAGAGGCAGGTCACGAAGCCTCACTTTGACAGAGCTGTAATTGACTGAGGAACTGAATTACAGGATGACAGCTCGTCTTATAAAGGTTTTTGTATAATCAGCTCTTTTGAGTTCAGCCGCGGTGAATTCTGCCATGATTGGTCTTCAGTGGCCCTGTTCTTTGCATATAGCGGAGCAGTGCTAACACAGTGCCTTGTTGTCAGGGCGAACGATTATGATTAAGCTGTTACTACCCAGAACCTAGCTTGGATAGACTGGAAAAGCCCTTGGTAACTGTGTTAAAGTTAGCGAGCTTGTATTGAGGTGTAGATTGTTAGCCAGGTGAGTCAGACTTTGTTCACAACTAGTTTCATATTTGTGCCCATCAGGGAGGCTGGGTTGTCTGCATGTCCCATATGGGCTGCCTATGTCACCTTCAGCCTGGGAGGAAGCATCCTATATCCAGAAGACATAGCAGAGGGCAGGATGATCCTGGCTATGCGTCCTGGCTCAGAAAGCTGCTTTCTGAGAGTCACATCAGGTTCTTTCACATGCCATTGGTCACAGAGTCTCCTAGCACCAAGCCACCTGTCACTGGGGTGGTAAGTGGTCACTGTCCCTTATAAAGGGACAGAAAATATAGGGAATGCTAAAAGCAACACACAAGTAGAGGATAAGGAATAGAAGTATATCCAAACAACAATATAAGTCACATTTGCTTACCAAAATATACAATATATACATCTGGAAATAGCTCTCTGAGATATCTAATGTCTTGTTACCAGAGCTCTGCTTATCTGACTTTCTCTCTTCTTAGGTAAAAATTCTCATGGTTTACATTTTCCTTTGCTCCTTAGCTGGAGACTGTCATGTTTTTAAAACATTGCTTTTAAAGCTCTCAAGTATCAGTGTTTTTTTTTTAAAGACCTCTGCACATGTAAAATGCTGTTGCATATTATGTGGCAGACCCCTGAGATGCCTGCTGCCTTCTGTATGACTTGGCTTCATGGGCATCAGCTCAGTGCTCCACGCTGCTGAGCCATTCTGGATTCTTAGAGAATGGAACAAGCTAAGCATGCACACTGCGCTGTGGGGCCTTGAGGCCTGTTTCATTGCAAACTGTTAGAGTACAGTTTGACTCAACAGTATGGCTTAATCCATGTTGACTGACGTAGCAAGAGAAGCACCATCCAGCCACTTCCCACTTTGTCTTTATAATAATTTTGGACTGAAAATGGTTAGGTTTACTGTGTAAATGTGATAGACAAATGGGTTACTGGTCAAACAGGCTTAATTCACCTTCCGTGCTGTGCCTCAGTTCCACTTCAGGTAACCATCTCATTGAGTCTACCTGTTGATCCAGTCATACTACCCACTGGTTGTGGTAGTGTTAATCTGTCATCCCTGTGATTGGAAGGCAGAAGCAGAAAGCTAAGAAGTTTCCGGCTAGCCTTGGGTATATAGTAAGACATCAAAACAAAATGGCGCATTTCTACCATCCCAGCACTTGGGAGACGGAGACAGGAAGCTAAGGAATTTGGGGTTACCTTTGGGTATATAGTGAATATAAGAGCAGCCTGGGTTGCATGAGACTGTCTCAAAAGCAGAGGCTGGGGTGTGGGTCAGTGTTAGAATGCCTCCCTCTCATGCACGGAGTTTTAGGTTCAGTCTCCAGCACTATAAAAAACAAATAGGCAAATAAGCTAATGAACTGTCACTGAGCACAACAGAGTCTGTCAAGTGGCAAAGCTCTTAACCTTGGTGAGTAACACTCTAGTCTGACTTCCTTATTTTCTAAATGTTTCTTAAAGATCAGTGGGCTAAAACATAATGATTTTGTTTAGAAACCACAAATAGGAATAAATTGTGTTGTGGGTGTAATGGTCTTACACTCTTAAGTTATCATTTAGATACTTGTTTCTTATTTACTGTCCTTCTGGAGATGTTTTGTTTGTGGATCTCACCTGTCTGCATACCCAGTAAGCCAGATGGATGGAACGTCCCCTCTCTTTTGATGCTTGTATCTTGTTTCTTTTCCAGGAAAGGAAAGGAAGTCCCTCCGTCTTTCAAGCAGTTTTTCAGCAGTTCTCTGGCTTTGATCCAAATCAACCTTTCAGGCACGAAGCTGTCTCCCGAGCCCTTGAAGTGAGTGACTCATTTGTCACCTCCAGAGCGTTGAAAGTTACAATTGTGATTATGAGTGTGCTGGAAAGAAGGGAGGCAGGACAGGCCTGTGAGAAAGGCTTCTGAGGCAGGAGGATGGCGTACCCGTTGACAGTGAATAGTGCACAATGGGTGTTGCTTTGCTGTATCTTCTAGTTCAGTCTTTCCTGTGGCTCTGGGGCTTATGTAAAAGACGTCACATAAAAGTTGAGTTCCGGGCATTGACACAGTTAGTATACAAAAGTGAAGAAAGTTTGAGATGTTTTCCCAGAGACCATTGTCTTTTTAAACCTCTGTCTAGACCATTCTTTTGTGTATGTTTTAACCAATGTTTAACTATTTCTACTACTAGTACTAGTAGTCATATTTACTATATGTTGTTTCTATGCAAAGAAATCAATTTGTAACAAGGTAGTTAGAGAGTAAGAATAGTCGATGTTTGGTTGGTGAGGTGACGTGTGTGTTCGAGAATGCACGCACATACACACACACACACACACACACACACACACACAAACACACTGATCAAGATTTGTCTTCTGGTAGCTTGTTAAAACAGCTGTCAGGGTTAATATTCTATAGAGATTCTTTTAAAGTTTGATCATATTGTTGACATACTCATTCAGCTAATATGTATTTCAATCCTACTGTGAGCTTAGTCCTCCTTGTTCGTAGAGGAGACTGTCACACTCAGGATGGTTTTGGTGGTAAGTCCACAGTGTTTCAGGTTTTAAGTGTTGTTGACCTTTGCACACGTAGAGTGGCTATACAGTGGCCACCTTTGCACACGTAGAATGGCTATACAGTGGCTACTTTGGAGCTCTCAGTGTGTGCACACGTCCTGAGAATTGCTGGAAGGACAAACTCTCAAGGAACTGGCAGGAAGTGATCCCTTCTTTTCCCACATTCCCTGTGCCCTCAGACTCTTTGGGGGCAGAGATCCTTTCCCTGGGTGGAGCATTGGGGACAGGTAGGAAATGCCCACAAGGAGATGTTTAGTGTGTGCACTGTCTGCCCTGTGTTCTGCTCACTGTCTCTTTCCTTCCTGCTGCTCAGCTTTGAGTTCATCATGAGGTCTGACTTTTTTTCCATTTATCTACTCTGTGTTTGTGTGTGTGTGTGTGTGTGTGTGTGTGTGTGTGTGTGTGTCTGAGTAAACACATCTTGCAGGAACTGGTTCTGTCTATGACCTTGAGTTACGGGGTTGAACTCAGGTCATTGGACCTGAGAGCAGGTGCCTTTGCCCACTGAGCCTCTGTTCTGTAGACCTGAAGAACTGCTTGTGTACATGTGGCACCAGGTGTTCTCGATGGCATCAGACTTCATAGGACTCCACTGCCTATGTCAGTGAAAGCAATGTATTTCCTTAAGAGTGTTGATATTCGGGGCAGTGAATCTACTCTTCTCAATTTATAGAAGAGAGATGAATGTGCCCTGGTCCTGCAGGTGGCTGGACTGCCAGGATTCTGGACATAGCTACAAGATGTGAGCCTTCTTATCTCCAGGGTGTTTATCTTCACCTGTATACTCTGTTAGGTGACTTAATAAACTGGTATTACTCTCATTTCACCTTCTGGAATACAGTAGGGCCAGACTCCATCACTGTCTATTCCTTAGGGAAAGCTAGCCTCACTGTGCTACGCTAGTAACAATCACATAGTAATATTCAAACGTTCATTAATGCAGTTTTCAAGCAGATGCAGGTGGGGATTTATCTATGATGAACAAAATTTGATTTCAGTGTGCAATTAGGTGGGCTGTGGGTTTATTTGCATAGGAATAGTAGTGTTTTCAAGGATTGCTTTTATGGTAGAGTCACCTCCTGTCAGACAGAAGAATGCAGAAGTGTCACGTGCCCCCTGTTGTCAAAATGCAGTTGGCATTTTCAAAAACTGAGAGAGTGTCTGGTCCCTGGCTGGTGTTTCAGAAAAGGTTGAGTTTTCAGGCTTTATTCTGTGTCTTGCTCTCTCTCTCTGTGTGTGTGTGTGTGTGTGTATGTGATTGCTTTGTGTATGTGTGAGAGTGTGCCATTGTGTGCACGTTACTGATCTGCATGTGAAATTGTGCCTAATAAGTGTGTTTCCTTTCCTCAGAGCGCTGCTCTTGGGCCTGGCCTGCAATCATAGCCTGAAGGGAGTCTCTCTGGATCTCAGCAACTGTGAGGTAAGGCCGCCCTGACGGCACTGGAAGAGATAACAGCCTCCAAATTGTTTCTGCATTCTTCCTGGGCAAGTGTAATATTGTGATTCCATAGGGAGAAGTGAAGCAGAAAAAAGTTATTATGCAAGTTTCACATGTTCTGTGTTTTGCAATTTTATCTACAAGTCGCCACAGAACACCTTTCCAATAACATTCGCGTGTGCTTTTAATGACATTCCCCTCATTCTTAGCGCCTGTTGCCTGAGTGTTTTATGATGTGTCCCCTGGATACAAAGCCATCAGCTAGCTTCGAATCATGAAAAGCAGTGCACCATATTGGTTTCAGGGGACCAATGCTTAGAGCTGAGCTTGGATTTGTAGGGTGTAAAACAGAATGGCTATCTTCTTAGTAACTCTTTAATATCTTGGTTTAAGTCAGGAACATCAAAATATCCCTTGAAATTATGAAGCAGCCCTGAACAATTCCAGTAGAGGAGCCCTCAGAGAAGAATCAAGGCTAAATACCTATGTGTTAGAGGAGACCTAGACTTTGCTCATTTTGAAACTATCAATTCAAGTGGACATTAGGAAGAGAAGCCCCAGCTACAGACACTTGCCTGCTCTGAGCCTCACTTTGCCCAGCGTGCCCTCTTCATGTCTTCTTCCCAGCAGAATTCAGTCTCTGTTCCTGTTTGTGCCTTTAGGAATGCAGTGCTGTGGTCTCTGCTAAACCTCTTCTTTCTCAAGGCTTTTGTCCTGGAGGGTTGAAACCAAGGCCAGACTTCCTTATAAATCTGTCAGACTGTGTCATCCTAGGCAGACTGGCTGATGTGTTAGTCACTTTGCTCATTGCTGTGACAAATATCTGACAAAAGGAACTTCGAGAAGGAAGGTTTGGTTTCAGGTCCCTGTTTAAGGCTGTCATCATCTCAGGATGCAGAGGACCAGGCAGCTGTCCCATTGCAGCCATAGTCAGGAAGCAGAGAGCAGTGAGTACTGCTGCTGTTTGTTTTCTGCTTGTAATTAAATTCAGGACCCACAATTTACAGCACGCTGCTGCCTGCATCATGTGCGACTTTTTCCCTTAGTTAAACTGAACTGGGAATGCCTCAGCACACATGCCCCAAGGGAGCCTTCTAGGTGATCCCAGACCCAGCTTGGCTTGATAGATGGCTCATCTGAGCCATCACCAATGATGTCACTGAATCTCAGTGTGTGTGTGTGTGTGTGTGTGTGTGTGTGTGTGTGTGTGATGGAAGAAGGATTAGTATTCCCCTAGGAAGCTGTCACCATATCTGAAGGACTGTGTGTGTGTGTGTGTGTGTGTGTGTGTGCGTGCGTGCGTGTGATGGAAGAAGGATTAGTATTCCCCCCCTAGGAAGCTGTCACCATATCTGAAGGAGTGTGTGTGTGTGTGTGTGTGTGTGTGTGTGTGTGTGTGTGTGTGATGGAAGAAGGATTAGTATTCCCCTAGGAAGCTGTCACCATATCTGAAGGAGTGTGTGTGTGTGTGTGTGTGTGTGTGTGTGCGTGCGTGCGTGTGATGGAAGAAGGATTAGTATTCCCCTAGGAAGCTGTCACCATATCTGAAGGAGTTCTTTTTGGAAACGTACCCCAAGTCATCCCCTCTGGCTGTGTCTCTGCCTGCCACACTCCTTCCTTGATATGCAGCACTCACACAATTATACATTTGGCTCTTGTTTGCTTTCCTAGCCAGGTTGTGGCTTTTAAGAGGGCAGTATTTATGTAATATGTGGCCCCCCCTTATTGCTTCACAAAATGCCAGGCAGACATATGTGAAGTTGACAAACTTGGAATTGTTCCATACAAAGTTTTAGTGATGGATTTTGTCCTTAGTTTTGGTGTGAAGGTCACTATTAAGATCTTATTGTTTCAGAAAAGCAAAACTCCACAAAAGCTAAAAACCAAGACCCTAGAATACTAGTTTTGAGTAATGGAGCTGTGAATGTGATCTTTGGCCCTCAGCTTATAAAGATAGATGTGAGGTAGAAACCAACTCCAGCAGCAGAAACCGTTTCTCTTATTCACATTTTGCTGACGTCAAGAAGCTGCTAAGGGTCACCCCCTAAGGAACAGGAAGTTGGTGAGACTGCTATGACCAAACACAGGCCAACTATATTAGCTCTGACTCAACGGTGGCTTTTCCAGCCTGATAAGGCATTCTTTCTCCTTGATCAAGCTGTGACAGGCATGAGTGATCTGCTGACCCCATATACGTATCTAAAATATTTGAAGCAATCCAGCTCTCTGATGGAGCTCTCTTAATACCAACATTGGCAATCATTAGAACATTCATTATGATTAGTTATTTTTGTCTCAGCTATTTTGAGGCAAGACCTTGATCAAAGACTCCCAGGTAGACCTGGTTTAAAACTTGTTCTTAATGTCTTCTTGTGTTTTTAAAATATTTATAAGGTAATATTAGGTCAACCATATAAAATAATTTTGTAAGTTAAAAATGTCAGATAGGCCAGGCATGGTGGTGTACCCCTGAAATCCAAGCATTAGGAGAATTGAGGATACATTTGAGGGCAGGGGGATCACAGAGTTTCTCAAAGGTAGACCTTTAAGCTTCTAGTTTTCTTTTTATGATAATGGGAATCCAGATCAAATGATTAATTTTGACAGTGGGAATGACCTTTGTTATGATAATTTTACCTTAATTTGGGTCTTTCATTTATGGTTATCAGAAAATTTACAATGCCAATAAACAAGCCTTATAGTATCATACATAGCCCTATGTTCTTCCATGGTTTTATAGCTAGAGTTACAGGACCAGTGACCACGCTTCTAGCTATGTGTTAAAATGCTGCTCATTAAAATTGGTGAAGCACAAAATTCTTTTCTAAGTAGTTACAGTGTTTTGTTCACACTTACTTCCTAAGGCTAGATGTCCACATGTAACTGGATTTCAGTTTCTTCCTCTTCATGGTATAGTCAACTTCCCCAAAGGGTTTTGGGAGTTACAGGATAATCTGTGTTGGGACACTCGCTGTTTTCAAGGTTTAACTATCAGGTTCCTGTTTTGGGTACTAGTTTATGCATTGCTCTCAGAAAGAAACTTTCCTTAATGTAGACACACTGTTTAGACATTAATTTCTTCATGTCTGTATCTTAAGCAGAGCTTTCTTCAATCTTAGAGTGCTAGTCAGAAGCATGGAAGAATTTCACACAACTATGATCAGATAAATACAATTTTAAAAAGTTTTGAAAGACGTTAAATTTTGTGAGACAGGGTCTCTTGTAGACTAGCCTATATACTCGGATTTGCTTCATAGCCAAGGATAACATAGAACTTCTAATCCCAAGGAAAGCATGTGTTCCTGTAAGCATGTGTTGTCACACTTACGTCCCTATTAGATATATGCTTGAATGTTAGATTTGACTTTTCACTTAGGACTGAGGCGTGTACAGTGCTCCGCCACCTGAGCAAGAGGACAGTCTTGTGAGGAAATGCAGTTAAATCCTTCAGTGATGCTGGAGCACTGAGCTGCTCTCTGATTCTCCTTTTTGTTTCTTTTTGGGTTTTGAGATAAGATCTTATACACTCTGGATAGCCAGGAATTCTTTATGTAGACCAAGTAGACTGGCCTCAAGTTTGTAGCAGTCCCTTTTCCCCAAATGTTGGAATTACAAGTTATACAACCTCATGGGCTCTATTTTGCTTATTTTTGTACGGTCTGTTGAATATTGTTTGAGTTAAGGTCTTGCTTTCTTGACCACCCTGGACTGGAAGCACAAGCTCCACACCTTCCTGCAGAAAGTTCCTGAGTGCTGGGATTATAAATGTACCACCACCCACTCCCATACCCAGCTCATCTTGCCTTCTTTTCAATAACGCTTGAGTATGGGATGCAAATGAGCATGATTTAAAAAACCAGTTTTATATTCACATATGCACACATGGCTCTAATTATGCAAATTCATTTAAAAGGATTTTCATTTACAGTAGTAGGAAAGCTTTTACTGTTTTGGAAACGCTTCGGCTTTAAGGGAATTCTGGGCACCTAATAACCTATAAATGTAATTGATATTCTTGGGAACTAAAGAAATTATTTAAATCTTTGGATTGCGTTTGGAAGCGCCTCCGAGTTGGAAGTATTTCTTGGAGCTGACGCTTTAGGTGGTGTGTTGTAGAGACTTCAGCTCTGCCTTCGTTCTTGTTCTGCCTGCTGCTGCTGCTGCTGCTAATTCTCTTTTGTCTTTTTCCTCCTTGGGCTTTCCTTAGCTTGGCCACTGTGTAAGTACTTCATACATCAACAACCTAGACGTGTTCAACTATTTCATTGTTTTTAAGTGTTGGAAAACATACTGGTTTTGTGTGTCTATGCTACATCACTAAAAATAGTCACAAAATGAACCAAATGGATCACTACAGGTCATTTGCATTTTCCATTTCTTTGAGAGGAAAATTTTACTGCACTTTATAATGAGAGTGTAGGGATGTTCTTGTACAATTTTATTTCCCCACTGGGATCACTGTCAGCGCATGACATCAGAAAGGCCAACGAGCTTGGGGTTCTCTCCCCTTCCCTGCTCTGAGTATCGTGTTGTATTTCTTGAGGCACTTCTCCTTTATCTTTGACATTGTACTAGGCAGGCCTGCTTCAAGTGTGAACAAAGCCGAGACCGGGGCCATGCATCTCAATAGCCACTTAGGCCGAAGAACCTCGTTGTTCTTCTTTTTCTGTTTACTTTTAAAATTGGCAGTCTCAAAGTGACACATTATAAAATGTATTTAGAATTAATTGCCAGAAAGATCTACAAAGACAAAATATGCAAACGTTTCTTTTTTAATATTCTGTGCAATAGGCCTGTAATTGTTTTTAAGGTCTCTGAGGAATTTGTATTTAATTTCTGACCTTATCTTAGATAGGAAACACACTGTTTATAGATGAGTGTGAGCCCACAGGTGGCTCTTGAAATAGCATCGTGCTGGGAGCCTCTAGAGATGCCAGTGAGAGTGGCTGAGTGCTTAAGCCACTTCCTAGCTCTGGGCCTTCTGGTCTCTACTTGTACCCAAACGTGTGTCTGTGTTTGTGTGTGTGTGTCTGCACACACACACACACACACACACACACACACACACACACACATACACATACACACACACACCAAACAAATGAATGAATGAATTTAAAATAAAACCTAAAATAAAATTAAAATCCTTAAAATTTTACGCTGAGAAAAAAACAAACAAGCTTTGTATGGAGTTGCCATGGTAACCCAGGCTTGATTGACATTTGCTAAAGCTTGAGAACACCTGAAGATAACTAGCAAAATACAGCACTTCCTCGGCAGATTTGGAATCTGCGTCTGAGAGATCATCCACTGTGGCTTCAGAGTATTTGGAGAAAATGGTGTCTATACTGAACAGATACGGGCTGCTCCTCTTATCAACACTCCCCGAACAGTACAGCCTAGAGACACTTCACATGGCGTTGTGTACGGTTGAACGTTGCAGTACCCTGGACGTGAACTAATGTCAAGGGAGAAAATGTGTACCTCGCATGCAGCTCCTGCATGGTCTACGCAGAAAGGATTTGAGCATGCTGAATTATAGTGTCTCCAGGATTCCTGGCAATCAACCCATCCCTGTGGACATGGCCCTGGAGACTGAGAAGCGTCAGGCTGTAGGGCTGTTCCCTGAGAGGTCTCCCTCTGAGTGACTCTCACCTAAGGCACCTGACAGCAATTTGCTATTACCTTAAAAAGTATGAATAATAGAATTTCCTGAAGTATTCCTGTGACTCCAAAGATCTGTGCTCAACATACAAGAGTGTGCAGCAGAGTTTCTATGTTTAACTGCAAGGCATCACAAACCTGTGGCATAGGAAATATGAAATGAAGAGTCTTTAAATTCCTGTATCAATTTGAATATGTAGAAAATGGTATCACATAAATCTAGAGTAGAAATTAATATAAATGCTGTAGAGATGTTTCATGTTCCTGGGCATATAGTGAATTCCTAGTAAATGATAACCCGTCTTCTCCAGTTAGATAACACATCTCTAGAGCAGGAAGGACCACAAGGTCCACTTTGTATCCTGCAGGGTGGCCTTACTATAGTCTAGTGCTATTGGAGAGTTAAGAAGACCCTACTATTTGCTTTGACTTCATAGGGAAAGACTCAGAGCTTGTCTTCCATGGCTGCCTCGCTGTTCCCTAGGATAGATGAAGTCAAACCTTGGAAGCAGAAGCAATACGTTGAAACATTCATCTTCTAGTGTCTGAAGGGATTTGCTCGATTTCCAGAACTAGAATAAAAGCTTGTATACATTGACACACATTGCCTTTTTTGTTGTTGTTTGGTTTGGTTTGGGTTTTACTGCTGGAGATTAATCCTGGGGCCCTGAGCAGGCCAGATAAGTGCCCAACACTGAGCTACAGCCCCCCTCTCCACTGAGCAGTTAAACTTGACTTACCCAGTTCCACTTTTTCCTCTTTTCGTTTTTAAAGAAGTTTGGGACTTAATGCTGGATTGCGTGCTGTAGGAAACAGTATCATTCTTTTACCATTGTGATAGAATCCTCCCTCCATTCATAGCTATTGTTAGTTGATGATTTTAAGACACTGTTAGTGATTTTTTTTTCAGGCTCCCCTGCAGCAGGAAAATGGCTTCATTTTATGTTTGATCTGTTTCTCTAGCTGAGGTCAGGAGGAGCTCAAGTGTTAGAAGGCTGCATCGCTGAAATCCACAACATCACCAGCTTAGATATCTCTGACAATGGTACGTCACAAAAGAAACTCAAATGCTACTGGAACAAGCAAGACCAGGGGAACTGGCCCGCTAGCCACAGCCCAATATACAAATTCGAAAACACATCATAAAATATCCTTCCTCCTGTGGTGAAGATTCGAGCCCAGCATTTTTAGATTCTTGGTAGTCATTAAATTATTTCAAACATTTTGCTTAATTAGCATCATTTTTGCTGGTTTAGTGAGTGACCTGAGCCTGTTAACTTTGCATAGAAATCTTAGATACAAGTGAGCAGTGTGAGCATACCGTTCCCCAATATTTTTCTGGATGTTGCTGACTTTGCACGGCCACTGACTGTAGAGGAGGCTTGGGTAACTCTGCAGAAAATGAGCTCACCTCTGTTAACTAGTAGGCCATGAAAGAGGACAGAGAGCTCTGCTGAGGATAAAGGCTAAGGGTTGTGGGGCACTGAGCTCAGTACAGGCAGCCACCCCACTGTATGATGTCACTTGTCACTTGTGTTCTGATTCCGTCTGTATGCTTCTTTTCAGGTTTAGAATCCGACCTATCTACCCTAATTGTGTGGCTCAGTAAAAACAGATCAATACAGCACCTGGCATTGGGCAAAAATTTTAATAATATGAAATCCAAGTAAGAGCTTTGACTTTTTTATGTGACAATGATGAAAATAACCAGCCTCCTGACAGCTTTTGATTTGATCCCACTGTCCACATCTTTTAAATCTCTTTAGAAATCTGACGCCTGTGTTGGACAACTTAGTGCAGATGATCCAAGATGAAGACTCTGTGAGTATCACGTGATACGTTCTACTTGCCTCTTTGTGATTATTTCTATTGGACTGATGCTGAAGTGCTTTCAGATAATTCACATGTAGATTTTATCAGTATTTTTAAAATGGAATATGCTTTAGTAGGGTTTGAATACTTAAGATTCTATTCTTCAATCTATCAGAGAGATTAAAACTAAGAACTTTTGAAAACATTCAGTGTGTGTGTGCCATGGCACGTATCTGGGCATCAGAGGACAACTCTTAGGGGTCAGTTCTCTTCTTCCACCATATGGTTCTAGGGGATTCTAGGCTATGAGTCTTGGCAGTGGGACTTTTACCACTGTGTCGTCTCATAAGAGATTTTCAAAGGTATAAATTAACTCTTCAACCCTCTGTATACTATCCAACTAAAACATGAATCTGCAGATCAGCTGGTAGTTTTACTATGTATTAGACTGAGAAACATCGTGTTCTCAACTTGGACTTTACCTAGTAATTATATCGAATTTCAGGTAGTAGGCCGGTTTCCTCTCATCGTAAATGGCTGCTTGGACTCTCATCATTTTCTTGTACTTTTGTGCCTTCTAGTTGTTTCTGAGCAAGGCTTAGATCAGAGTGAAGGTATTTAATTTCGAGTAGCATCCTATTGTGCGTGGGAAAAGGAAGCTACTTAACTGATAAAGTAGCGCATTGTCACAAATCCACTCACTAGAGAGCGTTGTGTCTTACGGTCGTTCCTTAAGACTGTCCTTTTCTTCTCAAAGTCACATTTAGTCACGAAACACAGTTTCTAAAATTCAAATTCTTGTTGCCATTACAAAGAGTTGGTCTGTGGGTGGTAGGAGTAACTTCATACCTGAATCAGACAAAGTATGTCACGTTTTGAAAAATATCCCTTTCGTTTTTGACCTTCTGCCAGGAAATGATAGTGTCTATGATATCACTTCTATGATATCAGTAAGCTGCCTTCCCTAAGGCAGCTATGGGGTTGTGGGGTTCCAGAATTCTGACCTGTTACCCCTTTCTTCACCTGAGAGGTGAAAATTCTGTTTTCTTGATTTCTGACATGCGGCTGTAATTTCTAACGTTGGCTAAACAATTCAATTTATCATTTAAGGGGTTCTGCTTTATTGCTGGGATCTCACCTGCTAATAATCTCAGGATTTTTTTTTCCTTTTATATTAGATTACTAAAGCCAAGGATAGAATTGGCATGTGATACTAATTTTATACATTTAATTTGACTTTGCACTGCTCTGAGTTATTAAATGCAGTTTTCCTGATTTGGGAACCTAATGTTAAAAAAATCATACTTAGTATTCATCCCCAAATATTTGTCTTAGTAAATAACTTAAGAAGTTTTCAAGTTCATGAAGAGCGTATTATATCAAGTTCTGCTCATTGCTTAAGGGTCTTCAAACTGTTTTTGTAGTTTTAGTTTCTTATTTAAAGATAATTTTGATATTTAAAATGCACCTGAAAACACATTTGCAGATGACAAATTTGCTATGTAAATGTGAATTCTGCCAAGTTACAAGTTTGATTAGTGTGTTGCTAATAACTCTACAGTGAATAGCTTTTTATTTTTGTGTCACTGAAAATGATGTGGGTTTTTCAAAAGGCAATTACCATCAATTTTTCTTTTCCTTAGGAATCTATAATATGCAGACCAATTTAAAGTGATTAGGAGTTGAGCCTCATGCATTCCAATATTTATTCCACAGAAAACCAATTGCTTTGGGCCTGTTTTCAGTTTTACTTAAGTAAGAGTTGAACATTCAGAATATAATCTCTGCCTTTGACACTTTGCCCACTGTGGAATCCGTTCCCCGGCAGCCCATGAATAGCTTAGTCACCCAGAACTGCACACAATGCTCAGTGGGGAGACCCAGCTTCTCAGGAGCTTCGGTATCACCTTCGCCTGTCGATGAAAGGGACTACATCCAGACTCCTGAGATGGTGGCAATGAGCAGCCAACACGACAGAGACTGTTTTGAAGGATTGCATAGAAAGCCCTGTTGCAATCCACAGAACAGGATGGGGTTCCCCCCAGGATGACTAACAACCCGGAGACTGAGTCTAGATTAAGCATTAAGCACTCATGTGGTAAGGCCGTATAAAAATGTAATGAATTAGGAAAAACTGACCTCATAAATATGTATGCAATTCAAACACACACACACTGCCCCATTCTCATTATTCTTAAGTGTTAATTTGTGTACTAGAATTTGAATGTAGTGATAGAAGAGTAGCTTAAAGATCTGGCCATTTCCCAGTATGACAGAGAAGCCATGGTAGATCATTTTGGTAGTAGTGGAAGAGAGAGTGTAAAAATGGTGAGACATGACTACTGCTTTCCACGAGGTGGTGTTGCATGTTTTGTTTTGTTTTGTTTTGTTTTGTTTTGTTTTGTTTTTTATAACATTAGATTACCTGAGTCTGAACGTTTTCCATTGTTTTCCATTTATCTGAATGTAGAATAGTAAGAACACTGTTTACTTAGCTTTCTGGCTGAGATGCCATCGCCTTAACCACCAGCAGCAGTCTCTTTCTTGCTTGGGTCTGACTCTGACTGGTGTGCTGTTCCCTTCTGATTATCCTGGGCTAAGTCTGGTCAGCCACATGGCCCGAGAATGTCAAGAATGGTGGTATAGTCACTCTTCTAACTGAGTCACATGATAGTTCTCTGTTGATATTTGAGTGTTTTATTTTTTATCTTCTTCCTCTTTCTTCCTTTTGAAACAAGGCCTCATACAGTATAGTCTGGCCACAATTTATCCCCCTGCCTCTATCTCCCAGGTGCTCAGATTTCAGGTATGAGCTGCCATGCCTGACTGATGTCTAGATTTGAACTCCGTCCTCTTCACCCTGACCTTGTACATCATAGATAGAGACCTCTCTCTTTCATACACATAGGTGCATGATCAGTACAACCTGGTGGAGCAGGCACAGGTAGATCTTACGTTGTATTTGCTTGTTGTCATGGAAATCACTCAGCTTCTAGCCATTTACCTGCCTGGGATACCAGTGCTGCTTAAGGGAATGAGGCCAGAGGAGAACACTTCACATAACAGATGTCATTCCGCAGGTCTGAACTGGGACCTTTCATGCCTTGTTGGTGTATGTCTTGGGATTTACCCCTGCCTGCACTGAGTCTTGCAAACGCAGATGCCCACCGGACTAGGGGGGACAGTAGAGCAATTAGAAGGATTTGGGCACTGGAGGAAAGTCTATTTGGTGTTTGGTCATGTACCCTGAAGGCCAGACCAAACCTGTATCCAGCCTGAGTGGCTTTCAGTCTCTAGTTGGTGTAGATTCACATACGGTGTATGATCGTACAGATTTGACTTTTTGTTTCTTGAATCACAGGAATATCTTCTGATGGAAACTTAAGACACAGTTAAAGGATAATGACCAAAAATGTTCTAAAATAAGCTCCTTGGGGGTAGTGTTACATCTTTGTTGAGAGCACACACTCCAAAACTTGCTCCCACAAGCTGACTCTGATTCATCTCTGGACTAATGCTATGACTTTGTTTTGTTTGGCTGTATTGCTTTTTGGTAAGATAGAATACCATGCACCCCATGCTGGCTTTGAATATTTTATGGGACTAGCCTTGAACTTCTTATCCTTCTGCCCCTACTTCCCAAGAGCTAGGATTATAAACTTGTACACACACACACACACACACACACACACACATACACACACATACACACACACCACATGCCCGTCATCTTCTAACTGTGGGTTTGGTTGAGTTGCTTAACCCTTCTGTTTCTGGTGACTAAGGATGACAATCATGCCTCAGTACATAATGGTGTCTGAGAGGGTTAATTAAACCACACATGAAAAGAGGAAGCAGTGGTTGGGTATAGTAAATGCTTAGGAAATATTCATCGGCTGAACATTATTCATCTTGGGTATGTTTCATTTTGTATTCGGGCCCTGTCTTTTAGAGTTATTTTTCACGTATAGAAAAATAAATTGGGTAGAAAGGAATAATGCCTCAAGTGGGACACTTCTGTGACCTGTGGCTTGCCATAGAAGCAACAGATATTCATCAATTCATTCTGGAAGTCTATTTAATGTCAGAACCTTCCGGTTCCAACCTCACCCCTACCCATGGCTTTAGACAGCAATTCCCAAAGCAGACAGTTCAATGAGTCCTATTCTCAGTTCTCTGTGGAGAGTTGGGAAAGTGGTCATTGCTTTGATGAAGCCATTCAGTGCTGTGTGCCCCACCCCCAGCCTCTGCAGTCGTTGTCCCTGGCTGACTCAAAACTCAAGGCTGAGGTCACCATCATCATCAATGCCCTGGGCAGCAACACCTCCCTGACCAAAGTGGACATCAGTGGGAATGGCATGGGGGACATGGGAGCGAAGATGCTGGCCAAGGCTCTCCAGATCAACACCAAACTCAGGTAGGCACCAGTGTCCTGACCCTGAGGGTTTGCTGCTCCTTCTAGGGTAGTCTGGGTCTCCCAGGATACCCGCTGGGAAGAAATTTTTACCAGAGTACTTGGTTGGGACTCTTGAAACACATAGTATTTCCACTGATGTTTGACTTTACAAGTCCTCTGTGATGTAAAACCCTGACAGATTGTTGTGGTTTCTTTCTCAATGTAGTCTTGACACCTAACCAGGGAGATAATGTCAATAAGAAGCAGGGATCTTTGCAGGCCATGCTGTGGGAGCAGACCTAGACAATCCATGTCTTTTAGTGACAGGCCATGTTTTAAGAGTTGCATCCTCAGGTGATATAGCTATGCAGGCATCACAGAGGTACTTACACAAAGAAACTGTCCATGATATCCCTGGGCTATATAGTTAGTGGTTCATGTTCTTATTTGGAACAGGACCATATGTTGTTGTAGGTCTGAGGCCTTTCTTCCACTCCACACCTCTGTAATAAAGACTTGAAACACAAGGGCACAAGAAGACTGCTTTTCAAAGGCTGGTTCCCCAGGGGACCCATTTCTGTTTTTCAGTCATACCCTGGACTTTTTGTACACACAACTCTTCTTGAGAACCACCAGTGCTTTGCCCCATTGTTATCTGTTCCTCAGAGTGATCAGAATTTGCCACTGGTCTGTCAGTGTGTTGACTGAAGAGCAAACACCTGTTGCTCTCCTAGGGCTCTTTTTGGATGCTCCATTTCTTTAGCATGACACAGAATCAGAACCTTCTAACTAAACTGAAGCCACAAGCCAAGAGGAGTAGCGAGGGCTTTGAAAGTCAATGTGGCTGATGGAGGTCATCAGGACTAGCATGGGAGGGCAGTAAATGTCAGGCTGAAGACCTCCAGGTGAAGGAAAGGTTGTGTGTGTCCAGGGAATCATAAAACCTCACAAGTGCACGTGTTCAATAGGTAAGGTTGTATTTTTCCTAAAATACGCTAAGTCAACAGCCTCCTAGATCATAGTAGACTGATCTTTGGCCAGAGTGAGGGAAATTCTCAAGATTACACCAGGACAGGAAAATGAGAGAGCATGAGATAGGGCAAAGTTCACTCTAGGTTTTAAAGATGTTTATGTTGGACACAGGGCTGGGCAGTGTCTTTGGTCAGGAGCTTTCGGTTTCTATGTGAATACAGGGATGCTATCTGGAGAACAGAGGGACCAAGTCAATAAGTTGTGCTGTTGTGCTTTTAGGTATAGTTTTTCAAAAATATTTGGGTAATAGCTGTGTTAAGCTATGATGTAGGGGCTGAGAATATAACTTAGTGATATAGTGCATGCTTAACATGCATGACATCATGGGTTCAACCTTAACAGAAGGAAGGAAGGAAGGAAGGAAAGAAAGAAAGAAAACAAGAAAGATAAAAAGATAAAAAGAGAAAGTGAGAAAGCAAGAAAGCAAGCAAGAAAGAAAGACACTATTGCGTGAAATGGCCATTTTTGTTTTGATGAAACAAATGAATGTTATTCCTTTCTTACATGATGCCATCATTAAAATGCTTATAAGCATGTCCAACCTATGTCCTGCCAATTGCATATCAGTAAGTGCAGCCAGAGATAGCTATGAGTTCAGTCCAACACATATTTTTACATTTACTTAAGACTTTATGATATTTCTACAAAATTAAGTAACTATGTTGCTTGGCATCAGTGTTGTGTCAGGATGTCAAAGGGCTGGATGTGCCTAGAAACAGTGTTGATTCAAAGAGCCTTATCTCCAGGGGAGGGGGGATCATCCTGGCCACACCTCAGAATCTGACTGTTGACATGGCTTCATTTCCAAACAGGACAGTCATCTGGGACAAAAACAACATCACTGCACAAGGCTTTCAAGACATAGCTGTTGCTATGGAAAAGTAAGTTTTAATTAGGATTCTTCTCTGGGATAGTACTAAAGAGCCAATGGCATTGGTGTCACCTGCGGGATGGTAGAAAAAATTGTGGGTAGAGATCAGATCTTTGTAGACCAGCTATAGAGTCCGGAGTCAGGCAAGACAGTGGCTTTGTCCCGATGTGAGTTTTCTAATGCACAGAATAAGCGCCGAAGTGCTAATCTGCCAAAGCAGGTGGTCATCAGGGTCACTATTCCTTCTGCTTTTGTGGTTTACAGTCTCTCTGCACTGGGTTTCCTCTTCTGTTTATCTGGGCCATGTAAGAGTGAGGATGCAAGGGGCTGATGGGGGCAAGTTGTTGTCTATAGTCCAGAAAAATAAAAGTGAAATTAATTTATAGTCAGTCCCAGGCTTATTTGTTTTATATTGCTATGATTTCTTTTAATTGTAACTGATAGCTACAATAGTTATTTGCTGCCAAATGTACTTTCCTGATCAATGAAAGGAAAAAGTAACAATTCTAGGCATGGGAGAAAATAATACTAGAATCTAGTCTTTTCTGTTTTGGCTAATGGTAGACTGAGAAATCAATCAGGGTGTCTCCAAAGAAGAGAGGTATTTATAGTGCTCACCTAGAAGAGCAAAACCGCACATGGAGAATCCATGTACCCTGGTAAACCTTGAGCAATTCATAGGTTGACGTGAGGCAAACAGGGAAAATCCAGGGCCTTAGTGGACATAGAGGTTGTTGGTCTTGGGTTCCTTAGGCAGAGTTTGCCATCATCGTATTGATGCAGTTGCTGTGGCCGGGCAAATGTCTGTCCAGAGCCTCTTGTCTTAATGTTGCAGCCTTTGCAAAATGTTAAAGATGATTTTTATTACTGGAACTTATAGAATCAGAAGGAACTGTGTCACTAATTATGTGATGTGTAGGCAGGAACCCTCACCTTCCCTCATTAATCCCTGGCTCTATGGTGCGTTGAGGTAACAAGAGTGTGGCCCCTGGCTACCAGCAGATTTCTGAAGTGCTCTAAGCAGATTCTGAGCCTTGGAAAGGAGATTGTCTAAAACACAATGGGAGACAGGGGCGGCCCCAGAGAAACCCTTTCCCAAGGAAAGGGAGGATGCACTCACTGCTGTATAATCTCCCTATTCCCCAACCCCTGTTGTAAAGACCTGCTAGGGGGAGCTTCAGCTCCATGTGTTGTCTCCAGCCCCATCAGCAAGAATATTGTGTAGCTCACTTCTCCATTTGTTCCTTTCTTTCAAGTGAGAGGATCAGAGTTAATGTTCTTCAAGTGTTTCTCTTGTTTTGTTTTGTTTTGTTTTGTTTTTTTGAGACAGTTTTGCTTTGTAATCCCGGCTGGCCTTGAACTCACAGAGATGCACTAGCCTCTGTCTCCTTAGTGCTGGGATTAACCGTGCATGCCACCATGACCAGCTCCAAATACCTTCTGGTTCAAAGCCACATGCTTCTACTTGAACCAGGAAATCAGGGTGCAAAATCAGAGGGATTCAGTTCCAAGGTGTCCCCCACTCCCCACTTTGAGACCTTGTCTTGTTATGTAGACCATGATGACCTCAGATTTGCAACAGTCCTCTTGCCTCTGCCTTAGAGTTTGGAATTCCAGGCGAGTACCATGGCTGGCTCCCTTCTCTCTTTATAGTGACCCAGGCCATTGCAGCATGTGGGTGAGGCAGCTTACCACATCACAGTACACCAAGAGCCATCTGTGACTACAGAACCACCTGTGTCTGCTGCTCTTCTGTCCCTAGAGTAGGAACAGTGATCTTCACTGTGTCCATATCACAACAGCCAGCCCTAAGCTTGTGGAGCACTGCCAGTCCAGGCTGGCATTTAAGAGTAACCAAGAACACACCCACTCAGTACTCAGCATCTCCAGGTGGATAGCTATATCTCTGGGTCAGTCAGTTACATACACTGTGCTCTGAGATGCCAACACTTCCATATCACTGTTGTGTAAGTACACCACACTGGTCTGTATGTAATGTGATAAAAATTTGATGCAGGAAAGATTATAAAAAAGATTTATTGTCTTTTAATTCCCTTTGGCTGGTTCCTTTTTTAAACAAACAACTTTGTAAAACACGCTAACATAGTAATTAAAGTTGAAGGGGATGGCAGCCTTCCCTTGTTTAATTCTATGTGGAAGTATCTGGCGAGCGAACTGGATGCTTGTTTTCTCTATGAGGAAACAGCTATCTAAATCTTGCTGCTAACAAAATGATTATTTTTTCTTTTTCCTTTTCTTTTTCTTTTTCTTTTCTTTTCTTTCTTTTTTTTTTTTTTCATGGTTATTGGCTTATTGTAGGGGGTTAGTTGCTAAGGTACTATTCCAGTGACAGCCACCTAAATGTCCATGAGACTCACAGCTCTTTACTGTATGGAGATCTAAAGCATGATGCTGGTGTCACTCCATTGTATATAATGGATGCCCAGGTCACCACCAACTGGCAAAAGGTCATTCTTTGGCTGATTCTGTGGGCAAGCTGTAGAGGCTCACGGGGATTGGGATATCTAGACAGGCACGCCACCCTTTTCCCGAAGCTTATTCTAGAGATGTTTACCCGTTATGGATATATTCACCCAAAGGGTGCCAGAATAGCACAGATTATTGTGTGAATAGTAACAGTTTGGCATCTTTAAGGTCTCTGTGTTTCCTCCTGTATCCATTTTGGTCTGACTGTCATATATGGGTTGCCAGCTACCTTCAGATCAGCAGATAGCTAAAATTATAAAACCAGTTGTCAACTTTCTTTCTACACTTTTTCTCCATTCATCTTTCTTGTCCCATGGTGAAGATTTTGTCCTTCATGTTAACTCAAAATGAAAAGCAAAACTGTACATGTAAACTTCATGTCTGTTTTGTAGACTAGTACAAGTTAATGGTGTCAGCCAGCCTCAGTGCATATGGATATCAAAAGCCACGCTACAGTCCAGGGCCTTTGATGGCTGGGTGACTTAGAGTAGTGCTTTGTTTTGTTTTGTTTTGTTTTGTTTTGTGAAGCCTGGACTTATTTTGTAGCCATGGCTGGTCTGACACTGTGTGTAGCCCAGGCTGGCTGCAAACTCAAAGCAATCCTCCTGCCTTTTTCCAGTGTTTGGATTACAAGTGTATATCAGTCTCTCAAGGATAAAAAAGATATTCTTTTATTTGTTTCTTGTTTGTTTGTGACAGCATCTCTCTAAGTGGCCCTGGTGTAGACCAGGTTGGCCTTAAACTCACAAACATCTGCCTACCTCTATCTCCTGGTTGCTGGGGCATGTACCAGCATATCTAGTTTTTTAAAGGTATTTTTGGAACTATCTTTTTAGATTTAAAACTGTGTTCAGTTAAGGAAACAGAAAGTCATTTTAGAGTATATGATTCCTGTCCTTTCTCCGGGAACTACACAGAAAGTCATTTTAAAATATATGATTCTTGTCCTTCCTCCAGGAACTACACACTGCGATTTATGCCAATTCCGATGTATGATGCCGCTCAAGCTCTCAAAACCAACCCCGAGAAAACAGAAGAGGCTCTGCAGAAGGTATGGAGACCTGCAAGCGCTGAGTGTATTAAGTCCACATTTATATTCTGTTAATATCTATTCTGAACATATAACCATGACTGTTTCAGAAAGCTTTTTAAAACCATGTATTCCTAAGCTCATGACTAACATAATTCTTGAGGAAAAAAATAATGAAGACTGAAAACTCTAATGAACTTTTAGTAGAATAGAGTAACATTCTTTTTTTTTAAATAGATATTTTCTTTATTTACATTTCATATGTTATCCCCTTTCCTGGTTTCCCCTCTGAAAACCCCCTTCCCCTGCTCACTAACCCACCCACTCCTGCTTCCTGGCCCTGGCATTCCCCTACACTGGGGCATCTAGCCTTTACAGGACCAAGGGCCTCTCCTCCCATTGATAACCGACTAGGCCATCCTCTGCTACATATGCAGCTGGAGCCATGAGTCCCGCCATGTGTACTCTTTGGCTAGTGGCTTAGTCCCTGGGATAGAGTAACATTCTTATAGTATCAACATGCCTGAGTATATAGACCTCTCCATCCTTGGAGAATGTTGGGGTTGGAGGCATCTGTTGGCAGATGCTTTCCTGTATCTCTGTCTTTGAGTGGGTTTGTTGTTGGTGGTGGTGGTTTTGGTTTTGTTGTTTTGTTTTGTCTTTTGAGACAAAGTGTCCTGTAGCCTCAAACTTACTATGTATCGGAGATGACCTGAACTTTTGATTGTCCTCAAAGGGTAGGATTGCAAGCATCCTTTGCTTTTTATGGCTACATTTCTTCTCAGTTTAGATGAGCTCATATGTTCCATTTTTACTCTGATGCATTTTCTAGGGTTTATGACATTATTTATCCCCCTTTGTTCTCTCGCTCAGACCCAAACCTGACTTCTTCTGTCTCACATCTGCCTTATCTGAGGCCACCCAGTTGCCAGCTTCTGTACTCTAAAGCTCTTTGCTCGTTTTCCTACCCCCTTTGGTCATATGATACCTTTTTCCAACACTTTATCTCCCACCACGATCTTGCCACATTTGATAGCTCCTATCTCTTTTCCATGTTAGAACAACTAGCCACCCTCCTTTAGAGTAAATCTGAATCGGGCAAACCTGCATACCATCCTTCACTAGCAGCTTTTCCAATAAATAAAGTTTGGTCTCCCTAACATAGATAGAATGAGATCTATCTAGGGTTTGCCTTCTGCCCACCGCATTCATTACCAGCTCTAACTTTTCAATCTATTCTATTTCAAGGGAGTGCAGTATTGAACCCAAGGCAAGACTAAGTCTGTTTGTACTAACTTTTCTGATCACTGAAGTTTGAGAACCATTGCTTTTCTATAGGCAAGACTTAGCTCTTTCCACACTACTGTGCTTGGCTGTTGGGTTTGAAATCTAGTGTCTAGAGCACCCGTGACAGATGGCCTTCCTGGTACTTCCAGACCTAGAGTTAAGGTACTCACCTCTTCATTTTCTCTCCTAACAGAATCTTTTAGTCACTTTCTATTGCTGTGATAAAGCGCCATGGCCAAAGCCAATTTGAAGGGAAAATGATTTAGTTTGGCTTTTGGTTCCAGAGGGACCGAGTCCATTTCAGAGAGGAAGACATGACAGCAGGCAAGGGAAGCACTGAGGCGGGAGCAGGAAGCTGACCACATTTCTAGCCACACACAGAAAGCAGACAGGCAGGACAGGAAGTAAGGTGGGGCTAGAAACCCCCAACCCGTGCCCATCCCCAGCGACGGACTTTCTTCAGCAAAGCTGAACCCTCTCAAGATTCCATAACCTCCCCAGATGCCCCACCAGCTGTGGACCAAGTATTCAAAAACATGAGGCGAAACGGGGGCACTTCTCCTTCAAACCACCACCGACTATGAGCTTCTTGGAGGAAAAGGCCATGTGATTTTCACATTTTTTTTCATTCTCCTCAGTTATTGTATTTTCCAAAATGTGTACTTAGACACTTTTTATCTACTTTCAATAAAAATGAATAACAGGAAGTGGCAGGGAAAGATCTAGAATAGCAAAAGAAGTTATCCTCTATTTTTATTTGAAATATATGACTTTAAAACCAACTCTTTCTCAAACATAGTAGCTTACCTCTATAATACCAGAGGGATCTCTGTGAGTCCAAGGTCAGTCTGAGCTACAGAGTGAGACCCTAACTCAAACAAACAAACAAACAAACAAACAAACAAACACATTACTTAGCTTTGTAGCCTTCAGCAATTTCTTAATTTTTCTAAACTTTAGTTTTCACACATGTACATACATTCATTTATATATGTACAAGTATATGTATGCATGTGTGCACACGTGTGTGTACATGTCCTAATTTTGCTTAGTGGTTACTTAACAAGTAGGTTAACAACACAAGTGCCAGGTATACCATTTAAATGTTTATCCTAAATGAACGTGGTACAGTCTTTAAAACAGCACGGGAGACAGGTCATTTCATCCGAACTGTGTAGATGAGGAAACGGAAGGGAAGGGCACTAAGAAATTGGCTAGATTACAGACAGTCACTACCAAGCCCAGCTGAGAATTAAAGACAAAAGCCGAGGCATGCAAGTTCTTCAGGTGCACTGAGAGAAAGGAAAAGCATCACAGAGGGAATCAAGGCAAAATCAAGTCTAAAGGAATCCTCGCAGCAGTGTGCTGGATGTCAGTCATAATGTACAGAGACATGAGGCGCCTCCTGAGACATCATAGCTGAGGTGACCTCAGATAGCTAAATGTCATACTGTGAGATGTCATAGAGTGTGGATATGCAAAGTAACTGGGTGCCTTAGTGCACGGTGACATGAGGTGCCTGACAGCATTGTCAGGAAGGATGGAGGGGCTGGCAGTCCTCATGACAAGGGATTGCACATTTAATGAAATGTGTAATGCCATTTGGAAGTAGATCTGAATGTGCAATAAACTTGTATTGCAGACATAAAAACAAACACTGAAAGAAAAATAGCGAACGTCTGCCATGTTTGACCAGAGTGTTTCCAGTTGGAGATTTTTGGGGGAATGGAGGAGGGTGGAACTTGGGAATGTTTGCTTGTGTGTAATGAAATACTGTGGAGTTAAGACCCTAGTCTACATATGAGTTTATGTGTGCTGTGCACGTGTTCTACGGGGACCTCTGTACTGTTTGGTGTGCTTCCTTCTTATCACACACATCCTATCACCTGAGGTCAGATGTGAGCATTTCCCCCTTAGGCCAACATGCCAATTTTGATTTAGAAAACTTGGAATTTGGGAATATTTTGGAGATTGATTTGTGAATTATAAATTTCACTTTATAAATCTGATAAGCTTGAGAAGAGACGAAAATTAAAATCAGATAAATCTTTGGAGAAGACAAAGAGGACAAAAAAAAGTCATAAAAACTATGTTACAGTAGTAGCTATTTATCCCGCCCCATGAAGATTCACTCTCCACAGAAGAAAACTCAAGGCATAGGAAACATGTTGTGGTGGCACATGCTTATATCCTATCACTTGGGATACTGAGGCAGGAGGACCAGATGTTCAAAGTTACTCTTAGCTACCTAGTGGATTGAGGTCTCCCTGGAATGTATGAGACTCTATCCAGATGAAACATAGTAGAGTATGGACAAGATAGAAGTGCACTTGCTTGTGGTTTTTTTTTTTTTTTTCCTTTTTTGGGTGGTGGGGGTGGGGGAGTAGATGGGATTGCTTTGTGCCTTGAATTTATTGGGTTTTCATGCCCAGGTGAGCCTATTTTCATCTCAACAGCTAGATTCTATCCTTGAGGAAAGAAATGGACCAAATAGTCTACTTACTATAACTTTTCTAAAACAAAAATATATTAAATCTTTATAAATTGTTTTTCAATAAAAATTTCTATCATTTTTGATCCAGGACTTTTGACTCTTATGCAAGTTAGACCTCTGGAGATATCTACCTGGGTTTGGACCTTCTCCAGCTTGCTCCTGCTCCTGTCCTCTCACCAGGATAATGACTATTTTGGGTCCTCCTCATATGGCCTTAATCTGAGCTTAGTCCCCAGGAGATAGGTGTCTGTCTTCTCACTGGAACGCTGTGTGGAAGGAAATCTTACCGTGCTAAGTACAGTAGAAACATGTCGATGACTGACAACAGAGATGCACAGAGTTTGGGGTTCCTCTTTCCTTCAAACATGTTTTTAAAAAGAAGCTTTGTAGGGCTGGAGATAGGGGTTAGTCAGCAAAGTGTTTATTGCACACACATGAAGACTTGGGTTTGCTCTCAGAACCCACATAAGAAGCAGGGTGTGGTGGCAGAGGCAAGAGGGTCCCTGGTACCTACTAGATAGCCAGCACAACCTAACTGTTGCATTCCAGGACCAAAAACCAAGGTGGAGAGTGACTGAGAAATGACATTTGAGATTGACCTTTGGGCACGTATGGACACAGGCACTTGTACCCACATGAACCTATATACATGCATATATAAAAAGAACAAACCTCACATTATTTTTCCTAAAACAATAACAACAAACCCATCAAAACTCTTTCCTGGCTTAGTCTGTGATGCAGAGTGGCTGGACTTGGGAAAGGTCTGGGAACACAGGCCCTACCAGCCTTCACTGTCCCATGTCTGTGTGACATGAGCTTCCCAAATGAGCAGATTGCTCTCAGCCTGAGACCCACTATGAAAGACAGGAAAGAGGCAAAGGACCCAAAGCTGGGTGGTCTCCAGTGCCTGCCACCTTTCATGGGGACCTCCATAGCAAGGCATTTCCATTGATGTGTCACCTGGGCAAGATGTCGCTGCTGGGCGGCATTGAAGGCAAGGTCATGTGATCCAGTTCCCTCCCCCCCCCCCCAGGCCTGTGTTAATGATGCATTAGGTGGGGGAAGGCACTTTTGCTCTGCCTTCTAGTTTCCTGGGATGCAGGTAATTGCTGTCTGGGTTTTAATTGTTCCTAATTGCTATTGAGTAGTAAGTTATTTTAGCATATGGAAAATGAAAATGAAAATGTAATAACAGTAAGAGCTTCACAGTTATTAGACATTCTTAACCAGGGAACTACAGTGACAAATTAAAAGGCAAATGGCTAAGACACATTATTAAACCAATAAAGGGGGAGGGGTATAAAGCAGGATGGCACAATTTACCCACCTTAAATCAGTCTTGTCTCTTTTAGAGCTCAGCTTGGCCTAGTACTCCTTTTTATCTTGTCTTCGTCACTTCTGATTTCACTGCATGTGGAGGTGCCTGTGTTTACAAGAAGTTGTGTGTGTGTGTGTGTGTGTGTGTGTGTGTGTGTGTGTGTGTGTGTTATGGTTTCTATTGCTGTAAAGAGACACCATGACCACAGCAACCAGGACCACTTCCTATGAGCCAATGGGGGCCATTTTCTTTCAAACCACCACAGTGTGTGTGTGTGTGTGTGTGTGTGTGTGTGTGTGTGTGTGTGTGTGTGGCTGTGTGTGGGTGTGTGTGGTACTTCCTGGACAGTCACACACGCAATGCTTCATAACCAAGTGTCTTAGCTTCCTTTCCTGTTGCTATGATAAAACACTCAAACCAAAGCCACTCCAAGGAGAAAGGGTTGGCGATGGCTCACAGTTCCATGCTGTAGTCGCCGGCAGGAGCATCACAGGTGTAGGAGCCTCAGGGAGCCGCTCACAGTACCTGTGAGGTCAAGAAGCAGAGAACAACGCTTCTGTTCAGTCTCCTTTGTCCATTTTATGCAGTCCCTGGATCCCGTCCCATGACGAGGTGGGTCTTCCCACCTCCATTAACAGTAATCAGAACAGTCCTTCCCAGGCATGGCCAGAAGCCCGTCTCCCCAGTGAGTGTAGAGTTAAACTTCTTAGCTTTCTGAATAAGGCTGGGATCATAGCGTGTACACCATGCACAGTTTATGCGCTACTGGGGACTGAACTCAGGGCCTCATGTGTACTGCAAAAGTGCTCTGTTAGCTGAGCCACATCTCCATCCCCTCAAATCATTCTTTGAAAGTATATCCATCTTTTTGAGAAAGATCCCTGTACATAGCCTAGGCTGTCCTGGAACTCACTGTGTACCCCAGGCTGACCTTGAACTCAACAGTGACCCTTCTGCTTCTGCTCCCGGAATATTGAAATTTAGGCATTCAACATCACACCCTGCTAGAAGCCCTCCTTATGGGTGCTCATCTTTCTAACTAGTCCATCCCGAACTCTTTTTTCACAGCGTGCCCCAGGCCTGTTGATCTCACTAAGCATTTCCTTTCCATCTGGTTCTCAGTTGTGCCTTTCCAGTTTTCAGAGGAGTTTGTAAACACACGACTTGTCAACCCACTCTAGGGTTTCTTGTTTTGGGTAGGGATACATTTTCTTATTTGCTGCCACTTTATTAAAATCAGTCCTGTTTTGAGAAACTATGAAAATTTGGTAGATTATTAAAATTAGAATGTACCAGTGTTGCTGTTTTTATAACTGTTTTTCCCTCTTTCCCTCCATCCCTCCCTCCACCTGTCTTTTCTTCCCTCCTCCTCTCTCCCTCCCTTTCCCTAGTAGTCCTCCTCAACCCCTGCCCCCATCTTCCTCTCTTCCCTTTCTTCTTTAACATCATTTCCCAAGTGATGAGCAATTCTAGGGTGTGAATTAGGCTGGGGTTCAGAGGGCACCATCTGCCCTCCTTGGAAAAGGCTCGCTTCTGAACTGCATGGTGTTAAAACTTTTAATTTCATGCCACCCCGAGATGAGTACCCTGAGCCAGTAGCATCTGTCACCAAGCACTGGCTTATCTTTGTCGTTTTTGGAGACAAACACACACACACACACACACACACACACACACAACCAAAGTTACCTGAAAGCACATTTTCCAGCTGAAAGCACCTCTGATAAACTCATCAGAGCTACGCCTGAGCCTGCATGGGTTGTGAGGTCAAAGAGCTGAGAGACCGTGCTTACTGACTGGCTCACTGAAAGCTTTATTCTCCATGGAGTCCACGTGTGTTCTTGAGAGATATGTGTGCTCCATTTCCAGATAGAAAATTATCTGCTCCGGAATCACGAGACCAGGAAATACCTTCAGGAGCAGGCCTATCGCCTCCAGCAGGGCATCGTCACCAGCACCACCCAGCAGGTAAGGGCACCCAGCTCCTGTCTGTCACAGAGGCCCGCAGAGCACAGCTCCAGGAGGAATTGGCTTAGGAAAATCACAGCAGATGGGAAGAGAGGAAAGTGTACTTTAGGCATAAAGAAGAAACGAATAAAAATGGAATCCTAGAAACTACAAACTAAAGGCATTTTTTTTAAATTGCTGCTTTGTAAGTGTTAAAAACTGGGGAACTGTGAAGGTGGCAGGTTAAGATAGGGGTTGACAAAGCTGAATAAGAATAGAGCCGATTGTACCTTATAGCTCATGGAATCAAATGCAATTTTTGATCATTGATATATATGAAAAATAGAGATACCCATGGTTTGGAAACTTAAGATGATGCCAGCCTATGATACCAGCCCTGTGCCTGAGAAACGGGACGGATAGGAGATTATATCTTCATCGGCAGACAGGGTTTGGGCCAACCTGGGTTGCATAAAACCCTGTTTCAAAACATTACAAACCAAGACAAGAACGGCAATGAGCAGCTTAGGGGAAAGCCGAAGTAGGATCAAGCCAAGTGCTTACCTCTGAAGGTCGAGAGGAGCTGATGGCTCTTAGTTTATCTTATTGTTATTGCTTATCTCATAGTGTGTGAGTGGACCTACCCTCTTCACAGTTCTGCATTGGTCACGTTTACTGACAGTATGTATTATTTAATTAGTAACACTCAATATGTGTCAAGAACAATTTTTTCTTTAAATATTTCTGGCCTAGCAGAACTTTTGAGAAATAAAGCATTATTTAGACATCGCCAGGACTTAAAAGTGAATGTTTGTCCCTGTTATCGTCTAGTATTATTTGAGTATTTTACATCTTACTGATGCTAACATATATAATTATTTTTAAGCACTATTTTCATTTTAATATGTGCACATGAGTATCACTGCCCATACAGGCCAGAAGAAGGGATCAGGTTGCCTGGAGCAGGAACTACAGGCTGCTCTCAGGGGTCTGGGAACCCAACTCAGGTTCTCGGCAAGAGCGGCCTCACCCTTCTGCAGTCAGCCATCACTTTGGCGCTGGTTTCCATGTTTAACCTTCAAATCAGCAAGACCGTTAGCATTGTTCCTTTGCCCTTAGCCTCCTTTCCCTTAATGAGATACCAAAATGTAGGTTTCTTTTTAACTCCAATATCATTACAACTTCTTTCTGATTGGAGGGCAACCCCATATACCCAACCCTGCACCAATAAGAAAAAAATGAAAAAAAAAAAAGAATAAAAAAACAAGAAAAAGAAAAGAAAAAAGAAGGAAAGAAAAGAAAGAAGAGAAAAGAAAAGGCAAGACCTCACTGCATGGTCTTCAATGCTTGTTCTTCACTGCAGATTGCAGATTCTGTCTTCTCACTGAAAGGCAACTGCACACAGGAGAGGAATGTAGATGCTTAACGCTGCATTGGTGGCTCATTCTGAATTATTTGAGACATTATGTGCTGGGTACATTGCCACCTTTTATTTCAGGGATTTCATGGGATTTTATGACTAGCTATTTTCTTACTTGAATCACTTCAGTGGCTTCAGGGGAGATGGATATGCCTTGAAGTGTTGAGACATTCGACTGCAGGAAGAATAGACCCTCTATGACCACTGTTTCATAATCCCCTTCCCTTGTCGTGCCCCGGGTGACAAGGGAAGAATCACTGTGTGTGAAGGAATGTACCAGGCCACAGTGCACTGTGCACATGGTGCTGTGTGCTGAAAATTAGACAAAATCAGGCCCTGAATTATCTGCCGCCAAGATCGAATTTTTATTCTCCTCCAAAGAGCTATTTTCCACACTCTTTCTTGGGTGGAATTTTCCCCTGGAGATCATCACTTGGCTAACCTCCTCGCTGTGACATTCTGAAATATGACCCCTATAAGTGCCACTGAAATGGCCCTCAGTGATGGTCCTCATTGGCAAGTCTTAGGGTCTTTTTCTTTTTGAAACTCTTTCTTGCTATTTGTCTCTGACTAGCGTCTGACCTCCTGGGTAGCTGCAGAAACCGTTGAATCTCCCCTGTCCACTTCCTAAGGGATTAGAGGCCCACACCAGCTCACCTACCGCTTGCATCAGTGTTGACTATGAAGGATTCTTCCCACTTCTGTGTTGGCCTTGCTTGAGAGCAGAGCTAATATCTTATTCAGGATTTTCTCTCTTCAACATCAGGTGTGGGGCTATGTGTCTCTTGAGGAAAGACAGCGCAGTAGAGGAAAAGAACATTGTTTCCACCAGTAAGCTGTTTGGTGGAGGTAGTTACACTTGTAACAGATTGAGAGTGTCTCAGGATGGCGTTAATTACTAGTGGTTTCTATGCCTTAGTTCAGCAGCCCAGTAGCTCTGAAGGAGTCTGCTAGTCCCTGCAAGTGTACCATGGATTAGCTGTGTTATTGAAGAAGCCAACAGCACTTCTGCCAACTCAGGGCAGATGTAGGTAGTTCAGCTCTGCCCACCCCTCTTGTGTTAGTACTCATTTCATTGAGGGTTGCAGACAAAACAGCAGATTCAGAGGAAGTGTATCTCAACTAGGGCCAGTCTGCCGGTGACCATTGAACTATATCATTGTGAAAACGCTTATCATTAATGTGATGCCTGGAAGTGTTGAAACCAAGAGAAGACAAGGGAGGGAAAACAAGTCACGGATCAGCTGTGAGCACTGTGTTCTCCTGGTTCTTAAAGTTCTCAAGGGGAGAGGTGGCATATATGGCAAGAGTTAGGGAGACATTAGGACGTTAGATAATGAAAGGTCGTGTCCTCCAAGAACAGTGCACAGTCCCATAGAAATGGGAGGAGCTCAAACTCTGGCAGTCTTAGTCTCTTTCCTGTTGCTATGATAGAATACCCAGACAAGCAACTTAAGGGAGAAAGGGCTTATTGCATCTCACATTTCAGATGCATTCGCTCTGTGGTACATGAGGTTGCCCAGGAAAGCTACAGTGGCCGAGGGAAGAAGTTAAGGCAGCTGGAGCTTTGCCGCTGCTGGACACAGCACAACCACAGTGAGGAAGCTGAGGGTGGGAGGTGCACGCTGCTCCTCCCCAATTCCCTTGTCTGATTGTGCAGTGTAGGGTCCCATGCAGTGCCACCCATAGTGAACAGGCTCTGTCAATGTCATCAAAATAATCCCCCACAAGCCATCTCAGAGGCCAACCCCCCCCCCCCCAGATGGTTCTAGATTCCATTAGGAGTTAGTCTGAAAAAGAAAAGTGAACACTTGGAGTGTGTGGGTGTCAAATGAAGCAGACAGGCTTCACTGAAAGGACCACATTCATCTGCCATGAGGTTTGTCAGGGATAACTAGAGTGGTCTCTCTGCTCCACCTCCTGTAACTGTTTTCAATTACATGCTTTAGTGGCATGACTTACGAAATGACAGTGAAACACCTAGATCGCCCCCCCCTCCCATTTTGCACTTTGTCCTATGTCATCGTCAGTAAACAGCTTGCCTTTCACATCTCCTAGGCACCAAGTGTGCTACATTTGGTTTTGTTAAATTCTAACAAATGCTTGGAAGAGCCCGAATGATATAAGAGTTTGTCTTATTTGAAGAACTAAAATTTTATTTTCCTTTTGACTTTAAAACTGTTTCCTGTGGAGACTATTTTTGTGGAGTTCATTCAAACCCTCTCTCCTCTGTGGAAGCTGGTGACACACTTTAGGGGGCTCTTCGGTCAGTAGCATTGGTGCAGAGGACCGGCTTTCTGGGGTTGTTTGCACAGGCCGCCCAGTTTGGCCCTTTGTAACATCAGCTGTGTATGTGGTTTATCTTCTCAAGTTAGAAAGTCACTCTCTTAGTAAGATGTGAATTATTGATGACCATTTTTGTTTCAATCAATAGGCCAGTTTGAAGAGTAAGGATTTATGCTCATCATGAAGGTTTTTAGAAACACAGAGTCAGCTCTCTGTGGGGCATTGTGGGAATGCAGGAAGCATTCGATTCCTGCTGTAAGCATAGACTGGAAGTAGTGAGTGGAGGCGAAATAAACTGTTTACACACTTTTGCCTATGTGGAGCTCAAGATAGACCATTTACAAGAAGTCTGTGAATTTTACAGCAGAAGAGCTGTTGCATCAACACATACATTCAATAGCCCCTTGTCAGTGTAATAGACGCTTTGAGTGATTGTCTTTACAATACCAGATAAGAAACGTGAGCCTAACTGTATAAAAGGAAGGCTGAGAGGGGCAGCTGCAGCCCAGCTCTAAGGTCAGAATGTAAGTCTTCTGTGCTGTTCTGAAAACACACTCTACCACCTCTCCTAGGGGCATTCAGCATTGCCCTAGCTGTCCTGGAAATTACTGTCCCTGCCTCTCGGGTACTAGAATTACAGGGCTTGAAAACTGCATACAGTTATGTTTCATTTTATAGCTCTGGATGGGACTGAACCCAGTGCATCAGTTATGCAAAGCAATTTCTACCATGTTCCCCCCTCCTTTGGTGAGGGTTCTGTTGTTTTTTAATTTGTAGGCAAAGGAAAGAGACTTTAGCTTCCTAGACACAATTTTGAATTATTCAAAACAGAAAGAACAGAGTAATTTAGCTTAAAAAAGAAAAGTGAGAGAACAATTAAACTCTGTGGATTCAATGACTTATCAGATGGACCAGGACACTTCTTATGAGGTCTCTGAAGTGTGCATACTTTGTTTTTCTTTACATTTCTTTATTCGTATGTGGAGCAAAAGGTAGGCATGCCTGTGTGGCATGCATCCACGTACAGAGGTCAGAGGGCAGCTCCTTGCAGGTACCAGTTGTCTCCTTTGTCATGTGGGTTTCAGGGATCAAATCTCAGGCTGGGCTGCATACGCCTCTATCTGCTAAGCCATCTCACGAACACAGCAAGTATTTCTTTTATGCTAGTGAGACAAGTCTAACATAGTCCAGAGTGACTTTGAACTTGGCTTTGCAGCTGAGGGTGATTTTAAATTGTCCATCTTCCAACTACTTAGCTAGACACTATATTTTTAAGGCCATACAATAGGCAGTGTTAGCTGTGCTGAGAGTGCCCGGGAAGGGTTGTGAGGATCACCGTGGCTGCTGGATAACTGTAGGAAGTAGAGGTTATTTCAGCTTGTGGTTCCAGAGGATGTAAGGACCAGGAGTGAGACCCTGGTCAAGAGACTCCCATGGTACATAACATCCATCACCACAGGAGCTAATGCAGCCACTCCTGGGAGAGCAGGGAAGTAAGTGGGGCACTCCAGAGCAGGTCTGCACCACGGCAGATCTAAATAAAGATATTCTAACCTTCTGCTACAGGCATTGTGTATGCAATGCCCAGCAGTTCCTTTGGGTTCTACAGTTCAATCTTTGACCCACTGAAAACAATTCAAGTACTTGTGAGGCCAAGCGGCTGGGTTAGACACTAGTGAAATTACCTTCATCACTACTTGTGCTAATATAACAAGACACATCCCTCCTTTATTGACCAAAGCAATGTCTCATATAGCCCAATCTGCAATTCACAACTTGCTCTGTAGCAAAGATGAACTTGAACCTCCAGATCCCCACATCTCAACCACCCCACATGCTGGATATCTGATGTGCTCCACCATGCCCAGTTTATATGGTACTGGAAATCTAACCCAGGGCTTCACAGATGCTGGGCAAGTGTTCTTCCAACTGAGCTACCTCTCTAGCATACTGCCCCTGGCCCCCAACCTGCTACTGTGCTTTAGTGGTTTTTAACTTATAAAGAGAAGCACTTTATATAACAGAATTTTTGAACTGCCAATTTCCAGAGGCTGTTTTGGCTTTTATACAATAGAGACCCACTGTCAGCATTCTATTGTCATGTCACTAGTCCTGGCAGTGTGTGAGGCATTTTTTTTTTTCAGCACTTCTCCTGTGTCTGACACACACAGGGCACTCGATGACAGTTAATGAGAGTCACTGTCTAGCAGAACATTGCTGGGAGCTACAAGATTTGGATCATTAAGAGGATTCACTACAGAGTATTCTTCTAAGAAAGAAAAAATAATGCCTTATATCTTTTACCAAAATGTCTCACCTCTTTTCCTGGAGTTAAATGTGCCATTGGCTTCTTTCATATATAGTTAGATTAATTTAATAATTGGTTAAGCACCCTTCTGGAGAATGCCAGCGAGACATTTTCGCGTTTCATTTTCTTGAATTTTCATGGCCCATTCTGTGTCTTCCTTTTGTACTAACTCGGGTTCTCCTCTGGTTTCCACAGATGATTGACCGGATATGTGTGAAGGTTCAGGATCACCTCAACTCCTTACGAGCCTGTGGGGGTGATGCTATTCAGGAGGATTTAAAGGCAGCGGAGCGGCTCATGCGAGATGCTAAGAACTCTAAAACAGTGAGTTTCTTTTCAGGATTCATAAGATGCTGGTAGTGTGTTTGTCCTGTTTGTACCTGTGCTGATTTCTTTCTCTTTTTTAATCATTATTAATAATTTAATTTATTTATATCTCAAATGTTGCTCTACAGACCCCCTCCTAGAGTTCTCCCCCCATACCTCCTCCCTTTTGCCTCTGAGAGGGTGCTCCCTCCCTTCCTGGGCATGCCCACTCCATGGGGCCTCAAGTTTCAACTGAATTAGGTGCATCCTCTCCCACTGAGGCCAGACAAGGCAGTCCTCTGCTACATATGTGCCAGGGGCCTTGGACCAGACCATGTATGCTCTTTAATTGGTGGCTTAGTCTCTGGGAGCTCCCAGGGGTCCAGGTTAGTTGACACTGTTGGTCTTCCAATAGGGTCACCCTCCCTTCAGCTCCTTCAGCCCTTCCCCTAACTCTTCCATAGGGGTCCCCAACTTCAGCCCGATGCTTGGTTGTGAGTAACTGCATGTCTCAGTCAGCTGCTGGTAGAACTTCTCAGAGGACAGCTGTGCTAGGCTCCTGTCTGTAAGCACAACATGGCATCAGTAATAGTGTCAGGGATTGGTGCCTGCCCATAGGATGGATCCCAAGCTGGGCCAGTCACTGGTCAGCCATTCTTTCAGTCTCTGCTCCATTTCTGTCCCTTCATTTCTTTTGGACAGGAATAATTTGGGGTAAAAAACTTTGAAGGTTGGTTGATGTCTACACCCCTTCAGTGGGGACCCTGTCTAACTAATAGAGGTGGTCTCTTCAGGTTCCATTTCCCCACTGTTGGGCATTTCAGCTAAAGTCATCCACATTGAGTCTTGGGAGCTTCTCACATCCCGGGTCTCTGGACTTCTAGAGGTTCCCCCAGCAGCTGAATATTTCAATTCATTCTCCTGGCTCTCGGGGCCTCTCTCCTGAGCTCCCATGCCCGTTCCTGGCCCCCTTCCCCTCCCCCTCTCCTCTCCCACTCAGGGCCTCCCTCCAGCTGTCTTCCATGATTATAATCAGCTTTCTTAACCGGTGATGACCTAGGATGTGTGACTGGCAGTTGAGCGACATAGCACTTTCTTATAGGTCTAAGTCCTTTCTTATGCCATTCATCAGTCTGGGCAGCATGTCAGAACTGTGTGGAATTATGGGACAACCAACTGATATCTGAAGAGAAGGGGCAAATTACCTGCATCTTCAGTGACCAAAGTGTGGTAAAAATACCTCAATCCTCACATTGCAGACAAAGACAGGGCTATACAAAGACACTGACAGACTCTGTGACCTGAGAGCTGCTGAGAGTAATGGCTGTGCCATCTGCCAATGTTTCTGTGGTGATCATGCTAGCATTGCTGGGTTTCACTGAGCATGGACAGATGCCTGTGAAGAGCATGGGCCTCAGTTTACCATCCGCGCCTTTGGCTGAGAATGGATGGTCGATCTCTAATATATTTTCTTACCTCTCTATAACTCCACAGTGGTCTTGATGCTTATTGAAATATTTTTTTTCAGTTGCAAGGTCATGTTTTACCTTTCTTCCAGTTGTTGCCCAATTTATATCATGTGGGCGGTGCATCCTGGGCAGGAGCCAGTGGGCTGTCATCCAGTCCCATTCAGGAGACCCTGGAGTCGATGGCTGGAGAAGTCACAAGAGTGGTGGATGAACAACTGAAGGTCTGTGGATCTTGTTATCTTGAGAATGAACTTATGATGATGTAACTCTGTTTGATGGCATTCCTACTGTAGCTGCCTGTGTTTATAAATGCACACTAACTGGTCAGACACATAGGCTGGAAGTCAATAGGAGGTCTACTCTAGTTAGAATGCTTCCCTACATAGTAAGTCTCACTTTTGGTGGAACTGTGTGTAAACACCGCCAAGCTACGTATATGGAGCATGACAGTAGGTGCTTAGCCAAACATCCTTGATGTGGCTGGGCAAGAATGAACAGACTTATTTAGAGTGGAGCTGTGGGGCCTCAAATAAACAGAGGTCTGCTGTTGGCTTACTGACTGAAAGGGGGTTTAAATGGTTCCTAAGTTTTTGGAGGGTGTGGGTAACCTAAGAGCAGCTTTTTCTAAGAGTGATTCCCAAAACCAGCTGTCCCAGAGACGTTTCACATTCAGAAGGACTTTTGCCTCCCAAGGCTGCCTTGAGTTTCTGTAAGTATTTAATCTGTTTTCTTCTGAGAGTGTAACTTCTGCAGCAAGTGGAGGAGCTGAGGCACAAACGAGTGGCACTTTTACAATATACTAATTACTCTGTGAAAATTAAGCTAATAAGGCAGAAAATGCTATGGCTTCCTGGGCATTACCTATCTCTCTGTGCATTACTCTAGCTCACTGTGCAGCTCTTATGGGCACACTCATGTGTGTGTGAATTTCACTTGTGTGTGGCTATTGGAATATATATTGAACAAAGACAGCAGGGTAGAAAAGAACAGTGGGCTGCTTCAGCGTCTGCTAGACCACAGGTTAGGAAATAGCACTTGGATCCTTCATGAAGAATAAAGTGTACAAGGCAAATACTCTTCTATGAATAAAAAACAAACTTTGTTACTTATTTCTGACAGTAGAATATGAAAACTGAGAAAAGCTTATGCCATACCAACCGTAAACTTATCAAGGATTCCCAGAATCCAGAGGTCACATCTCATGCTGCCAAGGCACCCAGGCTTGCATCTGTGTGATGTCGCCATGCAAATGATTCAGAACCATGTACACCGCAGTCGATAGCACAAGTGCAGTTCTCGTAAGAAAGCATCGGTTCTAGGGGCCGTACTAAGAAATGCGTTCTGCCGCGTAGATGCACCACGTGACCTATTCTAATTTTGGATGAACTTTTTTTTAGGACAGATTTGTGTAACTGACCCATTGCTGGGTGAAGCCCTTGATGCTTTTGTATAGATTTGCAAACATGTCAAGCAGTGTAGGAAACTGCTTGTCCATCATATTCTTAGCAGTACTGAGTACAGCATCATACCTCTAACATTTTTTTAATATAATGGGCTAAGAAAAAAAAAAAACAACTTACTGTATGTTTTTATTTCCTTAATACCAGAATAGAGCTTGAGTGTTTATTTATTTATAGTGCTAGAGCTTGGCCGCGGGGCTTTATGCTTGCTGTGTAAGCATTTGATTAGTGAGCTACATACCCAGCCCTGTATTTTCTATTGAAAATTTCCTATTTCCATCTGCTTCCTTCCCCACACACCCCCTTTAGAGCATCTACTATAAGAATTTCTAATGACTGTAAGGATGGCTGTCATTTAAATTGGCAAGAAACATGGCCACAGGTCATTTCTTGTCAAACAGCTTCCAACATTGCTAGTTTTCATTGTGTCTGAGATGAGGGTTGCCCTGGTCCCCCCTAACTGCCTGGAGTGGATGAAATTGATTTTGGCTCAATTTTCTTGGGAGGAAGTAGGGTGTAAATATCCAAAGTAAAAGGCATTTGCATTGAAATGCTTGAGATGATATAGATGATCGTGTTCTGTGGGCAGGCTTGTCTTACATTTGCCGCAGAGTTTTCTGAGCACTCACTGAAAGTCACCAATGTGCTCTGCTTGTCACTGTCCCAGAATCACCTTCGCTCCTCTCTAGCCCCCAGGCCGCCATCTCCCACAGCCTGAGTGCTGGCTGTGCTTGCATTTTCCCTGCTCCCTGCCCACATGACACTCCTGGACCTCGTGAGACTCAGGTTCCTTTGCCTCTGAAAGCGGCCGTCATGAATCAGAGCAAGTCCTCGTTCAGAGAACCGTAATCCAGTGTTGCTTCTATCCGAAGCTTGTACCTCTCTACACTCGCCGTGCCAAAGGCCCTTTACTTCCTCTCTTCTCTCTTCCACTGACCTAGAAAAGGGCGTAGGCTGTTTGGGGGTGGGGAGGGGATTCACATTTTCCTACGTTTGGTAACCTTATAATAGATTGATTTCCTAAAAATTGTGTAATAAAGTGCAATTTCTAGAATTACCTAAACTGGAAGGATCACTCCTTATTTCACTACCAAAGCAAATTTTCATTGTTGAAGGAGCCCTGTTTCTATTGTCAGGATTTCTAGAGTAAGTATGTCATGGCATGAGCTAAAGCAGGTGGATTCTTTAATGCAAATATTTCTTTGAGCTATTTTTCAAAATTATTAGCTCAGAAAGCCTCCTCACCATGCCTAGGACAAAGTGAAGGTCTGCACTGGCTTATGTCAAGCATCAGAAAGACAGCTTGCCTCCTGCCCTTCCCTTTTGGCCCCTAAAGTTACTGCTGGGACAGTTATAGAGAATAGATGTGGGTGGATTTTGGTTTTTGTTGGTGGTGGTGGCCATGGTTTTGGGTTTTTTTTTTTTTTTTTGGTTGTTTTGGTTGTTTTTGTTGATGTTGTTGTTTGTTTGTTTCTTTGTTGATGTTTTAATGTAAGGACTTATTTTTTTTCTCTTTCTGGCCTTACTTTTTAACATGTTTGTTTTGGACTGGAAATTCTTCTTTTCTTTCCCTCAGGCTAAATGGTGAAAAAAATTCACCGGTAAATTTCAAATTCACTTAGGATTCGAGGCCAGATGGGTTTAGGAGGATTTCAAGTGGATTTGATCTTGATTTTGTCAGCAGGATCTTTTGAGTTCTTATTCTATATTTAGGGTTTTTGAGGTTGATGTTGTTGCTGCTGCTGTCACTGATGTCCTGAAACAAAGGTTTGCACAGACTGGGGTGTCAGAAGAAAGCAGAGAAGAGGAAATAGAGGAAATCCGCAGGAGACCCCTAGCCTTACCTCCCCCATGACAGGAACTGCTGAGTACCCCTGAACAAGTCACTTCCCTCCTCTGAGCCCACTGTCCTTGTTTATAAAGTAGGCATATCAGAATCAGCCCGATTGCTAGCATCCTGGATGAGCTTATGCTGTAGAGTATCAAGTGCCATCTTGACCTGTTGTTCCCTGTTAGGCTTACAAGTGGATAATTTTGTCCAGTGTCATTCCGCTGGGTTTCAAACTAGGCTCTGACAGGAACACAGATGCCTTTTCTGCAGTGGAGTCCCAGCAGCCATCTTGGACATTCCTCAGCACACACTTTCCTCAGCTGTGACAGAAATTTGCCCAGGCAGCTTTCCTGTCCGTCTTCACGGATGCTGGAAGGTGGGATCCGCAGTGTCATTTCTCAGATGCCGCAGGGCTGTGCACACATGTGTTGTGTTGGCTATTGCTGTTAAGGTTGTTTATAGGGTTCTCTGTAAATGTTTGCATCTGTTATCATTCATGTGGCTTGTTGCTGTTCTTTTATAACAACTCTTACCTCATATGAAAGCTTTTCTTTTAGTTGAGTAAAAATTGGCAGTCATTTCTGGTGCTTTGGTTTTTTTTCTACTGTCTGTTGCATTTTGGTAGAACTACTGAATGGTTCATTATAATTTAGAGGTTTATGTGATTTGGGAAATGACATACATCTTTTAGAGATCTCTAATTCTCCAGTTTAAATGTCTGTTAAGCATGCTTTCTGGGATGTAGGAGATCCGTCTGCTACAACAAGTCGCTGTGTAAAAGGTTGCCCCTCGAGTGTTTTATTCTTCTCACTCCTGGCCTTGTGTCAAGTTCAGCTGCCACGCAGAGTTCGTCAGATGACCGAATGACGCGCAGGACAGGTCCTGCCAAACGGCTGCTCTAAAGAGATTCCTTCAGTTCACCAGTAACCCAGACGTTACAAATCTCCTAGGGGCATTCTGGAGACCTTGGTTGCACCCCAGGACCGTCCTGCCCTCTGAGGGTTTGGTGTTGACCTCTGCATTTCCTGACGGCTATGTCCTTACATCTTCTGCTCCATTGTAGGATTTGCTAGAATCCATGGTGGACGCAGCCGAGACCCTCTGCCCCAACGTCATGAGAAAAGCCCACATCCGACAGGACCTGATCCATGCCAGCACCGAAAAGATTTCCATCCCACGTACCTTTGTTAAAAATGTCCTGTTGGAACAGTCCGGGATTGACATTCTTAACAAAATCAGGTATGTCATCATGGTACTAAGCTAAGGAGCTGCAGTATGTGAGCCACAGACCAGGTTTCCTGGCAGGATAGTATTGGTGGCTTTATCATCAAGGAGTGTGTTGATCCATGGCTAGGAGACAGAGGAGAATGTATGTAAACATAGCTATGCATTAATACACAGGTTATATACACAGGTAAGAGTCTTGCCATGTTATATCTAGATTACTGAAGAGCATAGAGCCTAAAGCTCTCGAAGGGTGTTATATATAAGGAGGAGGACATGAGTGTAATTCCCAGCTCTTGACTCTGGCTACTTTCTAAGTCACTGGCTTAAAGTCTGAGCATGTCTCCTCCTCCCTCTCCCTCCTCCCCCTACCTCCCTGACAGTTTTGTTGTTTTTGGTGTCTGGGTTATATTTGTTTGGTTTGGTTTGGTTTGGTTTGCTTGTTTTGATAAAGAGTCTTCAATCTATAGCCTAGGCTATACGGAAACTGTAGCCCAGACTAGCCTGAAGCTTACAGCAGTCCTCCTGCCTCAGACCTCTAGAGTGAGTTCCCATTCTATTGCCATATTTTTATTCCAGGTTTTGCAGTCTTTAGATATCTTTTTGGAATTTCTTGAGGAGTATGCCAAGATCTCAGTGTTCAGAAGATGTAATTACAAACTTGCTTGGATTTTCCCAGACCTCATGTCATCAGTGCTCCATTGTACTCAGTTCCTCTCTCTCTTATGCCTCTTCTCATTACCCTTCTTATTTGGGGATTGAGATGGCCGAACACCAAGTTCCAAAACATTTTAAGATTCCCCTTTTACCTACTTGTGAATATTGATAAAAAAAATATTCAGATGAGCAACAACATGCTAGAAGACATCAGAGACATCAAACAGTAGTGGCTTTTTAAAGTTTTCACTTTGGCACTACACCATGGAGTCCATAGACCACCCCTCCCCATCTCCAGAGAGAAGGAGAAAGATAAGTGTGAAGTGCTGAGCCTAGAGGGTTAGAAAGAGACATAATCTCAGGCATGGTAAATGAGAAGAAAGAGACATAATCTCAGGCATGGTAAATGAGAATCAGGAAATGCTTTTACCATCAAATTCCTGTGTCCTCTGGAAGTCCAGGTAGGACATTGGCCCATGTTTTTGGTATGAATCTCACCTGGATACCTCTGATGTGTTTAATTAAATGTCATGTCATTCTCCTCCTCCTCCTCCTCCTCCTTTTTAGGCAGGGTCTGTCTATAGTTTAGGCCAACCTTAGACTCATGTCAATCCTCCTGCCTCAGCCTACTGAGTCTAGGGATTCTGACTGTGAACCGTCACCTCCAGCTTAAAGTATTAGGTAATTAAATATGAGACCTTGTTTTGAGAACACAGAGTGGACTGGGCAGATTTACACATGCATCAGTGTTAGCCTCTCCTTCTGCACCCCTAGCAGTAACCATCCCGAGTAGGGACGTCTCAGTACCAACGGTCACACTTGGTTTACACGGATCTTCCCGTTGCACAAATACACATTCAACCTTGGCTTTTTAGGGTTAGGCAATTTTGTTTTAACAGCTCATTTGCCTGTTCTGAAAACTTAAAAAAAAAAAAATTATTGACTTCAAAAGCAGGCTAAGCTCCAAAGACAGTTCTAGACTGAGGTACACGTGACTGGCTTCCTAACACTTTCCTGGAGATCTTGGACACGCGAAGGCCTGCACTTTAAATTGGTTGATTCAGCCCTAAAGCTTGTGGACTGTGGAGCCCTGTGAATTGCTGGAATGTTAACCAGCACAGGAGCCATCTGGAAGGAGTCTGGTGACTGAGCCTGTCACTTAAATCCGCTAAGCCCCCTCTGTTGCTGGGGAATCAACTGGGCTCAGATTAAGAGGCATCAAACTAAAAATTTTAATAGCCTCTGTTACAGTGCGTTTTTAACGTTGCCAAGCGCGGTAGTGAGTCAAGGCAGAAAGAGAGTCACGGTTCCATGGGTGAGCATTTTATGTGCCGTGTGTGCACGTTGAAGGGATAACTGAGGCTTAATAGCCCAGACTAGACTTTCTGAATTCTCTGCAGTGCAGGCCAGCTCATGTCTGTTAGTAGATGCAATGTGCCGCATGGTCCTTGTGGTTCCTATTGAGTGTCTCTTCGTCCAGGTGTTTTCCATTTCTGCCGCTAAATCTTTCAAGCTGCAAATTCAAGAAGACAGGTTGACATTGACAATGGGCGCCTGATCCTTGTGTGTTTTACTGTGTTTAAGAGTTACTTTGGAGGAATCCTTAGTCCTATCCTCATAGTCTTTCCATTCCATTTTCAAAGATAGGAATGGAATCCCAGTTGGCCGATCGGCACAGCCTCACAGGTGCCCCCTCCCCCAGCCCCACCCCCATTCTTACTAAACCCCCAATACAAGTTAAAAAGCTTCCCTGCTCTTTGCTGTCACAGTGAGGTGAAGCTGACAGTGGCCTCGTTCTTGTCTGACCGGATCGTCGATGAGATCCTGGATTCTCTCTCCAGCAGCCATCGGAAGCTGGTGAGTGCCGGAGCAGAGCGAGGAACGAAACTTTGTCTTTTGGGTTCGGGGAAGGGGTGTGATTTCTTTTCTGTCTTCTCTCAGCATGATTGATAGGCGGAGAGCCTATCACTCCTCCTCCCTCTTCTCCTGCTTCTAGGCATCCTGGGATGCAGTAGATTTGAATGACCAGAAGTGAGCATTTCTAGAAATCTTGTCCAGTTTTAATGAAGGTCAAAGGTTTGGGTCTAAAACAAACATTTTTAGTTATATACTGTACATATGCTCATAATATTGCTTTGATAGGATTATTTCAGAATGAGTTTGGGGTTTTAAGACTGGTCTTAATTTTAGCTCAGACTGACCTTGAGGCAATCCTCCTGCCTCAGCCGCCTATGTTCTGTTATTACACATGTTACCCACTACTCCTTCCTCAGAATAGATAATCTCTTATGTTTATGTTAGCTATAGATAGATAGACAGACAGACAGACAGACAGCCCACATTAGTCTCAATTCTAGACATAGCCAGGGATGATCCTGAACTACTCATTCTCCTGCCTCCCCCTCCAGGATGTGTGTGCTGCAATGCCCGGCTAAGACTCTCCTTTAAAATCCAAAAGACAATTTTATCTATAGCAACAGTACTGCAAATGTTGCCTAGGGACCCTGCTGGCCCAGTAACACATTACCAGTCTGAATATTCATTAGTTAAGAAACCAGAAGAGGGCTACTAAGAAGTTTCCAGAACAATTCCACAGGACCACAATATTTGTTTAAGTACATGTTTTTTGTTTTCTAAATTCTTCTCTATTGTCTGTTATCAACATGCAACCTGTACCAGATTGGGTTTGTATAGAAAACACATTTCTGGCTCATCAGGCTAAAGAAGCTGTACTCTCATCTCCTGACAGCCGGAAGGAACTTCATTGTTTAGGGTCACCAAAGTCTTTAAAAACTTGTTTAAAGTCATGATCTCACTATATAGCCCTGGCTGGCCTGGAACATGCTATTTTTAGGAACATTTTACTGATGTCCCATGAGTCCGGGATGCTGCCAATACTAGATGATACAATGGCCAGACTCTCCCTGGGAAGCCATCATGGGAAGTTTGAAATGTTCACCTTTTTGCCTTTTATGGAGAATATACTAAAAGTATTGTTTCCCTTATTTTTATGCTTGAAAAGGGTTGGTATTAATGTACTTTGTTATTTTCTTCCTCATTACTGTAACAAAATAGTTGACAAGGACAACTTAAGTATGTATAGGTTTATTTTGTCTTGTGATTGGAGAGAGCAATCCACCTTGCCATGGTTAACATGACAGCAGGAGCTGAGACAGTGGGTCACATTGCAGCCACCAACAGGAAGCAGGGAGAGATGGACACTCCCCTTTCCCTTCAGCCTGTGGGAGGGAGACACCCATCTGCAGGGCAAGCCGTCCCTGCTGAGTCACAGCCAGGCCAGGTGTGATTCCTGGATGGTCCTGACAATCAATCCACACCTTCCTGACCTGTTGCCTTGAACTTCATTTTAGCATCAGTTCTGCTGGTCTGGGTTATGAAAATTTAGTAGTGTATAAGAACAGTGCTACTTGAGGAAGGAAGCTGGTCTCAGTTAGTTTCCTCACACTGGAGTTTAAGGAGGTCCTGGGCTTGTGTGGACTCTGTCAGCTGCTGCTTCATCCCTTGCGGTGTCTAAAAACACCCTGTCATTCCAGTCCATACTGTTCGTGTTTCTACATTTACTAAGACATAAAAGTGGGATTAATGACTCATCAAATATGGTATCCCATATATGGAAACAATGGAAGGTAATTTATTAAGTTTTATTTCCTGTTAGTATTTAAAAAATAGTGAAAGTTGGAATCATTTTTAAACATTAGATATTGTTAAGCAACTAAATACAAAATAAAATCGCTATTAAGTAAGATAAATAAAAGGAAAGCTACTTATTTTCTTCTCGATGAAGTAGTGTTTTCATTTATTAATTTTAAATAAAATTTTCCAAACTATACTTTTTACTGGGTGTATTTGGGTGCATACGGAGGGCGGTCAGAGAGGTCCTTGGGGTCTGTTCTCTTGCCAGCATGTGGAAGGTGGACAGTGGTAAGTGTGTGTTGACTCACCAGCTCTGTCTGCATAGCACATGCTTTACTGCCAAAGCCATTTTGCCAGTCCTGATAGCAGCACTTATGAGGTTTCTTATATACCAGGAGAGGAGGCCAAAGCAGAGGGAGGGTCTCCATCAGGTAGGCTTAGATATAGAAAATAGGATAAGACCTATTTTTTAAATGCTAAATTAATTAATCACTTAATAACAAATTTTCCTTGAGACTTGCAAGGTACTCTACAGTGCCAGCTTGTGGAGGACATCTTCAGGAATTCACTAATCAACTCTTTTTCCCCCTGTGCTCTCTTGACGCTAGGCCAACCATTTCAGCAGGCTAAACAAGAGCCTTCCCCAGCGAGAGGACCTAGAGGTGGAGCTGGTGGAGGAGAAGCCGGTGAAACGGGCCATCCTCACGGTAGAGGATCTCACAGAGGTGGAGAGGCTGGAAGACCTAGACACTTGTATGGTAAGCCCCTGCGGGTGTCCAGCCCACCCGCAAAGTGCTGTGCCACTGGTTGGTTTTAACGTCTCATTGTTTGAAAACGGACGTTCCTCAGACCTGGAAAGAGCCTTCAGGGACCACAAGCAGGAAGCAGCTTCTCGTTTCCAAAAACACACGTGTTGTGCTGATGTGTAGGGAGGAGGAGGCATGTACCTCCCGGATGGAAACATTCAAGATGACTCAAGTGAGGAGTGGCCTTTTCAAGGGCTGATGGCCCCTAGATTTCTAATTTCATGTTGACTTCAATTTCAGTGCTTATGTTTCTGTAAAGGCCCAACACGGGCAGTTATACTAGGGAAGGGTCAAGGCCCTAAGTTAGGCATAGACATTATATTAATTTGGATTGAAAGGTTATTTCTTAGATCACAGAACATAACGTGTACCATTGATCTATTTGGAAAAAAAAAAATCCAGTACTCGGTCAACAACTATTAAATTTAGGTTCTGGCAAAAAGAAGAGAATGACTTGAAAACTTTAAAAAACAACCTGAATTCATAAGGGTTTGGTTTTTTTTGTTTTTGGTGGTGGTGGTTGGTGTTTGCTTTGTTTTGAGACCAAGTCCTTCTCTATAACCTAGGTTTACTTAGGACTAAAGATATCACTTAAGCTGGGCTTGAAGTCATGTAATCTTCATGCCTCATGCTTGGAATTACAGATGTGGACCACTATAATGTTCAAGCAAAGAGCGCTTGTTGTTGTTATTGGTGGTGGTGGTGGTGGTCTCGTTTTGTTTTGGAGGCGGGGCGTCACTCACTCAGGCTCCTTTCTATGGGGGATGACTTGGAATTCCGAATCCTCCCGACTCAGCTACCCAAGCACTGGGAGGACAAGGGTGCTCACCACAGCCTGCTCTGATGCTCCTCAGATGTGGCGGAGCACGCCTTGAATCCCAGCACTCTGGAAGGCAGGTGGCTCTCCATGAGGTTGAGGCCAGCCTGGGGTACGGATCGAGTTTCAGTACAGCCAGGGATGTTATACAGAGAACCCCTGTCTCAAAAAAAACAAAAAACAAAAAACAAAAAAAAAACAAAAAACAAAAACAACAAAACAAAACAAAAAATAAAAACAATAAGCAGTGTCAGAAGAATGGCTTAGCGATTGGGATTGCTTGCTGCTCTTTTAGAGGAATAAAATCAGCACCCAGCTCATAACCACGCAATTCTAGCTCTAAGGAACCTGACACCTTTTTCTGACCTCCTTTTACAAGTATGTCCAAGCATGGGTACACACACACACACACACACACACACACACACACATACACACACACACACATACACACACACACACATACACACACACACACACACACACACACGAATAAATCTGTAAATAACATATTTGCTATCCATACCATCTGCAGCTTTTCCCATGGGCTTCTTATGGGTGTTCAGGGTTTGAAGGGTGCAGTTCTTGTGTTACTGATTAATTATCCCTAATTTGTCACCACTTCCAATATAATACCTTTAAAAACTGGCAGGAGGTTGGGGTGGAGGTGAGAAGCCAGTGTCTGTGGCTCAGGCTCTGGCTTAGCGCTATCAGCTCACTAATTGTCTCCCATTCGCTCGGTTATTTTAATGAGTGTCAGACGTGGTTCAAAATCAAAAGAGACATTCCTGCTGAAGAGCTGCTCTTCTCCTGCTGTGATTTGCTTGGAGAAAAATTGGAGTGGGCTTGAATTAACTAGAACACCTCTTTCAAATTCCCTCTCCAACAATAAAGCAGCAATTATTTCCCTCAGTACTTTCCAGCCACATAATTCAATATATCATTTTAAGCTTTTGAATGCAGTCTGAAATTTAGCGGAAATATACTTGACTTGGTCAAGACACTTTTTTATTTTTAAGATTCCAAAATTCTTTTTTTAAAGTTTTTTTTTTAATTAGGTATTTTCTTCATTTACATTTCCAATGCTATCCCAAAAGTCCCCCCCATACCCTCCCCCTCACTCTCCCCCCCTCCCACAACTCCCGCTTCTTGGCCCTGGCGTTCCCCTGTACTGAGGCATATAAAGTTTGCAAGACCGATGGACCTCTTTTTCCAATGATGGTCGACTAGGCCATCTTCTGATACATATGCAGCTGGAAACATGAGCTCTGAGGGAGGAGGGTACTGGTTACTTCATATTGTTGTTCCACCTATAGGATTGCAGTTCCCTTTAGCTCCTTGGGTACTTTCTCTAGCTCCTCTATTGGGGGCCCTGTGATCCATCCAA